>NC_037676.1:132840187-133140187 GCF_003255815.1 Theropithecus gelada
TATATATATATATATATATATATATATATATATATATATAAAATATCCATATCTATTTCTATTAGTTCTGCCCTTCTAGAGAGCCCTGACTAATACAGATTCTTACCAATTGGAGCAGATGCTAATCATAAATGTTTGGCACAGCCATCCTGGTGAGTACCAGGTGACCATTGGTGTGATTGTTTCAGTGGAATCTTGTTGCAGAGTTTCTTTGGCCAAAGAAATGGCCTCTTAGGGGAGATTTATTTTTCATATATAATTAAGCAGTCTGAATTCAATTTGGGATCACATCATAGAGCATGACTCTTGAGTTTGTGAACAAGCCACAAAGATCCAAATTTAACCCCTCTAAAATTGCCATCTTGGCCCTGAGTGCAGGCTAAAATTTGGGATAGTTAATTTAGCATTGCCTGGATTTAACAGTTTAAAGCCACATCCTTAACAGGGCTCAAAAACACATGGAAAATAGGCTACTTTGCAGTTAAAAGCCTTTTGTATTCTGCTCCATTACATAATCTGTTACTCTGTCTTGTACTTCGAATTGATCTTGTACCCATGTTTGGTTTTGAACAGAATGCACTGGTCACTTATATCGGTTCACTGAGTTATATAGATCTCCTAATTGTTGATATTTTTTATTACACAATGTTAAAAAAAATCACATTCATCACCACAACCACCACCAATCTGATCATGAGTCATTAAACACTGAGAAGCTCTCTGAAATTCTAATATTTCCTTGAAAAATTGAATTTTATCATGGGAAAAATATTGTGTTTTTTTTCTTTAAATGACTGGCTCACTTCATTTTCAATAAAATGTCTGCCAAATACCCAAGTCCGAATATCATAATTTGTCTCTTGGTGTTCATTCAAATGAAACTGGTGTTCCCTGAAAAATGCAGCTCGCTCAGCTTGCAACTCAGATGATGGTATGAGTATTACTTTTCCTTGAGACAGAATTGTATACCTCAAGGCAGCAGAAGTGCTTCATACATATTTCCCATATTATCTCATGGATGTGTACTCAAGGGTCAAGATGAAATAAAATTAAGAGTTTTTATAGCTTCATCAAAGACAGTCTAAAATGGAACCTCTTTTAACATTTAAATGTTAAAACATTTAAAATGTTTAAAAATTCATCACCATCATCATTATTAATTTACTGTGATTTTTTTTGGCAGTGAAGAATACAACAATTATTAGTGCAATTTGAGGTTCCCTGCTTGTATTCCTGCTAAACTTTCAGCAGTTTTACCCATTGCTAATTTTGCACCTCCAGTGCAAATGTGAACACGGCTGGAAAGGCAAATAACATTGTAGACATCCTGTAAAGGTCTTGGGACCCCTGGGGGTCCTCACATCATGTTTTGAGAACCACTACTCTAGGGATATGTGGGTTCTTCCTCTTGTTCATGGATATCAGATATTAACCAAAGCTCAAAGCTGCAGCCAACAATCTTCTGCTCAGGAAAGATAAATACAGGTGACCGGAGCAACACTGGTGCTCAATTCTTGGACCTCCCTGAATGCTGTCCCCATCTAAATAGTAAATAATCAGATTTTCAGCTTGTCATATGTCAGTCAGGAGAAAGTGAATAGGTTGAGAAGTTTAATGACATCTGCAGCCTCTTGAATCTAATGGATTGAGTGCATCAGAGTTCATCTGAGAGCGTCTATCGCCGGACATCCCTGCTGAGAGAGTATAGCCATGACTCTCAGACGGCCCATCATGAGCTGATTTTATGCAGCATGAAAACCAGTGATTTAAACACACCATAAAGAGTATTTTTATGGGGCATGCAATATAGCCAAGAGGAAAGAGTATGACATTAACACCAGAAATTTGTCTCCTGTTTCCAGAAATGTTGAATTGCACTAATTCCACAATTTACTCCTAAATCCCACAGTAACATTTCCATCAGTTGTAGACTTAGGCTTGCAAATTCAGCACCTAAGAAGCTGTTGGTTTTCTAAAGTGTCTGTAATCTTGATTTTCTACATCTCTGGCTTTGGGGGCTTATCTGTGGCTTCGGTGGCAACTGCATGGCAATCTTGAAACATCAGGGATCTCTTAACTCTATCTTGACTTCTTGCTCTTCACAACTGACATGCTTCCTTGGAAAATGTTATCCATTCTCAAGATTTTAACCACCACCTCTACTTTCCCCCTCTTTCTCTGCCTTTAAGTTGGGCTGATCTTCCTTTGGGGCTCAAACAAGGCACGCTGAATCCCATTTCTGGGCCTCTGTCCATACTGGGCCTTCTGTTTGAAAACATCTGCCCCATCTTTTCATCTGGTTAATTCCTACTAGCTGGGTTCAAAGGACAGTTGCTCAAAAAGTGTCACTTCCCTGATATTCCGGGGCAGATCAGATCCCTTGTTCATGCCTGTAGGCTGTATACATCGTAGCGTTTACCACAAACGAAATGAACTCATTATTTGTATAATAAGTTAACATTCAGTTGGTCCTAATTTGGACTGCTTAATCATTTGTTTCCCATGGAAACTCCATCAGAGCAAGGACCATGACTGTCTTGTTTACCTCTGCATTACCAGCTCTGAGTCCTGTGCATGGAACAGAGAAGGAACTTTATATTTATTGGAATAGAGAATGAATGAGACTATGTCCAGTTGCTGGTTACCTTGTGTCTAGCCCAGACCTATCTAGTCCAGACATCTTCACATGGATATCTCACCCAGCCTTAGTTCAAATTAATCATCTTCTGTCTACTCCACTGTGATCCAATACTAGTTCCCTTCATTTGTTCTCCTGCAATAGTTTTTCTTTTCTTTTAAATCTAATTTTTAAAAGAATCTAATTATTCTAAAATCTAATTCTTCTAAACCTATTCTTTAAAAAATGCAAATCCGATTGTGTTCAAATCCCTTATACTCCAGGCTACAAATCCCTGCCTTCTTTTTCAACCTTGTCTCATACATCTCCCTTCTCACCTGCTAAACACACCAAGCTCATTCCTCTCTTTAGGGTCTTTGTCCTAGTTGTTTCCTCTGTCTGGGAGATCCTTCCCCTAATCTGCACACAACTGGATCTCTCTGGGCATTAGACTACAGTGTCAGTGTCACTGTTTCATACCAGAACCAGTAAGTGAGCCTTTCCTAAGCAGCCTTTTGCTCATTTTTATAATTTCTGTGTTTGGTATTCCAGCTAGGCCTATTCAAAATGCAGCCTCAGGCCTCATCCTAACTTAACTCAATCAGAAACTGCATTTTAACAAGCTTGCCAGGCAATTTTTCTGCATATTACACTATGAGAACCACTGATCATGATCTCCTTGGGCTGTTGTTGAATTGCAAATACTGGGGTGAATTTGAGAATCGGGAGTCAGAATGTCCAAGGGTATGAGAAGCTATATGTTCAGCACACCTTCTGGATGACAATTGGGAAATACTGCATCTAGGTAATCACTGAATCCAGGTCAGATTTTTTTATAGCTTGTGAATGCCCCATATTATCTTAGGGACTTGTAGATACAAAAGTGAGTGAGATTCAGTCCTTGCCCTTCAAAATGCTGAGATCCCAGTGGGAGACAAGCATGGAACCTAATACTTTCAGGATAATGCAGTAAGCACAGTGATCAATGGATGGGTAGTATGGAAGAGCACTGGCGTCAAATCTCAGCTCTGTAGTGGGGCAACCTTGAGCAAGGCACTGACATTTTTGAACCTCAGCTTAATCGTATGCAAAATGGGGTAGTACTACCTGGTATTCAGGCCCGTTTTGAAGATTAGTGAGTTAATGAATGTAAGTATGTAGTGACTCCATAAACTATGTTGGTGTTACAACTGCTGCCCAGGGTGACGAGGGAGCTGGTAGAGAAGCAGTGCTAGTTCAGATAGAATATTCTGACTCATGCATTCATAATTACCATAGGCAGCCAGAGAGGGAGAAAGTCAATACCAGTCAGCATTAGAGAGCAGCATCTTGGCAGAAATGGGATTTGAAGTTGGAAATAAATGGAACTCTTAAACAACTGGAACTTAGAGGCCTGGGGAGAATAGAGGGTACATCAGTTAAAGGAAAATAATCCTTTGCAAATCAGTCTCTGCTCTTCTGCTTTTCAGTCAGTGAAATGGCTGATCTGTCAGTGTGGCTCCAGATGAAGGAGTTTGTAATCCCAATGTTTTTTTTTTTTTGAGACGCAGTCTTGCTCTGTCACCCAGGCTGGAGTGCAGTGGCACAATCTTGGCTCACTGCAAGCTCCGCCTCCCAGGTTCATGCCATTCTTCTGTTTCAGCCTCCCTAGCAGCTGGGACTGCAGGAGCCCGCCACCAAGCCTGGCTAATTTTTTTTTGTATTTTTAGTGGAGACGGGGTTTCACCATGTTAGCCAGGATGGTCTCTGTCTCCTGACCTTGTGATCCACCTGCATCGGCCTCCCAAAGTGCTGGGATTACAGGAGTGAGCCACCACACCAGGCCTGTAATCCCAATTTTTGGCGCTTTAGTTTTTGGGGTGGTCCACAGCCTTGTCAGGGCACCATCTGGCATTGGTAGGAGATGTTACCTTTTAAAGATGGGCCAAGAGTCCAAGAACTATTGATGGCAGACCCTGGGGTTTAGCAAAGGGAAGCTAGTAAAGAATGAGTTGTTGGATCAACCTGGGGTTACTGATGGCAGACCCTGGGGTTTGGCAACTTCCCTGGAGGGCACACACTGGTGCAGGTGCTTCCTGAGTGTAGGAGTACAACAAAACTGGGAACATACTAATCAATGGATTTCCAGAAATTTCCCCATATATTTTTTATTCTTCAGTTAAACTTAAATTTGCTGGAAAGGCCTTCAGGGACAGCTCATTACCGACTAAAAGAGTTTGACCAGTAACTGATCAGAAACAAACACAGAATCCAAAAGATGAGGCATTCATTATTTTCCCTCTGTGAATCATTATTTAGTCCATGCAGAGTCTGGCTTGGCAGAGGGACTAGGGACCAGCAATTCCCCCTTTTATTGTGGTGGTCTCTGCCTCTTCCCCTTCTATCCTCCGTTCTCCTATTTTCTCTTCTTTGTCTTTTCAACTCTGTCTTCTCCCTTCTTCCCCTCCTTGTGTAAGGAGGTTTTTTCATCTTTCAGATTTCTGAGGGTGGAGCATCTGCAAGAGAAGCATTCTCTTTATTATATATCTGTATCTATATCTATATCATCCATTCTAATTATCGTATAGTAAAATATAATTGCAAAAACCGCAATTACTTTTGCAACAAGTATCTATCTAGAGAAAATGATTTGGATCTGTGTCCCCACCAAATCCCATGTTGAATTGTAATTTCCGTGTAGGTGTTGGGGCCTGTTGGGAGGTGACTGGATCGTGGAGGCAGTTTCTCATGAATGGTTTAGCACCATCCCTTTGATACTGTCCTCACGATCATGAGTTCCCATGAGATGTGGTCACTTAAAAGTGTGTGGCACCACTCCCTGCTCTCTCTCTTGCTCCTGCTCTTGCTATGTAAGACTCATCTCTGCCATGATTGTAAGGTTCCTGAGGCCTCCCAGAAGCAGATGCTGCCATGATTCCTGTACAGCCTGTGGAACCATGAGCCAACTAAACCTCTTTATAAATTACCCAGTCTCAGGTATCCCTTTATAGCAATGTGAGAATGAACTAATACATATAAACAATATACATTGTTATTATTATATATTATACACACTTATATGTAATGCATATTATATATTATACACACACATATGTATACATAACCTTTTAGAGAAACCCCTTCTCAGACCAGTACTTTGAAATATTATTGTGCTAAGAAAATATTCAGTTTCCTCGATGAGTTACTAGAGAACTCTCAGGTGATGGGGAAGGGAAGAAAAATACCTGGAAGATGATAAAAGAAGCTTTCATCCTGTTATGTAGACACTGATAATAGATATGTCTTTCTTTGGGTGTTTAACAAGATTGAAATCACGTTGTGGACTATTATATATAGCTGCATTTTTTGGTATTTAATAATATGTCAAAAAATTTCCCCCATATCCTTATCTACAATATGTTTTCTTCAGTACTTTATTGAGGTATGATTCTTGTACAGTAAAATGCACAAATTTTTAGCATACAGTTAAATGATTTATGACAGATATTTTACACACAAACACACACATGGCCACAACCCATATCAAGATATAAAGATTTGTATCACCCCAGAGAATTTTCTCTTTCCTGATGCCCTGTTCTGCTTAATCCACTCCCTGATTGCTGCCCCCACCTTAAGTATTGTTTCAGCTTCTATCATTATACATGAATTTTGCCTATTCCTCCACTTCACTTAAATGGAAACATGTAGTGTATACTCTTGTGTCTCCCTTGTTTCACTCAACATAATGTTTTTGAGATTCATCCTGTTATTGAATGTATCCAGAGCTCATCAAAAAAAAAAAACAAAACAAAACTAATATGAATATTCCACAAATTGATTGCCAATTCTCCTATTGACAGATATTTGAGTTGTTTCTAGTTGGGCAACTATGAATAAAGGGACTATGAACATTCTCATGCAAAGAGTTTTGTGGACACGTGTATGCACATACACTCTTGCATATATATTCAGGAATAGAATTGCTAGGTCATAGCATTTGCTGGGAGGGTGAATGTTTAACTTTATTAGACACTGAGAAACATTTTTTCCAAAGTGGTTGTACCAATTTATATTCCCATAGGTATTAGGGTTTCCATAGTCTTTCACATTCTCACCAACATGGTCAGTCTTCATAATTTTAGCCATTTTGGGGGCATTTTTGGGGTATGGTTTTAAATTTTTATTTCTCAACCATTGAAATTAATCATCTTTTCATATGCTTTCTGGCTGTTCAAATATCTTCCTTTATCAAGTGTCTGTTGAAGTCCTTTGCACATTTTAAAAATTGGGATACTTGTATTTTATTATTTGCAGCAGTTTTTACATATCCTAGATACAACTCCTTTGCTAGATGTACATATTATGAGCATTTTCTCCTAATCTGTGTCTTGCCTCTTTACTTTCTTAACAATGTCTTTGAGTAAATAGAAATTTTAATTGTGATAAAATCTCATTTATCATGTTTTTATTTGTTGTTATTTACTTTTACAGCCTAAGATATCTTTGCCTATTTCAAGTTTAAGATTTTTTACAATGTTTTCTCCAAAAAGCTTTATAGTTTAGCTTTTACATATAGGTCTGTGATTCATTTTGATGTAATGTTTCTTTATGGTGTGAGACTGAGCTCAAAGTTTTTGTTTTGTTTTGTTTTCATGTATATATTCAGTTGTTCTAATACCATTTATTGAAAAGGCTTCCTTTCCCCCTTGATTTTCACTGGTATCTTTGTCAAAAACAAATGATTAGATCTATGTTGGTCTATTCCTGGACTGTCTATTCATTTCTATTGATTTATTTGTCTACTGAAAATTAACCCTTATCCTAATTACTATACTTTATAGTAAGTCTTGAAATATAATAATGCAAGTCTTCCAACTTTGTTCTTCTTAAGATTATCTTGGCTATATTAGGTTCTTGCCATTTCCATATATATTTTAGAATCAGCTTATTAACATTTACAAAAAAAGGCCTTTTGAAATTTTGATTGAAATTTTGCTGACTCTATAGATCGTCTTGTGGAGAATTTATAGCTTAACAAAATTTTTTTGAGTATGTTCACGTGGTATGTTTTTCTTTTTAAAAGTCTTTAATTTCTCTTAGCAATATTTTGTAGTTTTCAGTGAAAAGGTCTTCATATTGTTTGTAAATTTATTCCTATATATTTGTGATTCTTTTCCTTTTTTCTTTTTTGAGATGGAGTTTAGCTCTGTCACCCAGGCTGGAGTGCAGTGGCACAATCTCAGCTCACTGCAACCTCCGCCTCCCGGGTTCAAGCAATTCTCCTGCCCCAGCCTCCACAATAGCTGGGATTACAGGCACATGCCACCATGCCTGGATAATTTTTGTATTTTTAGTAAAGATGGGGTTTACCATGTTGGTCAGGTTGGTCTTGAACTCCTGACCTCAAGTGATCTGCCTGCCTTGGTCTCTCTCAGTTCTGGGATTACAGGTGCATGCCACCATGCCTGGCTAATTTTTGTATGTTTAGTAGAGATGGGGTTTCACCATATTGGCCAGGCTAGTCTTGAACCCTTGACCTCAAGTAATCCACCCACCTCAGCCTCCCAAAGTGCTGGGATTACAGGCGTGAGCCACTGTGCCTGGACTATTTGTGATTTTTTTTTAGCTTATCAGTGCACTGTAGTTTGAAATGTCTGTTCCCTCTGAAACTCGTGTTGAAACTTAATCCCCAAGTTAATGATATTAAGAGGTGGGGCCTTTAAGAGGTGATTGGATCATGAGGGCTCTGCCTTCATGAATAGTTTAATCCATTCATGGATTAATGGGTTAGTGCATTAATCGGTTATCACAGGAGCAGGTTAGTTATCCTGAGAGCGGCTCTGTTATAAAGGCCAGTTTGCCAGTTTGATTTTCTCATGAACCCCCTTGCCGTGTGATGCTTGCAGAGAGTTCCCACCAGCAAGAAGGCCCTCACCACATATAGCCCCTAAGTCTTGGACTTCCTAGTATCAGGAACTGTAAGAAACACATTAAAAAAAATAAATCACCCAATCGCAGGCATTCTGTTATAGTAACAGAAAACTGCCTAAGACATAGTGCTTTCTTATTGTTACACAGTGACCACTGCATTGAATGTTGTCTTTTATTGCCTTCTACATCCTAAACATGGGTAGAACCTAGGTACAATATGCAGGTTTTAATACCTCCATTAAAATTCATTTTAGGAGCATTTTATAATTTACTTAAAGAATTCTTTACTGTTGGAGATTTATTTAAAGATTTAGTTTATTCTACTCATTTATAAGTAAAGCTGAGCTGAGCATTGAAACAAAATATATTGGCCAGGCACGGTAGCTCACACCTGTAATCCCAGCACTTTGGGAGGCTGACGTGGGTGGATCATGAGGTCAGGAGTTCGAGACCAGCCTGACCAACATGGTGAAATCTCGTCTCTACCAAAAATACAAAAATTAGCCGGGCTTGGTGGCACGAGCCTGTAATCCCAGCTACTCAGGAGGCTGAGGCAGGAGAATTGCTTGAATCCAGGAGGTGGAGGTTGCAGTGAGTCAAGATTGCTCCACTGCACTGCAGCCTGGGCGATAGAGTGAGACTCTGTCTCAAAAACAAAATCAAAACAAAACCACCACCACCAAAAAACAAAATATATTGAGCTGGAGATTGCTTTTAGTACTTTGTTTGTGTTATTCCTCAGAAAGACCATTTTGTTTGTCTCTGATTCTTTCTTTAGGATACAACTCTGGATGTGGAATTGCTAGAGAAAAGGATGTATATTTGCAAAGCCCTTGAAGAGCAATGGGAACTTTTTGCCAGGTCGCTTCAGTGCAGTCAGGTGACAGTGCTATACAGTCTGCACCATGCTGCTCATAAGGTTAAGAACCTGGCCTATAGGAAGCACTATAATAAATCTTTATCCATTGGGTGAAAGGATGAGGGAATGTTTAGATGAACCATGAGGGGAAGGGTGAGCTCACTTGATGTGCTGAGCCAGCTGTGTTTGTCTACCTGTGTTCATACTCTTCAAGTAAAGGACACAAACATCAAAAGAATCCACATTGGTTAACTGCTCACACCTTGAAGTTAACTAACCTTCAGTGTTGGACTCATGAACTTCTATCATTAGATAAATGGGTTTGGTCATCATTATACAATTCATGCTAATGTCTCCTCTAATCAGACTTCATACTCATACCTATTCTGGCTTCAAAACCCTGGGTCATACTTGATCTTTCCTCAAGAAGCCAGGCACACATTGCCTGTAACCATTGCCAACATGCAGCACAAGGCACGTTAGCCCTCTGTCTTAGTCTGTTTTGTATTGCTGTAAAGGAATACCTAAGACTAGGTAATTGATAAAGAAAAGAGGTTTATTAGGCTCATGGTCTGCAGGTTGTACAAGGAGCATGGTGCCAGCCTCTGCTCAGCATTTGGTGAGGGCCACAGGCTGCTTCCACTCATGTGGGAAGGCGAAGGGAGCTGTTGTGTACAAAGATCACATGGTGAGAGAGGAAGCAAGAGAAAAGTGGCGGAGTCGGGTGTGGGGGTAGGTGTCAGGCTCTTTTTAACAAACAGCTCTAGTGAGAACTAATAGAGTAAGAACTCCCTCACCTCCAAGGGAAGCATTAATCTATTCATGAGGGATCTACTTTTATAACTGAAACATCTCCCAAAAGGCCCCCTTCAATTCTAGGGATCAAATTTCAATGTGAGGTATGGAGGGGACAAGTATTCAAACCAGAGTACATTCTAAAAATCTCCTGACTATGACTTCATAGTGTTACTGTCATCCCAATAAGGCCATGGCTATTGATATTGTCCCAGAATCTATGGCCAGAGTAGACAGGCAGATTCCAGAGGTGGGGGGGACAAGGTATTGGGACTCAGTTCTCCATAAGTCTTTCAAGTTTCTGCACATCTCATGGGCAGAGGCACTGAGAGTTTTTGTTTCCAACTATCTTTCCAAGGATGTGTGTATAATAGCACTTTAACATAGAGAGAGTGTTTTTTTCTGGGGCAGAGGGCATATTTGTTTGTTGACCGGCAATGTCTCTCTCTGGGGCAAAATTTGGAATGTTTGCTTATAATCCCTTTAAAAGATAAGGGTTTCCTAAACTGGGGATTCCTTTCCTGTAATGCAACCCGCTGTATGTGCAGGAGTTACCTGGCTCTCTACACATTGCTATGTTGGATTTGGGAGTCAGGGAACCACCAATGATGATGATATGGCTACTGCTATTGCTGAGTAATAAATCATCCGCCTCTGACCCAGGAGTCTTGCATCTTCTGCCAGTACCCAGGAATTGTGGTAGAATAACTTATTAGATTTCAGGTAGGGTAAGATGCAGATGCTTTACAGTTCTTAATGCAAGATGAGAGTCCAGAAGTGAGTTCTGGGCTGAATCCAGAATTGATGGTGAAGATCAAAACTCTGAAGCAACATTCAGGACTGAGAAATTTCTTGCCATTTTCATGATCAACTCAGGCAGTGGGATAAGCCTCAACCTCAAACAGGGAGCCATTGCTGAGTCCTCCTATGGGGATTGAGGGAGACAAAAGAAGGATAAAATAGAGGTAGGACCTGTCAGACAGGAGGCAAGACTCAACTCAGTCAAGCCTTGTTGCCGGTCAATAATCTTCATTAAAAACAAAGTGGTGATTGAGAGTTATGGACAGATTCTGGTATCACCCTTTCATTCATCCAAATCTTCATTGTATCCTCATTGTGTGAGGGTCAGTAAGGTCTGCTGTGCTTCCTCCTCCAGGGTTGTAGTGAGGCTCAGATGACATGGTGCATGAGAAAGCTCCAATGCAAGAGGTGAAAAAGCAAGGATGTTTTTCTCAAACATAGCCTGGTGCTTTGTTAACTGAAATAAATAGATCTAGGGCTAGAGTGAATATACCACTAGTCACCATTTGTGGAACACTTATTGTCCTAAGCACTTTACATTCATTGTATCATTTAATCCTCACAAGAAACCCATGAAGAAAGTCATATTATCATCCCCATGTTAGAAATGAGAGAAATGAGCATGTGGGAAGAGAAGACATAGCACACAGTAACTAGGAAATGAGGCAGATCGTGGAATGACTGTGACGTGCTCTTCTCTACTTCCACTTCCTTGCATTTGGGTACCGCCTTCCCTGCTCCCTGTTCCGGATTCCTTCCAAGATGCAGCAATAGAAGTGAGATCAGCCATGTGACCAGCCACTTTTGAAGAGGCCCTCACTGATTCTATGCTGGATGGTTCCCCACCTTAAAGCCCTGATCAGAAACTCTAAGCTTTCTCATCTGCTTGCCTGTTTCTCCCTCATTCTGTGAGCATCAGGAAGTGAGGACAGCATCTCCAAACATAAATGTTCGATGAAGGCAGTCAGGAATTCCAGGGTAATACTGGGAGGTAAGAAAAGAACAGTCAAGCCAGGACAGAATCTTTGCTTCACAAGCAGGTAAGAAAAAACCTTGCCATGAAAAGGAGATTGTGTGACCACTCCTGGTATCCCCCAGGGTTCAAAGGCCAGACTTACGTGAATATACATAAAAAACAAACATCTGCTCCCAATTGCTTCCATCTGAGAATGGAGTAACAGAAAGTTGGGAGTAGGAGGGGAGGAAAGGAGGCTGTTCCCCTTCCCGTAACTTCCTGGAATAGAAGGAAAGAACCTGGCCTGTTACTGGGGGATGTGAGTCCAGCTGCAATCAGAGCCCACCCGAAGCATGGCATTCAGTGGTGCACAATGTGGATGACAGACATAACTCAGAGCAAGATCGGATGGGAGTGGGCAGGAGGAAGGGCCTTCTAGCTCTGTCCTATGTGGAACTGTGAACAGATCAGAGGGAGAGGAGAAAGGGTAAATAGAATCTTAAGAAGACTTATCTTGAGGAAGGGTGGGAAGACCATGTTTGTAGGTTTTTGAGGGGGAGGAGACAGAAAGGGAAATTTAGGCAAACATCCAGAATTCCTGGAGTCCTCCAGGAATCATCTTCAGGAGTAAGTTCCCGTCCCTGATGCTCATCAAAGAATGTGGGATGACTTGCCCCCAGCTGCAGAGGCAACTTGGTATGGGAGTAGGATGCAGATAGATGTGAGTTCAAATCTAGTTTCCAGCACTTTCAGACTGTGTGATCTTGGCTTAATATCTTGAATTCTAAGTGTTTTTCTTCCTTTAAAGCAGTAAACTGTCTGGTTCCTGGATGGTCTCCATCATGACATCTAGAATCAACCCACACATTGTAAAAAGGATCTTTTCATCAGATGAGTGAGAGAGGAAGGTAGGGACCAAATAATCTTTAATGTCTTGCCCAACATTCCAAGGAAATGAACTGAACATCAAAGTGACTCTGGGCAGTTTGCACCACCAGTCCATGCCTCATCAAACACATCATTTTTTTCTATGTATTTTTCCCTCATAATTCCAAAAGGGAAAAAGACAGATACACCTAAGGGAGAAGAAAATGTAAATAAACTATTATGACTCTAATGTGAAGGTTTTAAGGGTGACAGGCTCTGTGAAAATGCTGATCCAAACAGGCCAGGCATCCCACTGGCAATGACTTTCCTTCTTAATGTCAGTCCCTAGGGCCAGTTGTCTGCTGTGTTAGTGATACAAAAGGCTCCATTTGGCTCCATTTCAGACAAGTTGAATGAACATCATTAGAGAAATGGATGAGGGGTGATGGATGACTAGGATGAAGTCACAGAAAGAGAGCAGATCACATTTGCTTTTGACTCAAGACTGGGAGGAAGAGTTGAAATGCTGGCTGACATCATCAAGACTCTAAAAGGTCTAGGCTGGTTGTAACAATGAATTGAAATGAATTCGGTCAAATTTAATAGAGGAAAAAATCTAAGATCCTGCATCTGGATTATAAAATGAACCAAGCTTTGTAAACATAATGACAAGGAGTGAGTCAAAAATGGAAAAGATTGATTGATTTGGCTCCAATAAACTATAAAACATGGATGTCAAAAACACTATAAACAAGATGAAAAGGCAAACTATAAACTGAGAAAAATAATGGCAAGAGTGGGTTGATATGTTTAAGAGGTCTTTCAAATCAATAAGGAAAAGAAAAATGCTCCACTAGAAAAAATGAGGAATGAATGTAAACAAACAGTTCCGAAGATGAGAAATCAAAATGGTCAAACAGCATGTGAAAAAGGTTTATCCACAGTATTATAAACATGCAAATAAAAACAAAAGTGGAATACATTTTTTCCCCTATCCGATTAACAGTGACTTAAAAGAGTAATGAGAATCAAGGTTAGCAGAATGCAGGAGAAGCAGACATGCTCAGCCACTGTAGGACAGTATCAACTTGCATAACCTTAATGGTGGCCAGTTCTGTAATGCATATCAGTAGCCTTAAAAATATCCAAACACCTTGACCTAAAATTTCACTTTTAGGAATTTGTCCTAAGGAGAAACTAGAGAAGGATACGAAGATATAATACAGTAAGGAATTCGTGGCAGGATTATTTAGAACAGCAAAATGTTAGTAACAACTTAATGCTCAATAATGGGGAATTCACTAATTAAGATAATTAGAACAATGAAATATCATGGTATATTAGTCCATTTTCATGCTGCTGATAAAGACATACCTTTATCACAATCATGGCAGAAGGCAGGTAGGAGCAAGTTACGGCTTACATGGATGGCAGGAGGCAGAGAGAGCTCATGCAGGGGAACTCCTCTTTATAGAAACATCAGATCTCATGAGACTTATCTGCTATCCCAAGAATAACATGAGAAAGACCCGCCCCTATGATACAATTACCTCCCACTGGATCCCCCCTCCCATGACATGTGGGAATTGTGGGAGATACAATGCAAGATGAGATTTGGGTGGGGACACAGCCAAACCATATCACATGCAAATTTTAGAAATCACTGATGTGAGAAAATATTCATAGTATGTTGCTGTGGTACACATGGAGATGTACTGCTCAGATCCCCCTTCAAGGAAGGACTTGCTACCATGCGTGTTAGTTCCATCAGGGTTTGTCTCAACTGCAGAGAGAGACAAGCCATGGACACATCCTTCTTGACTTGCACACATCCAGTGATTTTCTGAGGTAGGGGCATAAAAGCCCCACCATTTCTGCCCAATGCAGAACATTCTGGTACACCATTTATGCTCCAGAGCTCTCCACCAGCTTGGCCTGGCTTATGTCAAGTACTCCATAGGGAAACAATTCTCCACGATTTTAAAAAATATCCTATAGTTCCTGGGATTTCTGAGCAAAGAACACAAGCAAACTTGGTTAAAAGATGACTGAATTACTAACATGTCTTGCAACTTAGAGATTGTGTATGGCTCCAAAGAGATTTAGAGGCTTATCTTTCTTGGAGATACTTGCTCACATTCTAGGGAAATAAGTCTAGATATGCCTTCCTTTCCCTGCAGAAACATATATTTATATTCCAGACTCAAAATCTCTCTTCAGAGGGGAGGATGGGCAGAAGTACTAGCCACCATATACAAGCTCTGAATTCCATGAGGTTTTGGGTTGCAATCTATGTTGCACCCCTGCAGAATGCATAGGGTAACACCTGGCCCTTATTGCATCGTCCTGTGGGGACTGGGGTGTGAAGAACTGGTGTGAATATGCTCTGTGAGTGAAAAAGGTCTCTTCTCTGAACCAGAGATTTCGTGTTTCCTGCCTTAATCAACCTTTCTCTCTCTCCCTTCCTCTCCTCGTTCTCTATACAATAGATAGATCAATGCATATGTATGCATATATATGGGTGCATGCATGTATATGTGTGTATGTATGTTTTTATGCATGTGTATGATATATAAGTAACTTAACACCTGCATTAAAGTTTGACTT
Organism: Theropithecus gelada; assembly: GCF_003255815.1. Taxonomy (NCBI): domain Eukaryota; kingdom Metazoa; phylum Chordata; class Mammalia; order Primates; family Cercopithecidae; genus Theropithecus; species Theropithecus gelada. The sequence continues at coordinate 132,855,602 of NC_037676.1, forward strand.
CTCCCTCTGCCTTACCTGTCTTCCTCCCCCTCTCTTCCTTAGGTGTTGATCTCAGATAAACGTCTTGCACACCTCCAAAATGGTCTCAATGTTTACCTCTGGAGAATTCAGCCAGCAGTAGTTGCTGAGTTAAAAACAAGAGCAGTCTATAGAGCCATACATAAACATGATAAAATTTTTGTACTTTATATGAGGTGCATTGAAAAAAAGAGATGACAAAACTAAAATATTAATGATGGTTTTCTTTTGCTGGTGTGAATATGAATTGTTTTGTGCTTTTCTCTATTTTCCAAATGTCCTGCATTGAACATGTATTACTTTTAATTACAGGGTGTGCCAAAATACTATTGCCATCAGCTGTATTCAGCAGGAAATGGAGGTGGGGATGGGGATGTTAAAGCTGATATTTACAGAGTGCTGGCTATGTGGCTGGCACTGTTTTAAGCAATTCACATTTAATTTCTCCTTATATGCAATCTTACAGGGGAGGTATTATCATCTCTTTCTCATAAATGAAGGAAACTGACACCCAGAGAGATAAATAACTTTCCCGAAGTAGAGGAGTCAGCGTCTGAATCCAGTCTTCCTGGCCTCAGAGCCTGTGCTTCTACACTCTCAGTGTTCCCATCTTAGCCTCATCCTCAGGCACACAAATTAGGACCTGGCATACCTTCCCTTCTAAGAGCAACTGCAGAAGCTTAAATCTCATAAATGGTTACTGAGATCTGATGCTTCTTACTGGCATCTGTGTGGCCATGTCTGTGTTGAAGGAACAGCTTCTCTTGTTCTAAGTTTTGTATCTTGTCAAAGGAGAGAGCAGATGCAACGAACCTGTGCAACTTTTGCCTGTGAACTGCCGAGGGTCTAAGCAAGCTGTTTACAGAGCATGAGTCTCACTTGAGGTCTGGTTCACAGTCCAAGTACATTTTTTCTTCTTTTACCCATTAGACTTCAACCTTTGAAATGAGATGGATTTGGAAGACTCTTGCATAGGGTTTAGGGCCTCAACATTCAAGTAGGACCACACACTCTCCATCCTCTTGCCAAAGTCAATACCTAATGCTAAAACAGCTTTAGAAACTTTGGTTTTATTTCCCGTCTTCATTTTTCGTGGGTGACACAATCTTTCAGTTAGAGATACCTCTTGCCTGTAGCGGTTCCTGTATTCCTCTCTCTCTTTAAGCATGATCTGTTTGAGTTTAGTAACGGCTCCTTATCCATAGTGCCTAACACAAAGTGGGCATTCAGTCAGCTAACTCTAAATGCCTGATGATGGAATGACTGAATGAATGAATCAATGAATGAATGAATGAATGATTAATTGATTAAAGTTCACTAAAGGCAGAGCCATGTCATCCTTGTATCCTCAGCAGTCCTGGCACAGACCATGCATGTAGTGGTAGGTGCTCAGTGAATCATTACTGAGTGCCTTGTAGATTCCAGGAAGAATATTAAAGTTGTGGAAATAGTGGTGAACCCCACAAGCATTTACTCTGCCCTGGCAGGAAGACGTGAATGAATGAGTGAATGAATGAATGAATGAATGAATGAATGAATGAATTGCTCCACTGTTTTGAGTATCTTAGTTTGCAAAGCAGCAAACACCGCACTTGAACCTGAGTTCTCTCTGAAGCACTGCTTCTCCCACAGAAAAGTCGGGGCACCAGCAGGGAATGAGGGGTGTGCACTCAGCTGGATGGTTCAGTGGAAGAAACTGCAAGACACAGATGAGATTAAAAAGAAGCTGGGCAGGTGTGGTGTCTGCAGAGAAGGCAAAACCAAAACAGAAGAATCAAGAAGAATTAGAAAAATTGTTCACTGAGGACCTGGTGAGGGTCGGGACACAGGAAGGATGTGAAGCATCTCAAGAGTGGGAGTTGTTAGGGATGAATCCAAGACAAAGTCTGCTCAACCACAGCAGGTAGCTTTGGACATGCTCCCCTGCTGCGGCTGTGACCAGGAGTCAGTTTGCAGTGAGACTGCATCCCTTTTAAAGCAGCCATGTCCTGATTCTTCCATGTGACAGATCCTTCTCCAAAGTCAGAATTGTTTCACCAGGAGTTCCAGGATTCAGGGTATTCACACTATGAGCACAGAAAAGGCCTTTCCTTGGTTCCTGGCTCACAGGTGAGATGCATGGAACCTGCTGGGTCTTTTCCAGGCTCCCCAAAAACTTGGCTTTTACCCCTACCCCGGCTGACACTGACAATCCAGTGCATCAGGGTGGCCTTATCAGTGGCTAAGGTATTCAAAAAAGTTCATGCTAACTGGGAAAGAGCCACTGCCTTCACCATCAATGCCCCTCCCATGAATGCCCCCTCCCTGCCACTTGGTCCCTTTGCTGGGACTGGTAGGGATGATGCTGGGTGCAGCAGGAGTCCTTCAGGACTTTCTCCAGCAGCCTTACATTCTATTTGGTTGATGTCCATTTGATACTGATTGTTAAATATTTTTAATATCCCTTGCCTCCTGGTAATTGTTAATCCCCTGCCTTAATGGTAATTGTTTATTTCTGTATCTCCCTCATCCCCAGTCCTTTCTCCAGACTGTAACCAGAGTAATCTTTCTAATGTGCAAATCTTACTGCTCCTTTGCTTAAAATACTTTGAAGGTTTTGCACTGGCCTCATTAAAACCTCCAGGTTTCTTAACATATATTTCAAGTCTCTCCGTGCCCCAGCCCTCCTCCAGCCTTACCTAAGCCTGCTATTCCCTCTCATACTCAATTACAGCTGCACTGACCTTCTCCATTTCTTCAAGAACTACACAGTCTCTCCTCTCCAGACCACTCCTGGGACCTCCTGCTCCCTCCCTGACCAACGCTGCTCCAACTAAGTCCTAACCTCTCCATTCCTGGTGCTTCAACATTACTCAAGTGCTGCTTCCTTGGTGAGTCCTCGTGCTGTAGGATTCTCCCACAGGAGCACTTAACGTATTTCATTTTATACACATATGTCTGCCCTCAAAACAATATGCTGTGTGGGATGCAGCCGCAGGTTATACCTGTTAGGTATACCTTTGCATTTCTACCATCTTCCATGCTGCCAAAGATACAGAATAGATGACAAAATACATGATATGGTTTGGCTATTTCCCCATCCAAATCTCATCTTGAATTGTAGCTCCAATAATCCCTGTGTGTTGTGGGAGGCACCTGGTGGGAGGTAATTGAATCATGGGTGTTTTTCCCCTGTGCTATTCTTGTGATAGTGAGTAAGTCTCAGGAGATCTGATGATTTTATAAAGGGCAGTTGCCCTGCGCATGTTCTCTTGCCTGCTGCCATGTAAGACATGCCTTTGCTCCTTCTTCACCTTCTGCCATGATTGTGAAATCTCCCCAGCCACGTGGAACTGTGATTCCATTAAACCTCTTTTTCTTTACAAATTACCCAGTCTCGGGTATGTCCTTATAGCAACATGAGAATGGACTAATGCAATGAATATTTGCCAAGAAAATGTTTCTCCCATTAGGATGTGAGCTTCTTGGGATCCTGGATTTCCTAGAAATGCCCAGCCCTTCTCCCATTGCATGGGAGTCTAATGAAGTGCTCAGTGAATATTTTTTGCAGCTTTGAACAGAAATATATTTGGATGCATGAGAACCAGTTTTCCATGTCTGCCCCTTAACTCTGTGATTTTGGGCAAGTCCCCTTCTGTCCTGGAGTTCAACATTCTCATTTGTACACTGTGATGGCAATGACTCTGCAGAGTAAATACAAATGAGAGTCAGCTCCCCTGTGACTCTCCCCTGTGCCAGAGACTGTCCTGTGTGCTGCAGGAATTTTATCTGATTAAAAACAATTCATTTGAGTAGATGTAATTTCCCCCTTCTATAGAGATTCTGCGGAGAACAACTTGCCCAAAATCACACAGAGAGAAAGGTCTGAGCCAGGATTTCAAACTGTCTTACCTGTGTCCATAGTTTATGCTCTTTTCACTATCCTCCTGTCCTGCCTCTATGGAAGGATAAGATGATCTGAGATTATCGATCTGTCTGTCTGTCTGTCTGTCTATCTATCTATCTATCTATCTATCTATCTATCTATCTATCTATCTACCTACCTACTTACCTACCTACCTACCTACCTACCTACCTACCTACCAACCTACCATCTACCTATTCTATTTTATCTACCTACCTACTTACCTATCTATGCCAGCACAGGGCCTGACACATGGCAGATATGCAATAATTGATCACTAGAAATGGTTTAAGTCTCATCTTGCTTGGAAGTAGGTTATGAACAAGGCGGTCCTGTTGAATCCCTTATAGTCCTGGGATCCCAATATGTGGAAGCAAGAAGAGGTGAAGGTCATGGCAAGCTTGTTTCCTCTCAGCCCATTATCTTGCTCTTGTAATGTCATTTGCAAATTCCTGTAGGCACAAAGTAGCCACTTTCCAGTAGGGCAAATGCACCAAGGAGAAGGGTTATGTGCCTTTCCTCATGGCTAAACTTGACAATCGTGGAGTTTCTCTTAGTCTCACAGAGGAGAAGAAGCACATTCACTGCTCACTTGCTCACTCATTTCCGTAGTTATGGAATAGTTAATAATCACCACCATTTACAGAAAGCCAGCTCTGTGTTAAGGGCTGTGCTGAAGATATCTTCACAACAGTCCTTCCATAGGCTGTAGCTACAGCGACAGAGACAGAGCTAGAGAGAGCTTCCTGGCTGGTAATTAGGAAACTAAACACAGAGAACCTTAATAACTGACTTGCTTAAAGTCACCTAGCTTGTTAGTGGTGAAGCTTAGATTTGGACCTGGTTCTGCTGCTTCAAAGCCATTTCACTTCACTATGAATATAGCGTTAGATAGCACAGTCATTTGTTGTCCAAAAGACGTTGGGGAGTGGCGACATCAAAGACGGTCCTTTTCATGCTGCCCAGAAAGAAATGCCTTTCCCTTAAAGAAAAGGAAACTCACTAGACTCTCTGACCAAGTTTAGGTTGTAAAATTGAGGTGTTGACAAAAAGCCCATGGATCCATTAGAAGACCTCTCACAGTCTCGCTCTCTCTCTCGCTCTCTCTTTTTATTTTTTGTGAGACAGAGTCTTGCTCTGTCTCCTAGACTGGCGTGCGGTGGTGTGATCTTGGCTCACTGCAACCTCTGCCTCCAGGGTTCAAGTGATTCTCCTGCCCCTGCCTCAGCCTCCTGAGTAGCTGGAATTACAGGCATGCACCATCATGCCTGGCTAATTTTTTTTTTTTTTTTTTTTTTTTTAGTAGAGGTGGGATTTTGTCATATTGCCCAGGCTGGTCTCGAAGTCCTGGCCTCAAGTAATCCGCCCACCTTGGCCTCCCAAAGTACTGGGAATACATGTGTGAGACACTGCATCCGGCCTCTCAGAGTCTCTTTTAACCCCTGTATTTTGCTTGTCATTTCCTTATAAGAGTATGGTGGTGGACAGAGTTTTGTTCTAGAGTCAAAACTTGGGGTTTGATTCTCAGCCATGCTGTTACAGGCTGTGTGGCTCTGGCTGGGTAGGACATGTCATCGCTCTGAGCCTTGGTCTCTTCCTTGTCATAGGGATTACATGAGGTAATTGATGAGAAGAACTTGGGCCTCACTGAATGGTCAATAATTGGTAGAAATCAGGTCACAAAATCTATGCATGGGATTTTGGCATCAGCTGTCTCAGAGAGAGTTGTTATTTGGGCTTTTTTCTACATCCAATTTCTTCCTCAAAAGAAAACCACAAGCAAAAAACAAGAAGCGCAGAAGCAAAATAGGCTTCAACTCTCCCTACAGAAATGTTTCTGAGCATTATTAGCTCAGCCATTTTCCATTAGCAAAAATAAATCGCTCAGAAACATCTGGGTCACATTCGTCAGGAATTTGCTCTGTGCCGGCATTTCATTTTCAAACCCAGAGGACGTTTTGGACCTATTGCCATGCCCTTGAGAAAACAGAAGGGTTCCAGAGCCCACCAGGGCTCCCACTTCCCTATCTCTCTTTTTCATTTCTGAAAAACTCAGAGGCAGTGGCAGCCAAACAACGTTTGGGTGGGCTGGTAAAGAAAATCCTTTTCTGGCTGCGGACAACTCCCTTTCTGCCAGCTCTCAGGCCTGTGCACCTGGCCCCGAGCCCTGAGGGTGAGGATTTGGGGTGGTGGTGGGAGCTAGAGACTCGTGGTGCCATGCGGACAGGCAGTGAGGCGTCTCCAGGTCAGAAGGCATGGGGTTGCTATGGCAGGACCCCTCTGCCATGGGAAATTTCCTGCTGTTTAGAGCTAGCCCTTCTGCCCGCAGCTCTTGGTTTCCAAGTAGATCTCATAGTTCAGCACAAAATTTGTCAGCTGAGGCAGAGATTCAGCCAACCTGAGCAGGTCCCTGAGGGGCTGATGTACTCTGGAGATGGTTGCCTGGGCCTGGATGTCTCCAGTCAGTGCCATGGGAGACAGGTGAGCTCAGAAGGATGTAATTGTTTACTGGCCTTCAGCCACGCAAAGTCAACTAATAACTACATGTTCATGGTATTTGCCCTAAGAGGGTGAAGCCTGGGCAGTGAAGCAGGGGGTGAGGAGAGGATGCAGAGGGGTCGTGATTCAAGGGGAGCAGTGCTGGGGGCAGAGGCAAAAGTGGGGAGCTTAGGGATCAATTAGGCAAAAAGATTCTGTATTGATTTTTCTATGAAATGACTATTTTTCCATTTATACTGAAAAACAACACTGGGCCTGTCAAAGGCCATCATTCTAAATGTGTACAGTCAGAACACCAACTAACAGCTGAGCGGAATTAATTACCTCTCCCCAAGACAGCTTCAACCGTTTGTTAACTGTTTTATGCCTCGAGCCCTTCACTTCTCAGCATCATCCTCCTGTCTCTTCTGCCAATTTCACACCTGCTGCCGGGTAAATCTTCATAAAGCACGCTTCCTGCCCTGCCGCTCCTGTGCAATGTTTCCTTATAGCCTGGGGAATCAAATCTGGGGGAAAACAAATTCTGTGGCTCATAGTTTCCAGCTTCCCGCCCACAGCTGCCTGGTGGAAGACAGAAGAATTGTTAGAATTCTACTTTAATAGTTGAGTAAATGGAGGCACAGTGAGGTTGAGTGCTTAGCACCTCAGGCCCCTCTGCCCCACCCAGCTAGCTGCCTCTCATGATCCCCAGATCTCCGCTCACCTAATGTCCTCCCCAAGTTCTTCAGGTAGGGGCTGACTTTACCAACTTTGAAGGCTGACAATGCCACCTGCACCAGCTCTTCTCCCACTTTCCAGTCCCTTCCTTTCCCTAAGGCCGCTCTGAAGAACCATCCCCAGCCTTACCTAACCTGCAGTCCTCTGCTATTACTTACTATCACCACTCTATCTCCTCTAGTTCCCACTGGCTCCCCAGCCTCCAACTCACTGGGCTTCCCATGGTCTAAGTTTGTGACATGTTAATTTAGCCACCTTATTTATATTGAGGAAACACAGTACCAGCATTTACCCATTGTCCAAACCTGAAATTTAGCTAAAATCTGCATCCCAGGCAAAAGAGAGGATGGCTCAGTTGAAGAATAGGGGTGGATGGTGTACAGGGGAGATGGGACCTTGCATTGCCCTTCAAGTAACAAGGGGATGGGTTCCCAACCCTTGATATTCATTCTTGCTTGAAGGAATTGACAGGCTACCACGGAAAAAGCACTGAACTTGAGAGCTGAGCAGCTTGGTTCTGCCAACTTTCTATAACTTTGGGCAAACTACTCTCCTCTCTTTGCCTCAGATTCACTGCAGCTTAAAAAAGATTGACCAAGATGCCCTCTAAAGTTCTGAGTGTGACTCTCTAGAAGACCCAGACTCATTGGATTAACACCATCTGTAAGTGAAGTTCCCACCTGAGGGATGGTCTTGGTTGGTTCCCTAGCCTACCTATTATAGAATCGTCTCCAGGGTTGGTAGCTGCCCTTAGTTTCCCAGGAAAGATCTCAGCTACCTGCCCTCTATCCTGGCATGATGCTCTGGGATTAATCTTCTTCCAGAGACAGATATAAAAATAAATCATGTGCTGCTCCCCAATCAGTCTGCACATCTTGTTCCTCATAAGCAGCAAGACCAAGTGAATACAGGGTTGTTGAGGCTCCCGGGTCCTGATACGGAGGCAGGGGCCCAGGCAGGCATATGGCTAGCAGGCCGGCTGTACTCAGAGTGTTATTTTCAAAACTGAAGTGGAATCTGCTTCAGGCCCGAGCATGGTAGGTGGTCTCCGTTCTTGGATCATAAATCACTGAAGGTAACTATTTTTCCTGGCCTCACTTGTGACCCAGTATAATGTTATTATGATTGGAAGGATGGTGGAAAAGGGATTTTTTTTCTGCTGTTCTAATCTCCAGGGTATATAAATCTTTGTACTTTCACAGTCCCAGGGACCATGTGTGATGTTGTAGAGAGCATACAGGAATGACTCCCTCAGGTGCTGGTGAGGTTCTCTGCCGCTAACTCACTTGTATTTTCTAAGCCACAATTTTTCTCATCTGTAACAGGAGTTGTAGCTAGTGGTTCTCATTCTAGGCCTCAATGATTTTCTGAAAAAAGGTGTTCATGAAACCAACTCAAAGGATCAAGTCTACTAATAGCTTTGACTGACATTGGAGTCCTCTTGTAATTTGGTCTCCAGTGGTCCTTCTGCCTTCATTTCCAACCATCTCTCTGCTCTGCTCTCTCATTTCACCTAGTTCTCTTCAATGTGGCTCACTGTTTCACACTTCTAAGCTCTGGCATGCATGGATTCGTCTACTTAAAATTTCTATTTTAAAATCTTCTGTACCTGATGAAATCTTTTCATTTAAAGCCCATTTCCCATCTTACCTTCTCTGTGGAGACTTCCTAATCTCCTTCTGGCCTGATGGGTTAATGATTTTGTTCTCTGGGTGCTCCCAGAGCTGCAGGTAATTACCTCCATCATAGTGTTCATGTACAGAATCTGACACCAATCAGACCCTGGGCTGAGTTCCCTCCACAGTCTCCAGTGTCAAAAAGTTCCTATGTTCATAATCTGTGGTCCCAGAATGTGACTGTATTTGGAGATAGGACCTGTAAGGGGAAATTAACATAAATGAGATCATTACAGTGGTCCTTAGTCCAGCCTGACTGGGGTCCTTAAGAGAAGAGCAAGTTTGGACACAGATTGGTGTCCTTATGAGAAGAGGAGTTTAGATACAAACATTGTAGAGGAAAGATGATGTGAAGAGACAGAGAAGATGCCATCTACAAACCAAGGAGAGAGGCCTGGAACAGATTCTTCCTGTATAGTCCCCAGAAGGAACCAACACTGCTGACACCTAGTCTTGAACTTTTGGCCTCTAGTACTCTGAGAAAATAATGTCTGTTGTGTAAGCCACTCAGTCTGTGGTACTTTGTTAAGGCAGCCCTCCCTTGCCAGCCAAGATGGACCCTCTCCACACATGGTTCCCATGAGTCTCCACCTCGAGGCAGGGAGCCCCTGGAGGCCCTTGAAGGCAGGGTCTGTGTTTTATTCTTATTATTTTTTAATGTTTCGAAATCCAGAATTCATTGTTTCTCAAAGCACGTCTCAGACCTCTTGTACCAGAATCAGTGTTTTCTAAACTGTAGTTTTGGTCACAAAATTAGCATAGTGAGTCACAACTAGCATTAAAAAAAACATGAATCAGATTAAAAAACAAGAGCCTAGAACAGGCACATCTGCGTGGCTTGGAGGTCGTAAGGGAAATTATTGGGTAGTTTTTGTTTTATAAAACTTCGGTATTAGTTGTGTACACTGGGTCACGATATAATCTTTTAAAAAATATTGTGGAGAAAGTTGAAAAACACTGAGCCGAAGGTACTTGTTAAAAACACAGATTTTTTTTTTTCTTGCTCCACTAAAACTTCACGCCCGTTGATTAACAACTCCCCATGTTCCCCTCCCCCAACCCCTGGCAACCACCATTTACTCTGATTCTATGAATTTGACTATTTCAGGTACCTTGCATAAGGGGAATCATGCAGTATTTGTCCTTCTGTGACTGGATTATTTCACTTAGCATACTGTTTTCAAGGTTCATCCATAGTGTTGAATATTTTTTTTGTTTTTGAGATTGAGTCTTGCTCTGTCACCCAGGCTGGAGTGCAGTGGCATCATCTTGGCTCACTGCAACCTCCGCCTCCTGGGTTCAAGTGATTCCCTCGCCTCAGCTTTGAGTAGCTGGGATTACAGGCACGTGCCACCACGCCCGGATAATTTTTGTGTTTTTTAGTAGAGAGGGGGTTTCGCCATGTTTCCCAGGCTCGTCATGAACTCCTAGGTTCAAGCGATCCACTCGCCTCAGCCTCCCAAAGTGTTGGGATTACAGGCATGAGCCACCATGTCTGGCCAGTATATAGCATGTTTTCTTTATCTACCTATAGTCAACAAAAATGTACTGTACATTTAAAACTTTAAGAGGGTAGATCTCATGTTAAGTATCCCACAATGCTTTTAAAAATGAAGCTATTTGGACATTACCCCAGACCTACTGAATTTGAATCACAAGTAGGTGTGGCCTTGGAATCTACATTGTGTCTAGAAAATTCTTATGCACATTAAAATTGGAAAATTATTCCTAGTACCTAAGGCCAGTGCGAGGCACAGAATTATCACAAAATCCATATTTATTGAGCCAGCCTAGCATCATTTTGGTGCCAGTTATTTGTATTTTCACACTATCCAAAAACTGGTGGAATAATAGCTAAGAAGAATATCAATGCAAAACCAATATAAAGATTACTGGATCAATTTCTGATATGTACCTCAAAATAATTGAAAGGAATTTAAATTACTTGCTAAAGGACCTAAAAGCTTTTGTGTGTCATTTTCTCATTTATCTTTGAACCCACCCTAGGAAATGGGCATCACTGTTGCCATTTTTTTGGATGATGAATCTGAAATTTAGAGAGAAGTGACATGCCAAGGTCACACCACTAGGAAATGGCAGAGCTGGGCTGTAAATCCAAACCTCGTTCCATGCTGCCTGACACTGGTCCTTGGTTCTCCTGAGACCCTTTCTGGCCATGGCTATTGATGAGGCTCTTAAAAGAAGTCAATGCTGTTCCTGGCTGCTCCTGGGAGATTGGACTTGCCATTCTGACTCAGAGAAAAAGCATCTTCCTGTGGTGTGGGGCCAGGTAGAGCCCCACAGGGACTACCAGGGGCAAACCAGTCCATGTATTTGGCCTAGGCTGTGAGAGACTTTTACCTATCAAGGACCCCCAAAACACAGGTTTTGCAGTGACTAAAAAGCCAACTCCTTTTCTGCCACAATGAGTCAAGAATGAATGGTTTGAGGCTTGATTTAGAGACAAGACATTTAACTCAGAGAACTCAAAGAGACCACAAACCAGGGAGGTTCCAGGCCCCGCTGATATGGTTTGCTTCTGTGTCCCCACCCAAATCTCATCTTGTAGCTCCCATAATTCCCATGTGTTGTGGGAGGCACCTGGTGGGAGATGATTGAATCATGGGTATGGGTCTTTCCTGTGCTGTTGTCATGATAGTGAATGGGTCTCATGAGATCTGATGGTTTTAAAAATGGGAGTTCCCCTGCACAAGCTCTCTCTTTGCCTGCTGCCATCCGTGTAAGATGTGACTTGCTCCTCCTTGCCTTCTGCCATGATTGTGAGGCCTCCCCAGCCATGTGGAACTGTAAGTCCAATAAACCTCTTTCTTTTGTAAATTGCCCAGTCTTGGATATGTCTTTGTCAGCAGCATGAAAATGGACTAATATACCCACCCACTTCTCCCAAACCAGTTTCCTATGAGTAGCAGCATCTGAGCTGGGTCTCCACTTTGAGGATTTGCCTCATTGCCTCTGGTTTCTGTGACCATTGCAGCACCCATGAGCCAGGTGTTCTGCATTTGTTATCACCTTTAATTCTAACACCACTGCTATTTCCCAAGGGGTCAATAACCTGCCTAGCGGCCACAGCTAAGAAATACAAGGGATGGGATTTGAACCCAAGACTGTGTGCTGTGAGTCTGTACTCTTTCTTCTGCATAGACTTGCTTTTCCTGGTAGAACTTAGCTTGTCCCTGTGCCTATGCTCAGCCAGCTTGTCCCAAGACTAAATTGGGCCATGGGGCCTGGGGGATGAGCTTAGACAGTCCAGGGAACTATGAAGGGTCCTGAGGTCATTTCATTAAAGGCACATTTTGGCACATGAATACCATGAGTCCTGCTCATTCCTTCCTTGGTCCATCTGACCAGGCTCCAGGCAATGGAGACATCCCCTTCTATTTTCCTCAGTGACTTCCTGAGGTCTGCGGATCAAAAAGCACCTGGAGGAGACAAGTGATTCTGTACCCAGAATCAGAGAAATCTGATTGCTCTGTTGTCTCTGCCACTCACTATAAGATCTTAGGAAATTCCTCTGTTCCTTCTGTGCCTCAGTTTCCTCATCTGTACAATGAGGACAATTCTGTCTTCCTCACAGTGCTATTGTCGGACAATAGGGTTGAAAATCTCTTGTACACATTAAGCATTTAAGACATGATTTAAACACTGATTTAGTCAGATAAAGTGGTTAGGAGATCTTCTCAGTGAGTACAGGGTCAGACAAAATGACAGAAATGTAGCCAAGTCCAAGTCAAACGTCACCATCAGCACATCACCATCACTCATGTTCCCCCACTGCGACCCCACCACTGCTGCTCCATTACCACCATAACCAACAATGGCCCAGCACAGTCAGTGTCAACAGTAACAACACCACTATTCCCATCACTACCCCACCCTCTGCTACCACTACTTCAGACACACACATCCGAGTTGTTTGTTCTGTCACCTTCACTATCACCTCTGCCTCCATCATATCACCATTGCTATATTACTGCCACCACCATCACCAACACCACCATATCACTTATCCATGAAAACAATATACTACAAGGTTCATTCCAGCCCCAGTACAATGCCTGACCCGAAGTAGGTTCTCAGGAAATTTTTGCAAAATGAACGAAAGGATAAATGAATGCCACACATTATATAATCAGAACTGCCAGGAAGCAAGAGTTTCCACCCCTTATAAACCTTCTGTAGATGTTTCAGTGGCCAATTTTTTTCTACGTCTTAGATCCTTCACCTTTTTTTTTTTTTTTTTTTAATTTCAAAGCTTCTGGGATAGAAGTGGTTTTTGTTTATATGGATGAATTGTACAGTGGTGAATTCTGAGATTTTAGTGCACCCACCACCCAAGTTGTATACATTGTACCCAATATGTGGTTTTTTTATCCCTTACCCTCCTCTTCCTCTCCCCGCTTCTGAGTCTCCAATGTCCATCTTACCACTCTGTATGCCTTTGCATGCCCATAGCTTAGCTCCCACGTATAAGTGAGAACATATGTTGTTTGGTCTTCCATTTCTGAGTTACTTCACTTAGAATAATGGCCTACAGCTCCATCTAAGTTGCTGCAAAAGACATTATTTTGCTCTTTTCTATGGCTGAGTTATATTCCATAGTATATATATGCCACATTTTCTTTATCCACTCATAGGTTGATGGGCACTTAGGTTGGTTTCATATCTCTGCAATTGTGAATTGTGCTGCAGTAAACATATGTGTGCAGGTGTCCTTTTGATATAAACACTTCTTTTCTTTTGGGTAGATACCCAGTAGTGAGACTGCTAGATTGAATGGGAGATCTGCTTTTAGTTCTTTGAAAAATCTCCATACTGTTTTTCATAGATGTTGTACTAATTTATGTTCCTACCAGCAGTGTATATGCATTCCTTTTTCACCACATCCAGGCCAACATCTATTGTTGTTCAACTTTTTAATAATGGAAATCCTTGGCCTCTTAAAGGCTCAGTCCTGCTGGACCAACTCAGGGCCTCACTGATGGGTAAAAATGATGAGGACAAAAGGTAGAACAATATAACTGGAGACATCAGCATTTGACCCTGATTGTTTATTTCTCAGAAAATCACAGTATTAAACCAAACTAAAGAAAAGTCATTCCTTGGGCTGGGTGTGGTGGCTCACGCCCACTTTGGGAGGCCAAGGTGCAATGATCACTTGAGCCCAGGAGTTTCAGACCAGCCTGGGCAAAATAGCGAGGCCTTGTCTTTACAAAAAATAATAAATTAGCCAGGCATGGTGGTGCACATTTGTAGTCCCAGCTACTCTGAACGCCGAGGCCGGAGGATCCCTTGAACTCAGGAATTTGAGGCTGCAGTGATCTATGATCATCATTGCACTCCAGCCTGGTGACAGAGCAATACCCTGTCTCAAAAGCAAACAAACAAACAAAAACCCTTTTCTAAGATTCCAACAGTTGTCTATGTATTTATGTGTAAACCTCAGGTATTTTCTAGCTGCAACTTGGTTTCTACCTTCTATTCCTTCCTATCTCCTGGGGGAATTGTTGAGATTGTTTTTTTCCTAGCAACAGCTCCCTCTGGTTGGATTCAAAATTAATATCACCTTTGAAAATTACATTTGAAAACATGCCAGGCCATTCTCTATCCCAGGAGGCAGGCAAACAATGAGATGACCAAGCATTCCATTCAGTTCCTGTATCATAAATCATAACTCACTCGGGCCAGTGGGTAGAAGGTGACTCTGTAGCTGATTTAAAGAACAATTTTCAAATACAGGCTGCTAGCTCATTGCTGAGGCAAAGACAGGACTCAAAGCCCAGGTGCCTTTTCCATCCTTTTCCTAGCAATAGCTCCTGCCTTGACACCTAAGCCTGGCTGCCTCTGTGGGGCCGGACAAAAACTTATCCATGCCTTTTCAAGCACGAGTCATTGATCCTTTTATGTGTGTCCTCTGGATCTCTTTTGGGAACATGGTAATGACTGAATCTGAGATCATGGCTGTCCTTGAGGTGTTCACTCAAGGCATCTGGTCCCCAAGATGTTCCCAAGGTACCTTTCCTCTTGCAGGCTTTTTTGATCACCTTGTGAATTCACCGAGCATTCCATAGACTGTTTGCTCATTCCCCTCCATTGTGTCTTTGGCCCTTTCCTTCTCTCTCATTATCTCCTGGGCTGTGGTGTCCTGCCCGATGGTGTTGAGGTCATTGTATTAGGCAGTGTCCCAGAAACAATGATCATAGCAGTATTTTTAGAGGAGTCCGTGTGAGGTCATGGAAATAGCATGCAGTGTTCAGTGATCCAGGCATGGGACTCAAACTCTGCCTTGTCCCTTTACCAGCTGGGAGAGTGACCTAAACCTATAGTGCCTCAGTTTCCCCATGAGCCCGTGAGCATTATTATACTACTCACAGAGTTATGGTGATTTAATGATGCAACATAAGCAGTTGCTTAGAGCAATTCATGGCACTTGCTAGATCACTCAAAAATAGCCCATTTACTTCCCACTTTCCTTGAGCTTTTATTACAACATCTTGTTTGGAGATAATTAAAATGCAGCTGTGATTGCTTTCATGAGGAGCCAAGGGGCAATATTTCTCAAGTAATTATCGTTGAAGGAGAGTCAATGTGGGAAGGATGATGTCAGATACATACCAGGTGACACAGCCTCTGGGGTCCTTCATTCCTCCTGTGTCTACGGTGCTGGGTTGAGGTGTTGCAGATGTGATCTTCATTTGGTGCTATATGGTTTCAGCCTCTGTGTGGCTCCCTCCACAGGTGGGACCATCTGACCTCCTGTTGGTATCCCTCAGACATCCCCAGTGTACTGTCAGAACTGGAGAGGAAGATGTTAGGAAGCTGCCACTGCACAGTACTTGGTGGGGGAGACTATACTGGCTATGGAGTCACTCAGGCCTGGGTTGAAGCCTCATGATGTCCTGTACTAGTTATCTAAGCTTGACAAGTCACCCATCCCTCCGAACCTCAATTTTCTCAGCTATGAACTGAGGTTGGCAACATCTACTTTTCTCCATGATAATTCAAGTGACAAGGAAGGGAAAATCCAATTCCAAATGGCCTCATGATAAAAGAAACATTGCATTAGATAACTAAAAAGTCTAGAGGTAAGACTTCAAATATAGTTTGATCAGAGGTCTGGCTCCACTCCTCTGCATAATTTTATTCCCATCCTGTCTTCTATGTTGGCTTCATCTTTAGCCTGGCTTCCTTTATGTATCAAGATACCTACATGTAGCAGCTTTCTCAGCTTGGATTGGACCATCTTAGCCGACAGGATCAGTGCTGGCATTCAGATCATTTTCAGCCCAGCAAGCAGCTGGGGTCAGTGCTACTCAAATCATGGGCTATGCAGTGAGAGAGAGATGAGAGATGAAATAATGTTGGGAAGACAACTACCACACTACTCAGAGTGGGATTTTGAAGACTGAGGAACCACCATGATAACACTCACAGTTGATGGTTTTTGAGAACTGAGTCTGTGTCAGGCAGATGGTATCTTGCTTAATCTTCCCCAAGACCCAGGATCATGAATGTAACTATTAATAGTACTCTCAGTACATACCAATCTCTCCTCTATCATGCACCTCAGATTCCCCATCTATGTTATCCATCCACTAGAATTATTAATCTGTATGGTCAACCCCTCCCCCAAAATGTTCATATTTTAACCCTATCAGCTGTGAATGTTACTTATATAGATAGCAAAGAGCCTTTGCAGATATAATTGGGTTAAAGATCTTGAAATGGGCCAGGTGTGGTGGCTCACGCCTGTAATCCCAGCACGTTGGGAGGCCAAGGCAGGCGGATTACGAGGTCAGGAGATCGAGACCATCCTGGCTAACACAGTGAAACCCCGTCTCTACTAAAGAATACAAAAAATTAGCCGGGCATAGTGGCGAGCGCCTATAGTCCCAGCTACTTGGGAGGCTGAGGCAGGAGAATGGTGTGAACCTGGGAGGTGGAGTTTGCAGTGAGCGGAGATTGTGCCACTGCACTCCAGCCTGGGTGACAGAGTGAGACTCCATCTCAAAAAAACAAAAAAAAACAAAAAAAAACAAAAAAAAAAAAACTTGAAATGGGCAGATCATCTTCGATTACTGAATGGACCCTAAATAGAATGATGGTCTCCTTAAGAGAGGGGTGCAGTGGGAGATTAGCAGAAGAGGAGAAGGTGATGTAATGATGGAAGCAGAGTTTGGAGTGGTGCATTTTGAAGGCAGAGGAAGGAGCCACAAGTCAAGATACACAGGCGGCCACTAGAAGCTGGGAAAAGGCAAGGAAACCAATTCCTTTCCCTCAGAGCTTACAGAAGAAACCAGCCCTGGCAATACTTTACCTTTAGCCCAGTGAGACTGGTTTCAGACTTCTGACTTCTAGAACTGTGAGAGAATGAATTGGTATTGTTTTCAGCCACTGTGTTTATGATAATTCATCACAGCAGCAATAGGATACAATATATAATAATAATAGCATCAAGCCAGACAGTTATCTAAGTGCTTTTGTATTCCTACTTAATTCTCACAATAATGGTTGGTGGTCAGCAATGTCCTTACTTTCATTTTATAGATGGGCAAACTGAATCAAGAGGACATTATACAATTTGTCAAACACATACCATTCAGATGTGCTGGAGTCAGGGCTTATATCAGACAATCAGGTATCTGATACCTGATTGGCACTGCCATCCATTGCTCTGTTGGTTTATCATGCATAATTTCTCCCTTATCTATTCCTTCCCTCTTGCCAACTGTTTGCCCACCCTGTGTTTCTTCAGTAGACCAGATTTTCACTGTTCTTAGCACACCTCCTTATGCCAGACTCTGTCACGCCCAATAAGCAGAACAAATGTCCTGACTTCTATCTTCTCTCATCCCAATAACCAACATTTCTTCCACCTAGTGCCAAATGTCTACATGTAAAACAGGTGATCCCTTTGGTTAGTTTTATTGGCGTGGAGCTCTGTTGAAAGGGCAGTGTAATCAGGCAAATGTGATGCAGTGCCAGCAACCTGGCACCCACCGTGTTTCCCAACTACTCCAGAAGGCAAGTTTTCTTGTTATCCCCATTTCACAGATGTGGCAATGGAGACTAGAGACACCATGGAAGTCATTCAACTGGTCATTGGGTGAGGGTTGCATCCAAACCTAGGCAATGTGCCATCAGACCCTGTGACCTTGTCCATCACCTGCAGCTCTAACTGCACAGGGCTTAGGCGAGTTTAGTCTAAAGGTAAACTCCATAACAGTGCAAAGGAGATCATCTGGACACAAGCCTCACAGCACATGTGTAGGCGCTCTCTGCTCTCTGGGCATCAGTGCCTCATCTACAAAGTGGAAGAAAATAATAACAACTGCCTTATCGAGTTATTGTAACAATGATAAAGCATATAGAGTTCACGTCTTACTCCATGGCAGAAAATAAGTGCTCAAAATTAGTTACTGTTTTATACACGTTTGCTTAAACATCATATATACATAAGTGTGAGAGGCCAATGTGGTTGCTGGTAGGGATGGACAAATTCTCACCATTATTGTGAGAATTAAGTAAGAATACAAATTAAGTAAGAATTAAGTGAGAATTAAGTAAGAATACAAATTAAGTAAGAATTAAGTGAGAACTAAGTGAGAATTAAGAATACAAAAACACTTAGATAAGTGCCTGGCTTGATCGCTATTATTATTATATATTGTATCCTATTGCTGTGATGAGTTATCATAAACACAGTGGCTGAGAACAATACCAGTTCATTCTCTTACAGTATCTGTAAGATAGAACTATGAGGAAGGAATGTCAACCACGAGCCCAAGTCAGGAGCCATGAGACAGACCCTCTAATAGCAGGTGTTGCTGTGGAGTACAGATGCCTCTTACTCAGACAGCTCCCTGCTCCTGAACAAGGAGCAGCAGAGATGAATTTATGTAATTATATGTTGCAAGTTGTGCCTGGCGCCCAGCTTGTGAGTAAGGCAGATCCAGGAGAGGCAGCTGAGAACTCTTTTCCTGGAGTCAGGCATAGGGTGGGGAAGGTCTGATGGAGAAGATAGACGGCCATTTTGCCTTAAAGACACCATGGTGGCATTGACTTGTGGTATTGAGTGGCTTGGAGAAGTTGGTCCATGGGGGTTGGGATTGGGGAGTGAAGTTAGGGTGGATGCTGGGTCTGTGAAGTGGGGAATCCACAGACCAGGAAGTTGGGAGGTAGAACAAGTCAAAAGTAAGGAGGCAGTGAGCCCCACTGTACTCGGATGCTTGCAGTGTGGGAGAATTGCTGTTCACATGTTGTCTGAGAAAACTATGGATTATCTCTTGCAGACAGAACTAGCAGATGCTGGGCATGGAACTGCTTTGTGAGTCTGAATTTTGAGTTTCATCAAAGGCTTTGACACTGTACTGCCCAAAGCAGAAACTTTTATGAATTCATAATGTGTTGGATTAATGCCAAATTTTTTTCCCACCAAAGACACCTGTAAATATTTTCCCACAGTGAACTGCATGTTTCAAATAATCTTTTAATACAGCACATTTATTAAATTATACTTTTTTTTGTTTTTATGTGAAATAACTAGCTTGCTAAGTGGAGATATAACTTCAGAAAAAAGAGAAAACGACTCTTTTAATCAGAAAATGTAGGATATGCTTGCCAGTCTTTTCGAAATACTACAAGTAGCTCAAGTGTAGCTTCTAACTCTCTTCACGGTCCCCAACTAGGAAACACTAAGAGTAAAGGAAGAAACGCAGACACAGAGTTTAAATAAATTTCCTATCTTTATGTGTTGACACAAATGGACATAAACACTATATATTAAGCCTATGTGTTATGTATAAAGTAATGAGGAAAAATGTCTGTGAAGGTTAAAATTTTTTTTTTTTTTTTTTTTTGAGATGGAATCTCGCTCTATTGCCCAGGCTGGAGTGCAGTGGCCCCATCTTGGCTCACTGCAACCTCCGACTCCCAGGTTCAAGTGATTCTCCTGCCTCAGCCTGCTGAGTAGCTGTGATTATAGGCATGCGCTACCACACCCAACTAATTTTTTTTTTTTTTTTTTTTTTTGAGAGGGAGTCTCGCTCTGTCACCCAGGCTGGAGTGCAGTGGCCGGATCTCAGCTCACTGCAAGCTTCGCCTCCTGGGTTTATGCCATTCTCCTGCCTCAGCCTCCCGAGTAGCTGGGACTACAGGCGCCCGCCACCTCGCCCGGCTAGTTTTTTTTTGTATTTTTTAGTAGAGATGGGGTTTCACCATATTAGCCAGGATGGTCTTGATCTCCTGACCTCGTGATCCGCCCGTCTCAGCCTCCCAAAGTGCTGGGATTACAGGCTTAAGCCACCGCACCCGGCCCCAACTAATTTTTGTATTTTTAGTAGAGATGGGGTTTCACCATGTTGGTCAGACTGATCTTGAACTCTTGACCTTGTGATCTGCCCACCTTGGCCTCCAAAAGTGCTGGGATTATAGGCGTGAGTCATTGTTCCTGGCCTGTGAAGGTTAATTTTACATGTCAACTTGGCTAGACTGTAGTGCCAGTTATTTAGTCAAATATTAATCTAGGTGTTGGGAAGTTTTTTTTTTTGAAATGGAGTTTCGCTCTTGTCTCCCAGGCTGGAGTGCAACGGCATGATCTTGGCTCACTGCAACCTCCACCTCCTGAGTTCAAATGATTCTCCTGCCTCAGCCTCCTGAGCAGCTGGGATTACAGGCACCTGCCACCATACCCAGATAATTTTTGTATTTTTAGTAGAGATGGAGGTTTCACCATGTTGGCCAGGCTGATCTCGAACTCCTGACCTCAGGTGATCCACCCACCTCAGCCTCCCAAAGTGCTGGGATTACAGGCTTGAGCCACTGCACCTGGTTAGGAAGGTATTTTATAGACATGGTGAATACCTACAATCAGTTGACTTTAAATGAAGGAGATTACTTTCCATAATGTGAGTGGGCCTCATTCAATCAGTTGAAGGCCTTCACAGCAAAAACTCAGGTTTCCCAGAGAAGAAAAAACAATGCTTCCTCAGGATCGAGTTTCCTTTCTGAGTTTCCAGCCTGCCAGCTGGCCCTACACATTTTGGACTTGCCAGCCCCACAATTACTTTAGATAATTCTTCAAAATAAATCTGTCTCCCTCTCTTTAGCCCCCTCTCTTTACACAAACACACACACACACACACGCACGCACGCACACACACGTTTCCTGTTCGTTCTGTTTCTCTGGAGTACCCTGAGGTTCTCCAGATACAATGGCCATGAACAACAGACAAAGTCAGGCTCATTTAGAACCACAACATGTACACATGCACATCTATATGCTGATATTCAAGGGTCTAAGACCATGCACATCTTATATTATGCATAAGGTAGCCGCAGGTCCATTGTGCAACAAACCTCATCATTAAACCTGATAAATAAAAGCAGCATGTGTATGGTCATTTATTTGTTAAATAACCAAGTATGTATTGAGTGCTTATTATGCGTCAAGTTCACATAAGCATCTTTCAATTGAATATAGACATTGTTGCATATAATCGTATGCAAATGCATCCAGAAACACTTCTGAATCCATAGTCCTTTATTTATTTGAATTGCTAACAGATTCAAAAGTGCGATTATTCTCATGTGGGTGTTTGTGATGATTTTTGATATTAAAAAGGCTTCTTTGTGTTAGTAAAGGTTGAGAATCAACAATAGATAGCACTTGGCTTATAAAATATGAATCACAGAATAGATGCAATATACCCCACTTGAATTCTGATGGAGTCTGAAGGGGGTATCAATCACATGCCATCTGCTCTGATTTCCCATACAAATGATAAATGGACACTAGAGTTATATATGAATCAAAATAATTAACTTTAACACTGGTAATGCTGTATTCGAGGAGGGGGCGTGGACCCAAGGCTCAAATGGCCTGCAGTGTCTTCCCCTTGAACTGAACTTACCACCAGGCCATAGATGGAGCAGGTGGCCAAATACATGCCTTGTCCCATCCCAACCTCTGAGGTAGCAACTGCCTTGAATGTTTACCCTAAGGCAGAGGGAGAAGAATACAGGGCAGGTTAGAGTAGGGAGGGGAGGGAAGAGAGAACCAAAAATACTCATGTATCCTGCTCGGTGCTTCTTGCTCATAAATGCACCAAATAGATCCATCACTTCTTTTCCTGGGAAAGGATTAAAGGGAGCATTTCACTGTGGAAACTGAGGGACATGGTAATGCCCCGATGAAACTATAGCATTTCCTATAGGCCTCTCAACCTTCCAATTTTTTGGTAAAGATGACCTGGGAGGAAACTCTCCCAAGTAAGTAGAAAGGACTCTGGGGTAAGGCAGGATGATTTTTGCTAAGCAGAGCTCTATCATTTATTAGCGGGGTCACTTCGAGCAGTTCACCTAACCTCTCTATGCCTTAGTTTCTGCAGTTGTAAATGGGGGAGGGGGTAATAACAATGTGTACCTCAAAATTACTATGCAAATTATATAAATGACTACATGAAAGGCAGTAGCAACAGTACCTGGCTTACAGTATTCATTGCATTGATGTTAACTATTATTAAATTGAGATGATCTTATTGATGCACTAAGACTATGTATAAGAATTTTTAAGTGATTATAACCAAAGTAAGGCCTGTCCTTTAGACTCTTCCATTCATTTATTCAAAGCATATATTGAGAGCCTTCTATAGGCCTGTCACTGTGCAAGGAAGACAGAGATGCAGAGTCAAAATATTCACTGTCCTCAAGCCATTGAGATTCTAGCGAAAGAAATAGGTAAGGAAACAATAACAATCTATAATAATAAAAATGGTGAAAGAGGTGAATTCAAAGGACAGCACTGTGATGACTAATTTTATGTGTCAACTTGACTAGGTCATGGGGTGACCAGATATTTAGTCACACGTTATTGGATGTTCTTGTGAGGGTGTGTTTGGATGAGATTAATGTTTAAATTGGTGGACTGAGTAAAGCAGATTGCCCTCCCTAATGGCAGTGGGCCTCATCCTATCAGTCGATGACCTGAATAGAACAAAAATGCTGACGGACTCTCCTCTGAATAAGAGACAATTTCTCTTGTCTGACTGCCTTTGAACTGGGACATTGTTTTTTCTGCCTTTGATGTCAAGTTGAAACACAGGCTCTTTCTGGGTCTTGAACCTGCTGGCCTTTGGACTAGAACTATACCATTGGTGCTCCTGGTTCTCAGAACTTTGGGCTTGAACTGGAACTATGCCATTGACTCTCCTGGTTCTCCAATTGCCTATTCACCCTGCATCCTGCATCTCTTGAGACTTGTTAGCCTCCACATAATATGAGCCAATTCCTATTCTTTCTCTGTCTCTTGCTTCTGTTTCTCTGGAGAACCCTATTACAAGCTCCTTGCCCAGGTTGGAGGGAGGATTATAGGAGACTTTCTGGAAGGAGGAAAAACCATATCAAGCCAATGTTACCAAAGTGAAGGAAGGAGGATTTCAGGGACAAGGGAGAATTTTACAGTACTACAATTGCAGACTGGACAAATGGGATGAGTAATGAAAAGTGTCACTTGGTTTGGCAACAAAAAGATCATTGGTCAAGAGTGGTGTCTGTGGAGTGATGAGGGAAGAAGTTCAGTTGTAGGGGGTTGAGGTATCAGGTGAGGTTGAGGAAGTGTGCACAGGAAGTGTAGGCAACTCGTTTCAGATGCTTGACTGTGAAAGGAATGAGAAAGATGGGTCTGTACCTGTGAGGGTGCTGTGAGCTCAAAGATGGCTTGTGCTGAGATAAAGGAGAGTTGAGTGTGTTTAAAGCTGAAGGGAAGGGGCAAGTAGGAAAGGAGGGGATAACGATGAGGATGATGAGAGATTGAGAGAGAGAGAGAAGAGAGAGACAGACAGAGAGAGATCGAGAGAGATCATCATCAATATCCCAAGGTACCTATGGAGCTGGGAGGCTGGATTCATGCTAGGATTTTTCTCACACCAGAGGGAGTCCTATGAGGAGCCTCTTTGGGGCCAGGAGGGTAGGTGGCAAGCAAAGGATGGAGGCAGGTTGTTGTGTAGGGCTGGGATTGGGATGTTGGGGAATTTCCACCTGATGGCTTTTGGCTCCTCTGTGCAGTGGATGCAAGGGCATCTTCTAAATGAGGGGTAAGAGAAATAAAGTATAGGAGGCTTGGAAAGAGAGCAAGATTATATGGTTTGGCTCTGTGTCCCCACCCAAATCTCATCTCAAATTGTAATCTCTCCACCTGCCCGCCCCCGGGTTGAGGGAGGGGCCTGCAATTCCCACGTGTCAAGGAAGAGAGGTCATTGGATCATGGGGGCAGTGTCTCCCATGCTGTTCTTATGATAGTGAGTGAGTTCTCATGAGATCTGATGGTTTTATGTGTTTGACAGTTCCTCCTTCACGTGCTTTCTCTGCTGCTGCCTTGTGAAGATGGTGCCTGCTTTCCCTTCCACTGTGATTGTAAGTTTCCTGAGGCCTCCCCAGGTATGTGTAACTGTAAGTCAATTCAACCTGTTTCCTTTATAAATTACCCAGTCTGGGGTTATTTCTTTATAGCAGTGTGAAAACAGACTGATGCACAAGGCATGTACAAGAACCACTGTGGGGAAAAGATGAGCAGTCCAAATGGGGAAGCCAGGAGGACTGCCCTGCATTTTTAAGGTCCCAGGAAAGCCAGAGACTTGGAAAGCATTAGGCCATTAATCCACATGTTCATGGGCTGTCACAGAAGAGATTTTAGAGATCATTTGGTATGACTGTTCCTGTTTTCCAGCCTCTTCTCATTTTACATATGAGCAAACCGAGGACCAGAAAAGATTTGAAGTATCTCCCTGTGTGTTAGTCTGTTCTTGTGTTGCTATAAAGGAATACCTCAGGCTGGGTAATTTATAAAAAAAAGAGGTTTAATTGGCTCACAGTTCTGCAGGCTGGACTGGAAGCGTGGTGCCAGCATCTGCTTCTGGAAAGGGCCTCAGGAAGCTTACAATCATGGCAGAAGGCAAAGGGGAGCTGATGTATTACATGTTGAGAGAGCAAGAGAGAGGTGGTGGGAGGTGCCACACACTTGTAAACAGTTAGATCTCACATGAACTCAGAACACGAATTCACTCATTACCATGGGGATGGCACCAAGCCATTCATGAGGGATCCGCCCTCAAGACCAAAACACCTCCTACTACTGGGCCCCACCTCCAACACAGGAAGTCACATTTCAACAGGAGATTCGGAGGTGACAAATATCCAAACCATATCACCTTGTGAACTAACAACAGAGCATAAAAGAACCCAAGTCCCTGGGCTCCCAGACTCCTATCTTTCTCCCTTAGCACACAGCAATCTCTGCTTTGGTCCTTGGTAGAATAGTTGGTGTTTGATGCTAACATGGTG
The DNA here is from genome assembly GCF_003255815.1 of Theropithecus gelada. Lineage (NCBI taxonomy): Eukaryota > Metazoa > Chordata > Mammalia > Primates > Cercopithecidae > Theropithecus > Theropithecus gelada. The sequence goes on from NC_037676.1 coordinate 132,880,772, forward strand.
GCGGGCTACATTTCCACTAAATGCAGGTCTTCTTCCTCTGATTGAGTTGTCTCCCCCTTGCAGATTAAATGAAGGGTTCTTTGCGAGTTTAAAACTCATATATCACTGTGTGATGGCCAAGCTGGATGCTACGCTGCTCACGTCCCATTACTCAATGAGACGCAGGGCCTTTGTTCCCTCATTCTGCTTTGCAAACAGACATTCTGTCCTTCCCAGACACCATTGAGACTGTCTGCATCCACCTAAAGACAAGATAAACTGCAGAGGAGACTTCCAGAAATGCTGATCAAGAAACTAGATATGTGCTATTTTAAAAATAATAAATCAGTAGTTGATTGAAAATGTAATAGTCAGAATAATAGAATAGCTAGAAATTTGACCAAGCCTGAATAAGCCAAAAGCTCCCAATGCACTGTGAATTAATCATCAACCCATGTATTGGTAGAAGACAATTTCAACGCATACATCAAAGGAAGGGCAGAACACTAAAAAAGCCTCGGGTAATCAGAATAAGTAAATCCATTTCAAGGTGAAATTCACTTTATAAGAAAAAATGAATTATCCTAGATGCTTGGGAGCCTAGGGTATTTCTAGCTCAGCATCCACACTGAGGAGGCACATAAACACATTATTTGCTAAATGGATTGGAACTCTGGTTAGAGTTCTGTCCTGCTGTGAAATCTTGCTTCTTTGTTCTTGAGACTTTTCCAGATATAGCAAATTGCCCTTCAGAGGAGTCCATGAGGGCATAGTACAAACAAATTCACCACAAAAATATTCTTGTTCTCCTGAGACCGCGAGTACACTGTTGAAAGGCACCCAAGGCAATTCCTGCATTCTTTGGTTCATTGAACTCAATTATTTATTGAGTACCTACATATGTAAGCACCACTGTGGTAAATGCTAGTGTTACAAAGATAAATTGGGTCTCTGGTTTTGAAGAAAAGACAGACAGGAAAGTATTTCATACACTCATAGAGGCAAGAATATAAGAAGACCATCTCTGCTCTGTGGGCAGGAAGTTTCAGAGAAGGGGAGATCATGTGAAAATAGTCATTGTTAGCACTTTAATCCTGCCAATTAGAGAGACTTGTAATAATAGTTATCAGTCCCCTCCCACCTCACCAATCAAAAGCTGGGAAAGAGAAAGCAAAGGGTGGAGAAGGAAGTCGGATGTGGTTCCGTGGTGGGACTTTTCAAAGGAGACATGAAACATGAGAACTGGAGAGAAGAAATCCCTCTGATAATGGGACGTGGGTAGATCTAATATCAGGCCAGAGCCAAAAACTCTCTTCAGGGCTCCATCTCTTCCACTGTTCTCCCCCTTTTCCCTCTCAGCTCTGCTGTTCCCTGCGCAGGGGCCTTGTTCTCTTCTCCACAGGGTGGGTTCCTCCATGTGGCAGGGAAAATGGCTGCCAGCAGTTCTAGTCCAACACCATTCTAACCTAGGAACCTTAGTTGAAAGGGAAAACGTCCTTCCCCGAGTTTTCAGGAAACATCCCAGGAAAGATATCTGGCCTTGCTTAGTCATGTGACTGTTGGACCAATCAAGGTTGCCAAATGTCTGAAATACAAAGACTGGCCAGACCCAAAGCAGAAGCCCACCCCAGTGGCCCGAAAGAGAGGATGCTGTAGGGTGGGGGGGTACATTTCCTCAGAGAAATTGATATCATGACCAGAAAACCAGAGAAAGGTATTGGGAAGGTAAACACCAACACCACAATCAAATCAAAACAAACAATCAGATGTCTACTGTGTAAGAGAACCAGCCTTTTGAGATGTAGAAATATTGACATGTTTGACTCTTTGGCTTCTCTTAAGCCAGTCCTTTAAGTCTGGGCTTCCTAAAATCTTCCCAGCCTCATGAAACAGAGTCCTGCCATGAACTGACTAAGCTGGCCCCGGAAGAAAGTGAGTAACTCTAGGGCTCCAGCAGCCCTGGGCCTTTCCTTGTTGCATTACAGCCGAGAGGATTAATATCTTGACCCACCTATTTATTACCCAGTAGTCAGGAGGCACTGCTTTATGTCATTTGTACCCTTAAGACTCTGAGGAAGGAATTCATTCAGCCAATAATGGTAATCTGTTCTGCAACAACATGGTGTGAAGATAGTTAAAGGATAGTGACTTGTAGTGAATGTTCACATGGAGGCAGGCACCCCAGCACCCACTAGCACCTGTCACAGCTGATGAGTGTGCACCCCGCCACACTGCCACTACTGCTAGCATGTGTGAAGGAGGATGGATCCTGTTGCCACTGCACTATGAAATACTTTGGCTGATACCATCCATTGGAGTGTGGTGACCAAGTCCTGGAGCGCTTCATTCCCCCATTACAGCAGTGGATTCCTAAACTTGAGGAGCAATAGAACAAAGCTGGGGCCTGATACAAGTCCCCCAGAGTTAGAGCACACAGTCCAGGAGTTAGAAGCTGAGTGTTAGCCCACTAAAATCTTCCAGAAATGATGCCAGTTGACTGAATGTACCTTACCCCACAGTCAAACCTTTTGAGGTAATCAAATGGGAAAAAAGGTGGGGGGTGGGGGGTGGAACTATCCAAAGGTTAGCAGCTTCAAAAATCAGCCCAGAAACGTCAGCCCAGAAAGATGAGTAAGAACCAAGGTAAGAACTCTGAGAACTCAAAAAGCCAAAGTACCTTCTTTCCTACAAACAACCACACCACCTCTCCAGCAAGGGTTCTGAGCTGGGCTGAGATGGCTGAAAGGACAGAAGCAAAATTCAAAATATGGATGAAATGAATATTATTGAGATGCAGGAGTACATTGAAACCTAATCCATGTGAAGAATCACAATAAAACAATACAGGAACTGACAAAATAGCCAGTATAGAAAAACTATAACCGACTAGATAGAGCTGAAAAGCACACTATAAGAATTTCGTGAGGCAATCACAAGTATTAACGGCAGAACAGACCAAGCTGAGGAAAGAATCTCGGAGCTCGAAGACTAGCTTTCTGATATAAGACAGTCAGAAAAGAATAGAGAAAAAGAATGAAAAGGAGTGAACAAAACCTCTGAGAAATATGAGATTATGTAAAGAGATCAAATCTGTGACTCACTGATGTCCCTGAAAGAAATGGGGAGAGTGTCAGTAACTTGGAAAACATGTTTCAGGACATCATATGTATTAGGGTTCTCTAGAGGGACAAAACCCTCTAATAGGATAGCTGTATATATAAAGGGGAGTTTATTAAGGAGTATTGACTCACATGATGACAAAGTGACGTCCCACAATAAGCCATCTGCAAGCTGAGGAGCAAGGAAGCCAGTCTAAATCCCAAAATCTCAAAAGAAGGGAAGCCAACAGTGCGGCCTTCAGTCTGGCCGAAAGCCCAAGAGCCCCTGGAAAACTACTGGTGTAAGTCCAAAAATCCAAAAGTCAAAAAATCCAGAGTCTGATGTTCGAGGGCAAGAAGCATCCAGCAGGAGGAAGATGAGGACTGGAAGACTCAGCAAGTAAGCTCCTTCCACCTTCTTCTGCTTGCTTTTGCGAGCTGTGTTGGCAACCGACTCAAATGTTAGTCTCCCCTGACAACACCCAGATACACCCAGAAACAATACTTTGCATCCTTCAATCCAATCAAGTTGGCACTTACTATTAACCATCATATCATCCATGAGAACTTCCCAAGGGAAGATGATCAGGAAAAGTAACTAATAAAACAGAAGATCAGGAAAAATAACTAATGGGTACCAGGCTTAATACTTGGGTGATGAAATAATCTGTACAACAACCCCCTGTGATAGGAGTTTACCTATGTAACAAACCTGCACATGAACCCCTGAACTTAAAAGTTAAAAAAAAAAAAAAAAAAAAGGACAGTGCCTTAGTGTTGATGCAAATGACAGGATCTCATTCTTTTTTATGGCTGAATAGTACTCCATTATGCATTTATAGCACATTGCCTTTTTTCATTCATCTGTTGGTGAACACTTAGGTCCTTCTAAATCTTGGCTATTGTGAACAGTGCTGTAACAAGTATGAGAGTGCAGATATCTCTTTGATATACTGATTTTCTTTCTTTTGGGTATACACCCAGCAGTGGGATTGCTGGGGATGGTCTTCTTGTGTAGTATTTTGCAGGGGCTCTCCACATTTCCTGTATTTGAATGCTGGCCTCTCTAGTGAGGTTGGAGAAATTTTCATGGGTGATATCCTCAAATATGTTTACCAAGTTGCTTACTTTTTCCCCTGTCTTTCAGGGATGCCCATGAGTCATAGATTTGGTCTCTTTACATAATCCCCTGTTTCTCAGAGGTTTTGTTCATTCTTCTTTATTGTTTTTTTGTTTTTGTCTGCCTGAGTCATTTCAGACAGCAGGTCTTTAAGCTCTGAGCTTCTTTCATTGGCTTGGTTTATTCTGCTGTTAATATTTGTGATTGTATTCTGAGATTCTTGAAGTGAGTTTTTTAGCTCTATCAGCTCAATTTAGTTACTTGTTAAAATGGCCATTTTGCCAATCATCTCCTGTATCATTTCATTGCATTCTGTAGAATCCTTCTATTGGGTTTTACCTTTCTCCTGAATGTCAATGTCTTTGTACGTATTCAGATTCTGAATTCTATTTCTGTCATTTCAGCCATTTCAACCTGGTTAAGAACTATTGCTGGGGAACTACTGCAATTGTTTGAAGACACTCTGGCTTTTTGAGCTGCCAATAACAAGAAGACACTCTGATTTTTTGAGTTGCCAGAATTCTTGTGCTGGTTCTTTTTCATCTGTGTGGGCTGATGTTCCTTCAATCTTTGAAGCTGCTGTTTTTTGGATGGGTGTTTTTGTTTGTTTGTTTGCTTTTTTGCTTTTATCTTCTTTGATGCCATTGGGGGTTTGATTATGGTATAAGATGCGTTCGGTTGACTTTGACTCACTTCAGTTCTAGTCTGACCCTAGGTCATGGAGGAGCCCCCCTCTGATTACTGTCTCTAATGCCTGCATTTCTTTTCTTGGGTGCTCTGGTCCAAGGGCCTCCCTCAGGCGGGGGCTGCAGTTGGCAGACAAGCTGTATTCTTGCTGGATTGGCCCTAATATGCTATCTGTGTGCCTCCCAAGGAAACATGGGATTGTGCCTCCTTGCAGAGTTCAGACAGAAGCAGGACCACTGGGCTGGAAGCTCTAATTGGTGTAGCCCATCTGGCTATGAGAGGCGGGAGTAGGCAGAGTGGCCTGCCCTGCCTTTTGGGCATTTCCAGGACGACAGGAGGCTGTGCTCCTTGGCAAATTCAGGCAGAAGTAAGACCGCTGGGCTAGAAACCCTAGCAGATACATGTTGTCAGGCTACCAGTGGTGGGGTTAGGTGGGAATGCCTGTCTTGCTGTCTGGGTGCTCCCTAGGACAACAAGAGGCTGTGCCCACTACCTAAATTCACGTGGATGCAGGACCACTGGACCAGAAGCTGTAGCAGGCATTGCCTGCCTGGCTACTAGTGGCAGGGGGCAGGTGGGGTCACCTGCCTTGCCATTCAGGTGTTTCCCCGGACAATAGGAGACTGCACCTGCTGGCTGAATTCAGACAGAGCAGAACCACTGGGCCAGAAGCTCTAGCAAGCATTGCCCACCTGGATACCAGTGGTGGGGGTGGGTGGAGTCATGTGTCCTGCCATCCTGGTGCTTTTTGGGACAACAGGAGGCTGCGCCTTCCAGCTTAGTTCACACAAAAGCAGGACTGCTGGGCTGGAAGCTCTAGCAAGCGTTGCCTGCCTGGCTACCAGTAGCAGAGGTAGGTGGAGTGGCCAGCTGAGTTCAGACCACAGCAGACCACTGGGTCAGAAGCCACCGGTCCCGTCTGGTGAGGGAGAATGGAGCAATCTTATTGCCCCCAGGCACCACAACGGTGGCCTCTATCATGGCTACGGCACCAGTGCTGGTCTGCTCCAGGGTCCAAGGCTTGTAAAGGTGTTCAGGCCCCACAAAACATCTAGTGGCTGTTTGCCTCAGTCTAGAAGCACAGTTCAGGGAACAGGGGACCAAGGGGATTCTGCCATTCCCAGTCTTGCATAGGTCTCTGTAGAACATCAATTCTCCTGGGGGTTCTTACTCACTTATCCTTTCCCATATTCGAGAGGTTCTCTGGCTCCTCAATGAGGGGAAACCATGCAGGAGCTTCGCTCCTCTCTGTTCTCTGTGTCCCCTTGCTGCCTTGACAGATCCTGACATGGTTTCTCAGCTAATCTGCCTACAGGGTCAGTGTTCACTAGCCCTTTTGTTTCCTCTCTATGAGAACAGCATATATGAGCTGCTTTTATTCTGCTGTCTTAGCCCACTCTCCTTATTTATCTGTTCAAATAGTTCTTGGTAGAGTCCGTAGGTTTTCCTAAAGATCAGATCATATAATCTGCAAACAGGGATAATTTGACTTCCTCCTTTCCATTTGGGATGCCCTTTATTTCTTTTACTTGTCTGATGGCTCTAGCTAGGACTTCCAGTACTATATTGAATAACAGTGGTGAAAGTGGGCATCCTTGTCTTGTTCCAGATCTTAGAAGAAAGGCTTTCGGTTTTTCCCCATTCAGTATAATATTAGCTGTGGGTCTGTTGTATATGACTTCTATTGTATTGAGGTATGTTCTTTCTATACCCAGGTTTTTGAGAGTTTTTTTTTTTTTTTTTATCATGAAGGGATGTTGAATTTTATCAAATGTTTTCCAGCATCAGTTGAAATGATAATACAGTTTTTGTTCTTCATTCTGTTTATATGAGGTATCATGTTGATGGATTTGTATATGTTGAACAATCCTTTTTAATGTGCTGCTGGATTTAGTTTGCCAGTATTTTGTTGAGAATTTTTGCATCAATGTTCATCAAGAATACTGGCCTGAAGCTTTCTTTTTTTGTTGTGTCTCTGCCAGGGTTTGGTATCAGGATGATGCTGGCCTCACACAACAAATTATGGTGGAGTCCCTCCTCCTCAATTTTTTGGAATAGGTTCAGTAGGAATGGTACTAGCTGTTCTTTGTACGTGTGGTACAATTTGAGTGGATATTCATCTGGCCCTGGGCTTTTTTGGTTGGTAGGCTATTTATTACTGATTCAATTTCAGAAATCATTATTGGTCTGTTCAGGGATTCAATTTCTTCCTGGCTCAGTCTTGGGAGGATGTATGTTGTCCAGGAATTTATTCATTTCTTCTAGATCTCCTAGTTTGTATGAATAGAGGTGTTCATAATTGTTTCTGATGGTTATTTGTATTTTTGTGGATCAGTGGTACTATCCCCTTTGTCACACATAATTGTGTTTATTTGAATCTTCTCTAATTGTGTTTATTTGGATTTTTTGTATTTTCTTGTTTATTAGTCTGGTTGTCTATTTTATAATTTTTTTCAAAAAGCCAATTTGTGGATTTGTTGATCTTTTGATGTTTTTTGTGTGTGTCTCAATCTTCTTCAGTTTAGCTCTGATTTTGGTTATTTCTTGTCTTCTGCTAGCTTTGGGGTTGGTTTGTTCTTGGTTCCCTAGTTCTTTTAGTTGTGAAGATAGGTTGAATTTTTTGAGTTGTTTTGTAGCCCAGCATATTGTTTATTCTTGAGAATGATCCATGCACTAAGGAGAATAGCCTGTATTCTGCAGCCATTGGATAAAATGTTCTGTAAGTATCTATTAGATCAATCTGGCCTATAGCACAGATTAAGTTCAATGTTTCTCTGTTGTTTTTCTATCTGGATGATCTGTCCAATGCTAAAAGTGGGACGTGGAAGTTTCTAGCTATATTGTATTGTTCTCTCTTTAGTGCTAATAATATTTGCTTTATAATTCAGGGTGCTCTATTTCTAATTGTTATATTCTCTTGCTGAATTAGAGATAGGTATTAGAGAATTAGAGTTACGTATTCATTATAGTCTTCACAGTCTGGGCTTGTTTTTCTTTATCCTTCTTGGGAAGGCGTTCCAGCTACCTGAAGTGACTTGGGTGTTGTAATCTAAGTCTTTGGTTACTGCAGCTATATGTGCATTAGGGGGAACCCCAAGCCCGGTAACATGGTGACTTTTGCAGACTCAGAGAGGTACAATCTTGGTGGCCTTTGGGTAACATCCAAGAGAAATCCCTGGATTATCAGGCAAAGACTCTTGTTCTCTTCCCTTGCTTTGCCCCAAACAGATGGTTTGCTGAACTGCCTGGAGGTGTCACCAGCTGACACTTGGCTGGCATGACACCCGTACCCCTGTGGCCACCACCACTGGGACTGCACTGCATCAGACCTGAAGCCAGCAGAGCACTGGATCTTGCTTGCCCAAGACTCGCAGTGACCACTGCCTGACTACTGCCTATATTCACTTAAGGTCTAAGGGTTCCACAATAAGCAGGTGGAAAATCCAACCAGTCTTGTGTCCTTGCATTCAGGGCAGCGAGTTCCCCCAATCTTGGTGCAGGTCCAGAAATACTGTCCAGGAGCCAGAGCCTGGAGTTGGGAACCTTAGAAATATACCTGGTGCTCTTTTCCACTGTGGCTGTGCTGGCATGCTAGCCACAAGACAAAGTCCTTCCCACTCTTCCCTCCCTCTTCATCAAGCAGAAGGAGTCTCCCCTCATGGCCACCACCACCCTTGGGCCATGACACATACTGCCTGGCTACTACCAGTGTTCACTCAAGGCCCAAGGGCTCTTTAGTCAGCTTGTGATGAATGCTGCCAGGCCTGAGTCTCTCTCTTCAGGGTAGTGGGCTCCCTTCCTATTCAGGGCAGGTCTAGAAATACTGTCCAGGAGCCAAGGCCTGGAATTGGGGACCCCAAGAACCCACTTGGAGCTCTACTGCACTGTGGCCAAGCTGGTACCCAAGCTATAAGACAAAGTCTCCTTTGCTCTTCCCTCTCCTTTCCTCAGACAAAAGGGGTTTCTTGCTCCCCCACCACCCAACCCCAGAGCCACCACAGTGGGGAATAATGTGCTGGGTCACACCTGAAGCCAGCATGGCTCTGAGTCTCACCCAAGGCTTGTGGTGGGTACTGCCTGGCTACTGCTGGTGTTTATTCAGGGCCCAAGGGCTCTTTAGTCAGCAGGTGATGAATCCTACCAGAACTCAGTTCTTGCCTTCATGTCAGAGGGTTCCTTTCAGGCCCAGGGTGAGTCTAGAAATGTCATCCAGGAACTAGGGCCTGGAATGGGGGCCTCAGGATTCTGCCTGGTGCCCTGTTCTACTGTGGGTGAGCTGGTATCGAAGTTGCAAGACAAAATCCTCTTTACTCTCCCATCTCCTTTCATCAAGCGAAGGGAAGGAGTCTATCCTGGAGCTGTGAGATGTGCTGCCTGGGGCTGAATGAGGGGTGATACAAGCACTCCCTTGGCCACCCCAGATGGTATCTCACTAGGTCGTGTGCACCCCAAGTCCACTGACTGAGCTCAACACGGGACCAGGACTTGCCAAGGAATTGCATTCTTTGTGGCTTAGACCACTTTTCAAGTTTATTTAGAACCCCAGAGCGCTTTAGCCCATGGTGGCAGGGCTTGCTGGAACTCAGGTTCTGACCACTGGGATGATTGAGTTGCCTCTGGCTACGGCTGATCTAAGTCCAAATGCTCCCTCCATGGGTCCCTGCTGAGTTCTGCCCTATGTTGCTTTCTGCTGTGACAGGGCAGTACTGAGTTCCAATGTAAAGTCTCACCATCACACAGATTGTCCCTCTCAAGCACATAGATTTTCTCTCTCTTCTACATAGACACTACCAGGGCATTGGGGTAGGGCAGTATAAGGAATTCAAGACTGTCTTTCCTACCCTCCTCAGGGCCTCTTTCCTTCATATGATGTTAAGAACAGGTGCTGTCACTCATTGAATTTTGGCTCTTACAAAGATGCTGGTTTTGTTTGGATAGTTGTTCAATTTGGTGTTTCTGCTGAGGGAATAATTGCTGTAGGCTTCTGTTTGGCCATATTGCTCTACCTCTCCCCATTGTAAGATTTTGGCAGTGAAAAATGCATTTACAATATCTAATGTTTTCTCATGATTCGTCGATGCTTCTTGAATAGTAACATTTTCTACACACTATGGGCCATTTGTTTTGTGGAATGTCCTTCAATTTGAGTGTGCCTAATGTATCCTGATGATTAGATTCAGGTTATGTCTCTTTGCAGGAATTTCACAGAAGTGACATTGGAATCCTCTTACTGCATCTCATCAGGTGGCACACAATGCTGCTTTGAACCATTCCTGATGTTGTTCACTTTTATCACTTGATCAAGGTGCCAGTCTTCTCCACTGTAAAGTTAGTCTTTTTACCCTTGTAATTAATAAGTATTTTTGTGAAGAGATACTTTGGGACTATCTTCTTCCTTGTTCAATTTTAACTTCCCTACTATTTAGCATACATTAATGGTTCTTGCCTGAATTGATTTTTACTATGACAGTTGCCAAATGGTGATTTTCTAATTCCATGGTTTCTTTTATGTTTATTAGTTGGCATCCTATTGCGAGAAAGAAATGTCTATTTTTCCCATTTATTTATTCATATATGTATTTTTATTTATGTCAGGTTATGGATTCTTAGTTTATCTAATGACATATCATCCATTATTGTCTTAGATTTGGCCAGTGGGAGTCCCTTCAAGCTGGATCCTGTAGATGCCCATCATTCTTTGAGCATTTTGGACATTTTATAACACAACAAGATAGTCTAGGCTCATTTTACACCTTCCTTAATCAGCCCTGGAATTACTCATTTTTCTAAGAAGTCGTTTTTTTATTTAATGGGGAAAGTTATTTAGAAACCAATATCTAGGTGCTGGATGTGTTCATGATTAGTTGGGTATCATGGCTTCCAGGTTCTATCAGCCTCTAATTCAATACCACATGGTTCATTCTAGCATTCCCTTTTTCTTCTGTGTTTGTAACTCCCTTCTGTGACAATGAGAAGCCTGGCTCCCATTATCCTTAAATATTTACTTACTTGTTCACCAGCCACCCCCTCCAATATCTATCTACTCTCTAAGCCTGCTGGGCTGACATCTCACTTGGCTGCTTTTCTCACTTGGATTCTCATCCCCCATGGGGCCACCTTCCTCACTCAGGCTTGCCAAATGGATTTTTGACTAAATTATTCACGAAGGAAGGAAGAAGGGAAGCCAAAGAAATATGAATGCATGTTTTTATTAATGTCCATTTTAGGTCTGGCTATGGGGGGGATGGGCATGTTCATAAATGGTAGAAGTATATATTTGTATACTGTTTCTGTCTTAAATATGGTGCTCTACTTTTATATATCCAATATAGCTGATCACACACACACACACACACACACACACTTCTGCTCTTTGACCTAGAAATTTCACTTCCAAGAAATTATCCTAAATAAATAGATAATTGCACAAATAATAATTGTATATTTGTACAATTATCAATATTTGTTGTAACATATATAATAGAAAAAGCTGAAAATATAAATGTCCAATAAATTATCATTTATCAACCTAGTGTGTCAAAAAATTGTGTAGATTCACACTTTTTGTCATAGAAAGGTCAACAGTAGATCAAATGAAAAGAGTAAATATTGTACCAAAACAGAGATATAGACCAATGGAACAGAACAGAGCCCTCAGAAATAATACCACACATCTACAACCATCTGATCTTTGACAAACCTGACAAAAACAAGAAATGGAGAAAGGATTCCCTATTTAATAAATGGTGCTGGGGAAACTGACTAGCCATATGTAGAAAGCTGAAACTGGGATCCTTTCCTTACACCTTACACAAAAATTAATTCAACATGGATTAAAGACTTAAATGTCAGACCTAAAACCATAAAAACCCTAGAAGAAAGCCTAGGCAATACCATTCAGGACATAGGAATGGGCAGGGACTTCATGTGTAAAACACCAAAAGCAATGACAACAAAAGCCAAAATTGACAAATGTATCTAATTAAACTAAAGAGCTTCTGCATAGCAAAAGAAACTACCATCAGAGTGAACAGGCAACCTACAGAACGAGAGAAAATTTTTGCAATCTACTCATCTGACAAAGGGCTAATATCCAGAATCTACAAAGAACTTAAACAAATTTACAAGAAAAAATCAACCCCATCAAAAAGTGGGCAAAGGATATGAACAGACACTTCTCAAAAGAAGACATTAATGCAGCCAACAGACACATGAAAAAATGCTCATTATCACTGACCATCAGAGAAATGCAAATCAAAACCACAATGAGATACCATCTCAAACCAGTTAGAATGGCAATCATTAAAAAGTTAGGAAACAACAGGTGCTGGAGAGGATGTGGAGAAATAGGAACACTTTTACACTGTTGGTGGGATTGTAAACTAGTTCAATCATTGTGGAAGACAGTGTGGTGATTTCTCAAGGATCTAGAACCAGAAATACCATTTGACTCAGCCATCCTATTACTGGGTATATACCCAAAGGATTATAAGTCATGCTGCTATAAAGACACATGCACACATATGTTTATTGCGGCACTATTCACAACAGCAAAGACTTGGAACCAACCCAAATGTCCATCAGTGATAGACTGGATTAAGAAAATGTGGCACATATATACCATGGAACACTATGTAGCCATAAAAAGGATGAGTTCATGTCCTTTGTAGGGACATGGATGCAGCTGTAAACCATCATTCTGAGCAAACTATCGCAAGGACAGAAGACCAAACACCACATGTTCTCACTCATAGGTGGGAATTGAGCAATGATAACACTTGGACACAGGGTGGGGAACATCACACACCGGGGCCTGTCATGGGGTGGGGAACTGGGGGAGGGATAGCATTAGGAGATATACCTAATATAAATGACGAGTTAATGGGTGCAGCACACCAACATGGCACATGTATACCTATGTAACAAACCTGCACATTGTACCCTAGAACTTAGAGTGTATGTGTGTGTGTGTGTGTGTGTGTGTGTGTGTATGTGTGTGTGTATATATATATATATGAACATTTGTGATTCATAGGGGGAAGTCAAAATATCAACATGACCAGGAGTTTGGAAGAAGTTGATTCCAACCCACATGGATAACTTTGAGAAATTGAAGACTTTAGTGAAGGAAGTAACTGCATATGTGATGAAAAAGGAAGAGAACCGGAAGTAGAGCCTGAAGATGTGACTGAATTGTTGCAATCTCATGATAAAGCTTGACCAGATGAGGAGTTTTTTCTTATAGATGAGCAAAGAAAGTGGTTTCTTGACATGGAATCTACTCCTGATGAAGATGCTGTGGACACTGGTGAAATGACAACAAAGGATCTAGAATATTACGTGAACTTAAGTTGATAAAGCAGTGGTAGACTTTGAGAGGATCAACTCCAATTTTGAAAGACATTCTACTCTGGGTAAAATGCTATCAAACAGCATCACATGCTACAGAGAATCTTTTGTGAAGGGAAGAGGCAATCAATGTGGCAAACCTCATTGTTGTCTTATTTTAAGAAATTTCCACAGCCACCTCAGCCTTCAGCAACCATCACCTTGATCAATCAGTAGCCTTCAACATTGAGGAAAGAACCTCCACCAGCAAAATGATCTTGACTCTCTGAAAGCTCAGATGATCGTTAGTATCTTTGTAGCAAGCATTTTCAGTCAAGGGTTATAAGATGAGCAGTATGATAGAGGATGGACTGGAGTTGGAGAAGACTAAAGGCAGCAAGTTTGATAAGGAGGCTATGGCAACAGTCCAGGTGAAAGATGCAAGAGCCCAAAACATGGCAGTGGCCAAGGGAATGGATCTGAGATAAAGTTCAGAAGATAGAGTTGTCAGGGCAGGTGAGGAGAAGAGAAGAAGGCCACATGAAGATGAAGCAGGAGATTGGAGTGATGTGGCCACAAGCCAAGGAAGCTGAGGAATGAAGACAGCTATCAGAAGCTGGAAGAGGAAAAGGACTCTCTTGGGGCCACCAGAGGGAGAATAGCCCTGCCAACACTTCCATTTCTAATGTCTGGACTCTAGAACTGTGAGAAAATAAATTCCCATTATTTCAAGGAAAAAGGAATAAATATCGACTGAATATACTAAAGAGTAAATGTCATGGATTCCTTTGAAGTACACATGCACATATTTATAACTCTACTTATGAAGAAGTATCTCAAAGACTATTCATCAAACAGGAGGTTATCACTAGGTTATGGGATTTTTAGATTGTTTTGCTATTTGATTTTTTCTTTTTGCTTACTGTGAATTCAGCAGTGAACATATGTTGCATACTTTTGAAAAAAAGACCAAAAACAATTATAACATCTTAAACTCAATATCTTGTTTTAAAAACTGGCATTGATCCCACAAACCTATATTGAATCTGCACCATCACCACTCTACCACCACTACTGGGTAATAATTAGTAACAATGCCCATGAGCTCACTGTATGGGATTGGAGTGAGAATTAAATAATTAATAGACATGGAAGCCATTGAAATCTGTAAGAGGCTGTAAAAAAAGCGACATGCTATTAGGATTATTGCTATTACTATTAGCGTTATCATCATCATTGCCATCATTATTGGTGTTGATTTCAGTACTTTCCACTGACCTGCGTTTTCTAAATTCAGAGGGGGAAAATGCTAGGCCTCTATGCAGCTGTTTGGAAACCAGAAGAAAAGCCTTTGAAAGGCATATTCTCTGAAGGAACTTAAAATCTAATTTAGAAAATAATCTCCCAATACTTCCATATAATGCAACAGTTAGCACGAGCCAGGCTGTATCCCTGGGTGAGATGCAAGCTTGAGTCTACTCCTGCCTGTAGTCCAAGGCCAGAGAGACTCATGTGGACTAGGGGGTAAGGAAGGTTTCACTTTGATTGTAAATTGTTAGCTGCTTTTCAAACACTGTGACTGAATTTGTGAAACTTTAAAATGCCTAAAGTGCAAGTTTAGAAACCAGTTACAAGGCTAAAAATGATGAGGATAAAATCCCCTTTGTTTGTACATTTTAGATAGTCTGCCTAGTTTAACAGCTTTAAAACTCATTTTATCCAAGATAATAATATCTCCAAGTTGAATATATGAAAGGGTGTGTATAGATGTCTGTCATCCTCTCTGGCTCTCGTCTCAGCATCTGGGAAGAAAAAGTACCAACCTCCTGAATATAAGCCCAACATAAGGGCAGGGATTTAGTCTGTTTTCCTCACTGATATATTCCAAGTGCCCAGAACAGGGCCAGCGGCCCATAGTAGGAGCTTAATAAATACTTACTGAATAAAAAATAAGCCCTCATTTTTCACTTTCAATATGCAAAGTAGATCGATTTCTTTTTCAAACATGTTGGGGCCTTGGTCACTAGTGGATCCCCATTAGTGGATATTAGTAATTAAGTGTGTGCTTGGTTTGCACAAATATGAATATGATTTCCCAGGATTCAACTTTCCTGCTGGGAAGCCAGACCCACTGTCAAATACACCAGATCAAATCGTAAGGCTTCAGTGAAGCATTTGGCATCTGGCGTCTTTCAGGATTTCCAAATTCCTTAATGTGCTGACAGTTCTTCCCCTTTAGGATGACTAATTGATGTCCAGGCTGTGCCTCTGAGACTTTCTCAGGAAAATGCACCTAAGGGTCAAAATGGTGACAGGCCACATTAAGTTATGAATTTTCTATTTTTATCTTTATAAAAAAGCGAATTTCCTTTCTACTCTGTACCTACATTTGTTTAAATATAAAGATAAGGAGGACTGGACTCTGTGGTTCACACCTGTAATCCCAGCACTTGGGGAGGCCGAGATGGTTGGATCACTTGAGGCCAGGAGTTTGAGACCAGGCTGGCCAACATGGTGAAACTTTATCTCTACTACAATACAAAAAATTAGCCAGGCATGATGCTGCACGCCTGTAGTCCCAGCTACTTGGGACGCTGAGGCACAAGAATTGCTTGAACCCTGGAGAGAGAGGTTGCAGTGAGCCAAGATTGCACACTGTACTCCAGCCTGGGCGACAGAGTAAGACCTTGTCTCAATCAATCAATCAATCAATAAAATAAAATAAAATAAAATAAAATAAAATAATAAAAAAAGGAGGCTTCCTCCCAAAATATTTACCTAAAATAAGTCCTCTAATGGCCATCTTTTACCCTCAGGATATAATTCAAATTTCACCAGGGACCATCATTGCTGGCCTCTGCCCACCTACTAGTCTGCCCTGTTCTCACCACCTTCTACCATGGGCATTTTTTTTCTCCAGCCATTGGTGACTGCTTTAGTTCCTCAGATTGCCCTTCCCGACCCATACCATCACAATCTCTTGACACTCAGCCTTCACTTTGTTGTTTCCTCTGCACCAAATACTGATCCAACTCTTCTCCTTAGGCCAACTGTTACTGATGTCAGGATTTTTTCCTTTTACCTATCCCTGTAGAAGAGAAAGATGGCCCTGCCACAGGCTTGTCTGTTTCAGGTAAATTGCATTGTATGACATTGTTATTTTTGAGTTATCTCTCTTCCTCACAGGCTGAGCTCTATGATGGGGTGGGTTCTTACTGAATTTTCTCTCCATTAACACTCAGTAGCTTGCTCAGTGCTAGGCCTAGTAGGTTGTCTTCTTCCATATTTATTCTGTGCTTCTAAACCCTCCCCTTCCATCCCCAAACAAGGGTTTGTACACCTGGAAATTCTAGAGCACTTTGTCCCAGAAATGGATTTACTCCCTATTTGGGATGAAAACCACATTTGGATTGAGATTTGCCATCAAAAATAGCTTCACTAGAAGATAATTTATCTGATTTATTTCTAGATTAATAATATTTCTGGAGTTTAGGCATCTTAGTTCCCCCCAAAATCTTAATGGTAGATAGTGAAGTCACCAAAATAGATAACTGAGACCTGTCACTCAGAATCGTTACCCGAGAGGGCATCAGTGTGTCATCTCTATGGTTGTATATTTCCATCCTCCCTGGTACTCCCCAGTTGCTCCAATCAGCTGCTGGGTATGTATCTATCATATACAACACAGTGCTATGCACTATAGCAAATTGTTTTTTAATTATCCCAGTAACATGATTTTCAAGATGTTTAAAATACACACTTTATATAGACTTGCTATTTTGTTTGGATTCTTTTTGAATGTGGACTCCCTAATAAACATCTTCTGATGCATAGAAACCATACTGCTCTAGGCAAAGCATGATGACTCATGCCTGTAATCCTAGCACTTTGGGAGGCTGAGGTGGGAGGATTATTTGAGCTCAGAAGTTCAAGACTAGCCTGGGCAACATAGTGAGACTTCGTCTTTATTTAATAAATAAAAAAATTATAAAATCAAAAAATTATTTTAAAAAAACCATATTGCTTTGGGTCTGTTTACAACTCTGCTGAGGATGATTTTATCTTAGAATATGCTAAGAAAGCTCAGTGATTTCATAATGACTGTAATGCTGAGATGGTATTGACTGAGGTTAGGAATGTGATACCTGGAGGTTCACCCAGGTGTTGATTGCCTCTTAACAGGGAGTAATGACTGCAATAAACACTGGAAAACTCAGTTGAAACAAATAGATAAATACTTTCAGAGCAGAAGATGTCTGTGACTACACTGAAGGCTAGGGTAATCTCACTTGCATCAGCCAGCTCCTGTGTCTCTGACAGCGAGGTGCCTTCAGATTTCTGGAGACTGCTTCACCTGTGCCCTGCAGAGCCCAGAAATGCCTGGGAGCTTATATCACACTGGCAGCAGCTTTTGACCAGTGCTGAAGGGTACAGGAAGGTAAATACTCTTGCGCCCTTGTCCTCTGATTGGAGCTACTTGGGTGTGATCTATGCTGTCCTGAAAGTTCCCCTGTGGGATTGAGCCCAAGTTCCTCTCTGTGATACTTGACTTAATACTGAGTGATACGGTTTAGTTGTGTCCCCACCCAAATCTCATCTTGAATTGTAGATCCCATAATTTCCACATGTTGTGGGGAGAGACCTGGTGGGAGATAATTGAATTGTGGGGGTGGTTCCCCCATACTGTTCTTGTGGTTGTGAATAAGTCCCACGACATTGGATGGTTTTATAAGGGGAAACTCCTTTTTGCTTGGCTCTCATTCTGTCTTGTCTACTGCCATGTAAGACCTGCCTTGCTCTTCTGCCACGATTGTGAGGCCTCCCCAGCCATGTGGAACTGTGTGTCCATTAAGCCTCTTTTCTTTTTCTTTTCCTTTCTTTTCTTTTCTCTTTGCTTTGCTCTTTTCTTTTCTTTTCTTTTCTTTCTAGATGGAGTCTCACTGTCACCCAGGCTGGAGTATAGTGGTGTGATCTCGGCTCACTGCAACATCCATCTCCTGGGTTCAAGCAATTCTTCTACCTCAGCCTCCTGAGTAGATGGGATTACAGGAGCCTGCCACCATGCCCAGCTAGTTTTTGCATTTTAAATAGAGATGGGGTTTCACCACGTTGGCCAGGCTAGTCTTGAACTCCTGACCTCAGGCCATCTGCCCTCCTCGGCCTCCCAAAGTGCTGGGATTACAGAGGTGAGACACCATGCCCGAACTTCTCTTTTTCTTTATAAATTACCCAGTCTTGGGTATGTCTTTATCAGCTGCATGAAAACAGACTAATACCGAGCTTTTGCTTGGGTTCCTTCTCTTCCTTTCCCACATCTCCAACCCTCTATTTGTTTTCCTGGAAATTCTTCCTAATAAATTACCTCACATGTATTTTTTTTTTTTTTTTTTCTGTCAGAGTCTGCTTCTGAGGAATCCAATCTATGAAAACACTTTACGAAACAATTAGAAACCTGGTCCTCCCCGAAAATGGTTGTTAGTTCTCTACCAAGAGCATTAAACCAAGTGGGCCTTCAGTAGACCTTATAAGATTTGTGTGGCTAACCTGGCACATCTATAAATGCTGCTAAAGCTGTTGGGAATACTCTTTTCTGTCTTCACCTTCCACTGTCATGTTCTCAGATTCATCTTTCCTCACCATCACATCTAAAATAGGCTCCAGTTTCTTCTTTATTCTCCACTTTGACATCTTGTGAATTTCCTTCAGGGTGCTTGTTAGTTGTCCGTATTTGACATATGTATTTGTTTCTTCCTTTGATTTTGCCTATCTTCACTGCTGAACTCTAAGTCTTTTTAGGTCAGGGACTTGTCTTGTTTCCTGCTGTGTAACCTGTACCCTACACAGTGCTCAGTGACAGTTCATTGAATGAATGGAAAACACCTGTGACTCGCTCATCCCCACCACCTTCTGTCCTCTAAGACTGACTTTTGCTGAGGTTGCAGATGTGGTTTTGCATGTCCAGAACTTATAAGAGATTCATACAGGTTTGACAGACAGAAATTTCGGAAAATCCACCTGGCCCAAATACGGAAAATAGATGAAGTGCATGTATTTGTGGGGATTGTTTAGCCTGGGATACACCATCCTGCAAACAGGTTGTGCTTGACAAGTCTTCATGAAAGGTGTGGGAGTTCTGAAGTCAAAGTGTTAGTTACGGGTATTGATTTGGCTCTTGGAAAACATAAACCTTCTCTTCCCCTTGAGCCCTTCTGCATGACTGTGCTAGTGTCTATAAATCAGATTGTCCCAAGGCAACAATTAGGCCAGAAGGGAGATTTTTTTTGTGTGTTGTACATTAACCTTTTGGGGCAGTTAAGACTTCTTCAAAGTAGTGAAGACAAGATAGGTTCTGAAATATTCAACTTACTAGAGGAGATAGAGTAGAATTTTCCAAGGGGGTCCCGCTGAATACAATTACCACAATATGTTATTAGGCTTCCACAGACACAAAAGCATATGTGGGTGGCAAAATATATTTGGAAATATTATTTAATATGTTAATAATTCTGGGTGTGGCCATGAAACTTATATGACCATAGAATATTTTTTTCTGACTATCACATGGGAAATACTGTAGTAGAGACTGTCTGAAACTGCTATTTCATCTTTGGTCTTCATGTCTCTGTGTCCCCATGCTTCTGACTTAAAGAAAATCCTCATCTTCTTCCAGACAGAATATATCAAAGGCCCCCTCTACCACTCTCTGCTTTGCATCTTATATTCTTTCCAAAGTCAGAGCATCTGTCCATCTGTAAACAGTCTGCCAACTTTCTTAACTATTGCTTCATAACAAATAATTGCAAAATTTAATGGCTTAAAACAGAAATAATAATTTATTTAGCTCATGAATCTACAATTTGGACAGGGCTCAGCAGGGAAGGTTCATCTGTATTTCAGGCAGCTTCCACTGGGGCTGCTAGACTGAGACTGGAGGATCCACTTCCAAGATGGTGCATTCATGTAGCTGGCATTTGGAACTGGCTGGTGGCTGAGATCTCAGCTGGGGCTGTCAGTTGGAACAGCTATACATGCATGGCCTCTTCCTGTGGTTTCTTGCTTTTTCTCAGCATGCTAAATGGGTACCAAGTGTGAGCATTTCAAAGATACAGGGAGTGGACTAGGCTTTGGAACAACTCAGTTTTACTTCCACCGTATTCTAATGCTTGGGCAGTCACAGAACTCAGATTCCAGGGCAGATGACATAAACTCCACTTCTCACGGATAGAAGGTGTGACAAAGAATTTTGGCGCCATGTTTTAAAATGGCAATAGCAGCTCTGTGAATCTCTTCTTAACATTTCCTCTGCCTATAGTGTTCCTTCATTCCCACCCCCACTTTGTCACCTGGAAAACTAGATTCTCCAAGGCCTAGCTCCAAGATCACTTCCTCTAAAAATATTGTTGTCTGTGCTTTTTTAGCATGTTGTTTTTATTGCTAGTCTCACATTAAATTAACATGTAATTTCAATGTTGGTTGTCTTCTTAGAGGGCAATATGACATCTTATTCATCCATTATTCCAGTTCCTAGCACAGGGCTTGTGCTGAATTAATTAATTGACTAATTTTTCAGACCAGCTGTTACAGCAACTACTGTTTCATAAATATTTACTGTTTAATAGACCCTGAAACATATGCTTTATAAATATTATTCAATCTTCACAAATAGGAAGCTATTATTACTCCCATTACAAAAAGGAGAAAACTAAGATCATAGTCTATTTTCTAATGCTGTATAGTCTCTAAATGGCAGAACTAGAAGTCAAACCCAAATCTAAAGTCTGTGTTCACAACCAATATGTTCTTATTTGAATAGCAAATTAGTTAAAACAGCCAGTTATATTTATCCAACATTGAAATAACCAAACAACTCTCTCAAATAATTGATCTGTAGACTTACTGCAGTGTACTATTAGTAGGTCTAATTTTATTGAATTCCTGCAAACCATCATCCATTGTTCTAAAAGATCCAACTATTTGAAGCACTATTATATGGAAAGAAGAGTTGGACTTGGTGTGGCTGTAGATGGCAAAATGAGAAGTAATAAGAAATTAGAAGTAAGAAGCAGATCCTGGTTCAACATAGGGGGCATTTTCTAGGGATTAAGACTAACCATAGACGGAATGAGTTGCCAATATAAATGGTGAGTTCTTCATTGCTTCAGGCAACCAAGAAGATTCTAGATAACTGCTGGGTTGTTTTACACGGAAAAATGGACTAGATGATATGTGTCACACATATTTTCTGTTTTTGTTCCCTAATAGTCCTTCACCCGTCTACTGGTAATTTTTATTAAATTTTTCCTCTGGGAAATACCTACTCCCTCACTCTCAGTTGATGTGTTTCAGGTGAAGTTTAGGTTGAGTTGACTCTACCCCAGCTCTGGGAGTGGTCAGATGGCTTAGGCCTATCCAATGAAAGTTTTGCACATCCCTTGACACATCGATTACTTCAGTATTCAATAATATATAGTCAACAATATATATTCAATATTATATATTGAAGTTTTCTTTCAAATCATGGTTAACTGCTATGGGAAAGGTCCTCTCCTATTAACAACTAGAAAATAAGACAAAATATATAAAACAACAGTATTCAGACATTAAATTTAGGCAGTGAAGGAAATGTGATCAGTGAGAGATGGGACTAATGAGGTGAGCTCTATCATTGGTCCAGATTGCTTCTCAGAGGCAGTTTCTAGGATGCAGTATAGGAAAAGGGAACTCGAGAGGCTGAAAATCTCACTCAGTTGAGAAGACTGAGGTTGGAGTTTGAGGATGTCAAATCAGCTAGGACTTGTGGGACAGATTTATGGAGAGGAGAAACCTATGCAGAAAAAAAAATTCCAGAAATATGCATTAATGTTTCCTTGAGTCTTCAGCTGAATGCTAATTTATGCATGCATATGATGAAACCTGAAAGGGTGGGACACAAACTACTTTTGAGGAAAAAATTATTATCAGGAAGCTATAAACAAACTTTTTAGAGCTCACACAAAATACATAATTAACTTGTCTCTAGCCAGTGTGAAGATACCTTGTTGAATACCAAGGCATTCAGTAGGGACCCCAGAAGAGCCACATCTTAGAAGTGGGGTAAATTAGCCCTAGAATAAAAGCTACTCTAGATGTCCTGAAAGAGCTTAAAAATATGCCTCAAAAAGATTGAATTAATCCATGAATAAGTGGCCAGACTGCCAGAAAAAGTTCACTACTCTTTAAATGAATAAAGTAAAATCTAACATTCAACAACACAAAATGATAATGTTCAGAATTCAATTCAAAAGGTATATGAAGAAGCAAGAAAATTGAGCCCATAACCAGGAGAAAAATCAGCCAATATGAAGTTAGTCAGTGACAGAGATGATGGAATTAGAAGACAACAATGTTAAAGCAACTACTATAAATATGTTTAATGGGCTTGGTAAATTAAAGGAAAACAAGCATAGTGAAGTGGGAAGTGAGAAATACAAAAAGGAGCCCAAAGGACTTATGGAGATGAAAAATACAGTATCTGAAATTTAAAAACAATACTGAATGAGTTAATACGGACAGACACTGCACAAGAGAAAATAACTGAACATGAAGACATAACTGCGGAAACTCTAAATGGTGCTCTAGTGCCCTTGCTGAGGTAGTCTCAGCAGGGTCCAGCCATCTATACCGGGGAGCAGCAATACTAAATGAGGCAGTGCAAGGTGGACCTAGTCAGGATTCCACTTCTCCTTCCCTCATTCCTATGTAAGTGAGACCCAGTGGGAAGCTGTGTCTTCACCGCTACCTGGCATCAATGAAGTGGAATGAGATGGTTGAAAGTGGAGCCAACAGGTTTCTCTATTACCCTACTCCCTTCCCTTGCCCTCCTCTCCCCCCTCCTCCTCTGCTGTCTTCTGGTGTCAGCAAGGACCAGCAAGAAGTTAAGCTTCTACTCCTTCTCTGCAGCAGAAAAGTGGTATGAGTCAGCTCTTTAATTCCTCTTTTCCTGATGGGCAGCAGGGCCCAGTGGAGAGCTGAGCTTACACCCCAACTTGGAGGGAGCTAGGTGATGCAAGATGGTGTCCCCCATTCACCTAGAAGGTGCCAGTGGGACCGAGGAGGGAGCTGAACTTCCACCCTTCCCATCTTCAATGAGGCACTGTGAGTCAGCTCCAGAGCCCAGTAGGAAGCTGATCACATATATACCCACAAGGCTCTTGGTCTACACCTCAGCAGCAGGACTGCTTACTAAAAAAAAAGATTAAATGGGATTCAGAGTCTCATAATATACTATCCGAAATGTCCAGGATGCAATGACAAAATCACTCATCATAGCATAAATCAGGAAAAATCACAAGTTGAATGAGAAAGCTAATATATACCAACATTGAGATGAATCAGTTATTGGAATTATCTGAAAAGAATTTTAGAGCAGTCATCCAAAAGGCTTTAACAAGTACTTATTAATTTTCTTGAAACAGATGAAAAACTAGAACATTGCAACAAAACAGAGGTTATAAAAAAAGAGCCAAATAGAAGTTATACAAATAGAGTCACTAAAATAAAAGATACAAAATAAAATTTAGTCACTAAAATAAAAGACTCATTGGCTGGGCTTAATAGTAGAGTACAGATGACAGAGTGTAGAGCCTGAACTTGAAGACAGATCAATATACCCAACAACAGAAAAAGACGATAGATTAAAAAAAAGTGAACAGAGCTTGTAGGACAATAACAAAAGAGTTAAATTTGTATCATCAGAGTCTTAGAGAGGAGAGACAGTGTAACTAAAAAAAGTATTCGACAAAATAATAGCTGAAAGCTTCTTAAATTGGGTGAAATATATAACCTACAGATTCAAGAACCTGAAAGTACCTCAGGTAGGATTAACTCAGAGAAATCCAAGAAAAAACAAAGATTAAACTTCCCAAAAACTTAAAACAAAACAAAACAAAAGATCTTGGAAACAGCCCAAGAGAAATGACAGATTATTTACATTGGAAAAACCGCTGGAAGAACAGAGTATGTCTCAACCAGAACCAGGTAGGCCAGAAGGAAGAAGCACAAAGCTTTTGAAATATTGAAAGAAAAGAACTGTCAATTGCAAATTCTGTTGGGTGAGACTATTCTTTAGGAATGAAAGGGAAATAAAGACATTCTCAGATGAAAGAAAACTAAGAATTTGTTGCCAGCATATCTTCTTTCAAAGAATGGGTAAAGGAAGTTCTCTGAACAGAAAGGAAATTATAATAGAAGGCTTAAAACTTCAGAAAGCAAAGAAGAACACTGAAATGAAAGAACTGGTTTTTAAAATTGCTATTCTCAATCTAATTTTTTATACACATCAAGATTTTCTCTGAGGCCAGGCATGGTGGCTCACCCCTGTCATCCCAGCACTTTGGGAAGCTGAGGTGGTTGGATCACCTGAGGTCAGGAATTTGAGACTAGCCTGACCAACATAGTGAAATCCCATCTCTACTAAAAATACAAAATCAGTTGGGCGTGGTGGTGCATGCCTGTAATCCCAGCTACTTGGGAGGCTGAGGCAGGAGAATCGCTTGAACCCAGGAAGTGGAGGTTGCAGTGAGCCAAGATTGTGCCACTGCACTCCAGCCTGGGCAACAAGAGTGAAACTCTGCCTCAAAAACAAACAAACAAACAAAACAACAACAACAACAGCAAAAACCCAAAAGATTTTTATGTGAACTGTGGCCAAAACAAAAGACAACTGAATTGGAGGTTGGAGCTGATCTGAGATTGCAGTCATCTATCAGTGCTTCAAAGTTCAAATTCTCTTGTTCTAAACAACCTTGGTCTTATCCAGGATTATTTTCCAAATGCATAAAAATTGTACATTTTCACTTCAATTCTCAATTTTCAATCCAGATGTGTGCTATTATGGGATTTTAGCGTGTTTCA
The DNA here is from genome assembly GCF_003255815.1 of Theropithecus gelada. Lineage (NCBI taxonomy): Eukaryota > Metazoa > Chordata > Mammalia > Primates > Cercopithecidae > Theropithecus > Theropithecus gelada. Next base: position 132,905,876 of record NC_037676.1, read on the forward strand.
AAAATATTAATGTCTTCCCATTATGTCCCCCTGCTCACAAGTATGATATGAATTTTTGAATTTGCAGCCAGAACCACACATTTACTCTGAAAAACATCCCAATTTCCTTTTATGTACACAAGACAAAAGTGCACTATGTACTGTTACTAATAGGAAAAATCATATTTATATAGCTTGAATTTTATTTCCAAATACCTAGCAAGAGATTGTTGTAATTTTCAAAGCAACATTCCAATTATAAAGCTATTGAGCCACTGCTGTCTTTACTGGGATTAGTCACTGGAAAGCTTTGGCAAATAAATGTTGAAACAGGCACTCTCAAAATGAACAGGAAAAGGGAAGCTGAAATAAACCCTGCTGGTTTATTTAAAAACTGACAGACAAAATGTAGAGGATACAGTCAATACCAGAAACAAATTTATAAGACAAGCAACTTAATACACGGAATACCAATCTCATAAACAATGAAAAAGTGATGCATACTCCCTTTCTTCTAAAATGCTGTGAAGTGAATATACAGTGATATGACAAAGACTGTAACTTCTAACAGCTTGCTGGAAAACAAGTCTCCATGGGTCTTTTGCGTTTCTGCATGTCTTGCAAGCAGAGGCACGTATGGCTTTTATTCTGGACTATCTTTTCAAGGTTGTTTTAATAGCAAACAGCCTTGGAAGATAAAGCATCTTCTTTTGGAGCAAAGGGTAAGTCTGCTTACAGCCTTGGAAGATGGGGATAATGTCTCCCTCTGGAGCAAAGGGCAGGCATCCTTTCTGCCCATTCTATTGTTATTGTCTCCTTATCTTTCTCTCCCACTGGACTGTGAACTCCTAGAACCCCGGTTCTGCCTGATGCATCTTGGTATCCTCAATGCCTATCTCAGGGCCCCTGAACGAGACAGGCGCTCGGTAAATAAATAAATGAATCTGACCAGGGAATTGTCTAGGTGTCTGTCCTTACTGAGAAGGAAAGGAGTAAAGGCTGTGTCTGTGGGGCTGGTGACAGAAAGTGAGGCCTGACCCAGATTTTGGCATTGATTGAAGCAATACCACACCTCATGGGTGTTCCTGAGCTCCATGTATATGGGTTACCCAAGAAGAAAACCTGTGAGAGAAGGAGGTTCTGCAGAACTAGACAACCCCAGATCGCCTTCTGCTTGTTTTCCTTTCCCAGACACTGCCTGGGAGTCCCAATCATAGACTCACTTGCAAGTTCCGCAATTCCAACTGGGAGAGTGAAACTTCTGCATAAAGATTTCAGCCCCCAGGTGTAAGCTCCCAAGAATAGGGCCTGGCACATAGTAGGCTCTTGATGTGGATGAAAAAACTTCAGGTTTTGGAGTCATAGAGTGTTAAAATGGATGAAATTTAGAGAGATTATTTTCGACTTATTTTTAAGCTCTCTTTTTGAGCTGACTCATATTCTAGGATTGTTTCTCTGTTAAGTGGGTCTATAAAATCAAAGCCTCAGGAAAAACAGAAATTCCCCTGTCCTTTCTTCTCTTTCTTATTTTTCCCTCCTCCTAGTCAGAAAACCATACCTATCTATCGGTGTGCTGTTAAATGTTTAAAAACTGTGTCTCCAGAAGAAAAGAAGCCCTAATTTGTAGTGATAGCCAATTTCTGTGGTGTAAATATTCCTGCCATGGTCAATTTCAAGTAACCAGAATGATGTCAATGGATGTGGAGCTGGAAACAGATGTGTACAATCAGCTCTCTCAAGCCAGTATGAGCTGGCTCATGCCAGTTATCTGGCTTTGAAGGTACACAAATCTGATACAGGTTCTGAATCTAGCATTTACTATCTGGGCAAATGGCTTTATGTTCATGCGTCAGAGTTTACTTCTGTGTAAAATGGGGATAATAATAGTAATCATATCATGGAGTTGTTGTGAAAAGTAGTTGGGCAAATGTATGCAAAAGGCTTGTCTGATACATCTAAGCATTCTGTGCAAGATACAAAGTATTAGTTATTATCATATTAAAATCACATAATATAATAACTCCTCCCCCTGTTTGCCAAATGTTGCAACAGACTGGTAGTAAAAATAAAAACTCATCAGCCCTCTGAGATGTCTGGGTCATTTCTTGTGACAGTCACAAGTTGGAAACAAAAGCAGATGCTGATGAAGCATGGGGGAGGGGGGCAGTGGTGGGGTTCAGCCTTGAGGGAACCCAGTGGCTGGAAAGTAACAATTATTGCAAAGATGGAATGACCTCCTCTACATTCAAAATAGATTTTTGGCTAGTAGACATTCTTCTGTGATGCCTTAACAACCTGGAGGAAAATACATAATTTAGGCCATGAAGCAGATTGCATTCTAATGCATGCTATAGTTTACAAGTGGAAGGATGACTTTCATCTTTCCAGGCAGGAAAGAAAGAGAGTAATGTTTCTGAATGAGGGACAGAGATGGGTCACAATATGCCTTTCACACCCAGTGGACTATGTGTCTTTGTATCCACAGGGCCTTGTCCAGAGGCTGACACATGGTAGGAAATAGAGAAATACTTGCAAAGTCAACACGAATATGCACGGAACACCAACTTTATAACAGGCGTCGTGCTTACTGTAGGGACAAAAAAGAAAGCAGACACACACCTCGCCCTTGAGGAACTCATTACATGGTAGAAGAGAAAGGCATGTGAATGAACAACTGCTGCTTTATAACAGTGGTGTGCATAGGATGTCCTGGAATCACAGCAGTGGTAACAACTCAATCTGCCTGGGGGTATCGTGAAAAGATTTACACAGGAGATAACATGAACTTCGTCTTGAACCATGAAGGACTTCACCAGTCAAAGAAAGTGATAGAAACCATAGTGGTAGAAGAAACAGCATCCATGTAGTAGGTAATATTTCAGGATTAAGTGGTGAGTTGTTCTCCATCCCAGACTCTAGCTCTCCAGCAATCCCTGAATTCATCCCTGGGTACCCAGAGATAAAGCCAAGCCAGTGATGTGCTTATGTGAGGTAATGAACGGTGACTGACCAGTGCACCTAATGAGTGTTGTCTGTAGACAATTTCAGAAAATTAAATTGATTAAAGGTTGTTCTGTTTTTTCTTATCATGTGTGAGCAATTCTAAACAATGTCAGTGGTAAACATTTCCCCTCATTTTTGTTTCCCCACCCCCGGCAGGGCCATACAACTCCTCCTCTTCTACTTTGACATGCCATGGAACCAGGTTCTTTCATGTGGAGGCAGAGCCAAAGAGGGAAGCTTGGGTCCAGCGGTGGGGAAGAAAATACTTAAAACAGGCATTACCCTGGAATGACCTCTCAGTGTCTTACATTGTCATCATGCGTGTCTCACTTGTGTATTTCACAATGCTTCCTCTAAGGCTTTGTTTCCATCAAGTCTGGTTGACCTCAGTATCAGTCAGGACTAGGTTAAGTTATGCTGCAGAAACAAACAACCTCCATATATTTGTGGCTTCTAATAACAAATAATTATTTCTTACCTGTGCTACATGTCCTTGGCTTCTTGGCTAGGGGTACTGCTTCACGTCTTTTTATTTGGGATTCGGGTGGGTGGAGGTTCCACCTCAAATGTGAGCTGCATGATCACCACAGTAGGGAAGGGAGACTATAGTACTTGGATCGGCCACGACGGCATCACCCCAGAATGAACACATGCCACTTCTGTTCATGTTCCATTGGCCAAAGCAAGTCATGTGTCTCTGCCTGAGTTAAAGATGGAGGAAACACATAAGTTTTAATATGGTCCCAAGAGAGACATGCCAGAACATTTGTGAACATCCCAATCATATAAGTATATCAATTTAAAAATAATAGATGCCATTTCTGGGGAATGTACTTGGTGGGTGGTGGGGGAGAGGAGAAAATGAAGCAATTTTTGTGTTGCAAGGGCTTAGATACAAAGACACTATGGGGTGAGGTTTGTTAGTAAGGATATGGGCTATGCTGATCTAACAGAGGCTACCAAATACAGTGAGTTAGATGGGGATATGCTTCTTTCTCTCCCATATAACACTGCAGAGGTGGGAGGCCCTGAGGGCAGGGCAGCTTTACATCCTCAAGTGTAACTTCTCCCTCCAGGTCCAAGGTGATCCCTCTAGCTGTCACCATCTCCAGCCAGAAGGAGAGGAGAAAAGGACCAGTAGAATCCACATGCATTCTTTTTAAGAGCACATTACTTCTGGCCACATATCATGGGCCAGGAACGAAACACATGGCTTCAATGAGCTGCAAGGGAGGCTAGGAAATGATGACTTATTTGGGCAGTCATGTGCCCAGCTAGAACACTGCCACTGTGGGAGAAGAGATTTCCGAGGGCATTCTGTAGTCTGCCACACAAAAAGGACAAGGGCAGAATCAGAGGATGCAAGATTGAGAAACCACAGGTCTCCACCTGAGCAAGCAGCGTCGATGTCCTGTATTAATCAATTTTCACCCTACTAATAAAGACATACCCAAGACTGGGTAATTTATGAAGGAAAGATGTTTAATTGACTCACAGTTTTGCAGGGCTGGGGAGGCCTCAGGAAACTTACCATCATGGCAGAAGGGGAAGCAAATGCATCTTTCTTCACAAGGCGGCAGCAATAAGTGCCCAGCAAAAGGGGAAAAACTTATAAAACTATCAGCTCTTGTGAGAACTCACTGACTATCACAAGAAGAGCATGAAAGTAACCGCCCCATGATTAAATTATCTCCCAGCGGGTCCCTCCCACGACACATGGGAAATACGAGAACTGCAATTCAAGATGAGATTTGAGTGGGGAAACAGCCAAACCGTATCTTGCCCAGAGTTGGGATGTGTTGGAGGTTGGGAATTGTGGAGTTGCTCCTCACCTTTATGTCCTGTGGGAAATCCCAATAGATAATGACCATCCCATTGCCAGTGTGCAGTAATGTTCCTCTGTGCCCTCTCTGCTCAGCCCTCTTCTACAAGCTCAGCCCTTAATCCAAGATTTCCCATGGCACCTCCTTCTAACATCCCTGGACATAGATAAGCCTTCACTTCCCATCTTAGCAGGGAGTACATGGCCACTTTGAGCAGAGATCCTGACATTAGGGTAATATGATCAAGGTGTAACCAGGCATTCACTTTAAAATGGCGTTGTGGCAGGACAGTGGTGCCCACCTTACTCTGGTTATTGAACAACAGATGCCAGAGACATGAGTCAGCTACAGTATTGGGACACCTTCAAGTGGTTCCTTGTGGTAAGGCCCAGCAGGAGTGTGGGATGGAGGAGTAATTGGAGACAACAGTAGAGAGAAATTGAACTCAGTTTGAGAAGGACCTTGCTATGGACTGGGTTGTGTCCCCACCACCAAATTCATACGTTGAAGCCCCAATCCCCAGTGTGATTGTGTTTGGAGATAGGGCTTTTAGAAGGTAATTAAGGATAAATGAGGTCATGAGGGTGGGATAGTAATCCCATAGCTTCAGGGCCATGTAAAGAAGGGGAAGAGAGAGCTTACTGTAACTCCCCATGCACAACCACTGAGGACAGGTCATGTGCAGTCACAGCAAGAAGGTAGCCTTCTGCAAGCCAGGAAGGGTGCCCTCTCCAGAAACCAAGTTGGCCAAAATCTTGATCTTGGACTTTCCTGCCTCCAGAACTGTGGGAAATACATTTCTCTTGCTTAAGCCACTTAGTCTACAGTATTTTGCAATAGCAGCCTGAGCAAAGATAGGCTTTGTGCACTCTGTGAATTAGAATGAAAATTTCATGTTAGAGAAAATGGGTACCAGTCAAATGTGTGAAGCCTGGGTTGAGACATAGTCAGACTATGTTAGAGATAGATGGTTCTGGATACAGTGTGAAGAGAATTTGGAAATAGAGAAACTGAAGGTAAAGGAGTCCAATAAGGAAGGTCTAGCATGAGTCTTGGCAGAAACCAAAAAAGTTGAATAGTGCATAGCAGTTAGCAATAAGGACCCAATGGAGAGGGATGGAATTTTGGGTCACTTAGCAGTTAGAATTGTCTGAACCTATTGCTAAAGGAAAGTGAAGGATTGAAGATGGTTGTCTGAACCCAAGAGAAGATAACTGGGTAAATGAAATCTTTAGGAAAACCCAAATTACTGGAGAAGGAGTGTGGGAAGATTACGAGTGAGTGAGTGGGCCCTTCTACAGGGCAGGACCCTGTGTAAGGTATTCTAGTAAGGATACTTAGAAAGAACTCAGGCTAAGGGAGGATGACGATACATCTCTGCTTCGCAAACCTCTAGCAAAGGTGCCTGTCCTGTTGTTGGCCTTCAGCACATGCTTGTTGAATTTAATTGAATTATACTCAAGGTAGGCCTGGCATGGTGGCCCATACTTGTAGTCCCAACTACTCAACTCGAGGAGTCTGAGGCATGAGGATTGCTTGAGTCTGGGGTTCAAGGCTGCTAGTGCATTATGGTCGCACCTGTGAATAGCCACTGCGCTCCAGCCTGGGCAACACAGTGACCCCTGTCCCCTCAAAACAAAACAAAACAAAACAAAACTCAGTGTGCTGTATGGAGACAAGGTCCTATTTCAATCTGTGAGAGAAAATAATCCCATTGTCTGGGAGCAGCATTCATCTCTTAGTTCCAGACCTGCAGGATAGCAAATTTATCTCTGAAAGGGGGAAATAAATAGAGGCAAAAGAAGAAAAATGAACACTTACCCTCTTTCCAGAGAGGGAATGTTCTCTCCCCTTCGGATTTCATGTATGAGTGGATGGAGGTTGGCTCAGAGATGTTTCCACATTCCCAGCTCTGACAGCTGTTGGTAATAGCTACAGCCCTGGTCCCCTGGAATCCGCTTCCCTGCCTGAACCGACCATGCACTGACAGTCAGCTCTTCCCAAACAAGCAGTCTCTATGATGACAAGCATCTCCTTGGAAGGAGAAGCTTCCAAGGGAAACAGTTTGCAGTAACTATTTCTGTCTGTGCCTTTGTGTGGCTGCCATATGAAAGCATAGGTCCATTACAAAAAACCTCTTGCTCAGGTTAGAGTTCTTCCTGTTTTCATTTTGATTCCTGGAGTGTTGCTGCTCTGGCTGGGAAAACAGCAAAACCTGGCCAGAGGTGGCAGGGCCGAATCACTGGGTCACCATCAGGTGAAGGAGCCAGAGCTGTGGGGCCCACTGGGGTGGCCTGGAGAGCATCAACTGTAGCTGTCAGGGCCCGGCTCTCTTTTAAGGACTGTATTGGCAAGTAATTGCACTGTAGCCAAGGGGTACTGGACTCGAGTACATCTTAAAATGGGTCTCCTGTCTCCTGGAACTCGCAGATTGTTGAGATGTTAAATGTGAATGATGTGTGTGTGCGTATGTTTGTGCATGAGAGAGAGAGAGAGTTAGGGGGAGGGGCATGCTTATATTCTCAAAAGATGTTATAGCATAAAACAGTAGGATCACAGATCTAGAGGGAATGCTGTGGCCTGACATCCTCACTCTATAATACCATTTCATGTCTCCAGTCAGTGCAGTGGAGTGCGACTCTGTGCTAAGCACTAGGAATGCAGAGTTCAGGTGGGGCTGGTGGGCAGGAGGGGTAGCACGGTAAATGTAGTCAGAAAGCTAATATTTGTTAAGCACCCACAGTATTTTGAACACAGTATACATTATCTTGAGGCTACCATTTCATAGTAACCACAATGGATTTTCCAGATACTGTGCTAAGCAGTTAAATGTATATTGCTTTTAACTTTCCTAAATAAACCCAGGAGGGAGCTATGCATGGTTTTCATTTTACAGGTGAAAAAACTGAGGCTTAGGTTAAACCACTTGCAGGAGTCACACAGCTGCTCAATTCTGAAGCTCACATCCTTAACCAGTACACATGCTGCCTCCCTGCCTCTAAAAGAGGGTTAATGATGCTTCTTTTGCAGAGTTGGAGATCATCATTCATTCAAAGATCACTTTGAAGATAATCCGATGATGTATTTGATGTGCTTAGCATGGGGCTGGCACATGGCAGGCCCTCATTACATGGTACTCTTACTAAAAGGTGGTGTCAAGTTTAATCCGACCCAGGCCCCAGGCCTCTAGAGTGGAGGCCTCTTGGGGGTCAGCCCTTTAACCTCCATCCCTCCCACCAGGGCACTCGCCTCCTTTTACATCCTGATTGCCTTCTCTGTCATGCCATGTTGAAAGAAAATGAAAACCAGGCCTCATATCAGAGATATGACAGCTGGGGCTGTATCTTTTCCATCTCTGTATTCTTCTGGAGAACGGACTGGAATGGTGCAGCTATTAACATAAATAGTTGTTGAACTGAATTGTGCACCCTCTCAGCCTTGTGGATAACAAAAGTTTCCTCTCTCTACCACTGAATTCATTATAAGCACCTAAACAAGGCACCATCTTGTCCTCATGTTAAGCCTAAATGGTGAACATTCTCACCCTTATTTTCATATGTGAGTAAACAGAGGCTCAGGGAGGGTAGTACCTGGCAACTGATTTCCCAGCATGGAAAACAGCCTTTGCAATACACTGTGCATGGACCAGAAGCACCTTTTTATTCTGTGGGTGGCAAGAGGGAGTCGGCAGGGTGGGATTGTGGAACCTGTCTCCAAACCCACTTCAACCTCCGCCGCTCTCACCCACTTCTGTGGTCTCTGCTAAATTGCTGCAATGTGTGCTCTTTGGCACCAGCCCTGGAGACCACCCAGGCATTGAGGCAAATGCAAAATGCAGCCCCCAACCTCAGCCCAAAGCGGGTGTCTTTTGGAGCCAAGCACGCCCTGTGGTCTCTTTGAGTGCTGGGTTCTCTCCTAGGTAAGCTCTTAGCAAGCAGAACCAAGAACACAGTCACTCACACCAGAGGAGGAATTGCAGGGGCCAGTAGGGACCGATGGCAACCCGTACAGGCTGGGGACATTCACCACCTTCCTGGCACTTCCTGGATGTCTGTGTTCCTGGAAATGCAGGTGGCCCCACTTCCTGCAACTGGTGTCTTCCTGCAGAGCTGGGTGAGAAAATTGGTGATTGTAAATCGGGAAGATTTTTAACTTACAAGGGAGCTTATGCTTTTAAAGGTATCATCCTGAAATCCTTTTTTAAAGAGTTTCCACCCTAATATTCCCCTCTTTATAAATCCTAATATGTACAGATTTGCTTTGTGCCCCATTTAGTTGCTGTGTCCAGATAAACTCCACAGATCACAAGGCACAGGAACTCTGTGTGCAGATCAGCCCTTCCCTTACTGGCTATGTGGCCTTGACCTTGGGAGAGCCACCTAAACTCTTAGACTTCCTATTAACTGGTACAATGCATTTAAAGTGATAGTACACTGCAAACACACAATGCCATACAATCAGGAATTGTCAGGGCAGTACATTTAATGACATTATTATACGTTATTTAATAAATAACATTTATTAAACAGGCAATAAATGGTAGTTTTTTTGGGGAAGAGGGAGACTTACAGTTTTCTTCTCAGCAAAATTGAAATATGACCTGATCTGCTTGAGTTGTTGACAGTACAGATTGCAGGGGAAATTAAGATATTATTTATTCATTCATTCAACACACCTTCCCAAGTGTCTATTAGAAAATGTGCATTCTATTTGGAAATAAATGATCACAATGCCGTTTGGTCACTGTTTTAATGGAGGTAAGTGTAAAGCATGGTGGTTATGGAAAGTGTGCCTTATTTCCCCAGAGAAGTGGAACTGGCTTCACAGAGCAGGTGTGCATAATGGCTAATGGATATTGAGTTCTGACCACGTGCCAGATGCTGAGTCTGCCCGGCTGATAAGCACGGGAGAATGGTGTGGTCAGAGGTGGAAACAGCATGGATAAAGGCACAGCGGATTTACAGAGAGCACATCCAGGGAAGACTCTGTGGTTAGGACTGAATTATTAATAACAGAACTTTGCTGCAGGATTGCAGGAATCACTCTTATGTGATCCAGCGGCGCCTCTGATTCTTGCTTTTGTCTGTAGCCTAGAGGCTGTCAAGCAGGGTGGAAGTGCTTCCTAGGGAGTAGGGGGCATTTGAAAATGTGGGAGAGTAGTTTTTGGCTATCACAGTGATGAGGTGCAGTGCTAAAGGCATTTCACGTCCAGGGCTTAGGGTTGTTAAGTGCCCTGCAATGCTCAGAGTAGTCCCACTCAATGAAGAATTGGCTTCACAGAATCCCAGGGCACCTCCTTTAGGCCACATTGTGTAGTCCTTGTCTCTCCTTTGACCTCTGACTATATCTGGTGCTTACTGGGTCAACCAAAGGGTGTGGAACTGGATTGGAAATTGTTGGGCATCCAATGGCTCACCCCTGACCATCCAAATCAACTCAAATGTTCTAAATAATTAGCTTTTAGCCCCTACTCCATGGGTTATATTTGGCCTCAGAATCATTGTTTTGCTTTCTTGATTTAGGATAGCAGAGTTGATGAGAAAAGAACCTTATTCAGTTACCTGGCTGTCTGGCTGGGAGCACTTTATTCTCTATTCCATAGCCTACAGATTGGCGAAATTGATTACCACCCTTCTGCACACAGCTACTGCTCTGGTTTGGGCCATTTCCTGCCTTTTGGGTTTCTAACCACATCTCACTCCAGGCTCCTCTACTTCGTTCTCTTATCTTTCCCCAGCACAGATGCAATTGCCTCTCCTCCTGCTCTTTCCCTTACCTCTAGGATGAAATTGAGGCCCTTGGGGCTCTGGGCCTGTGCCCTGTCCAGGTTCTTCTAGAAGGCAGGACAGCCCAGTGGTTGAGGGCATGGCCTCAGGAACCAGGCTGTTGAGATCCCTTCCCTGCCCTGCCACTTCCGGATTATGTGGCACTTTGTAGTTCACTTAATCTTTCTGTGACTCAGTTTTTTTCCATCTGTAAAAGCCAGCAGCGATAATTAGAATTAATTATGTCGGCAATAATTAAATGTGTTCATTTGTGTTTAAAGCACATAGAAGCATCTAAGTGGGGATTATTAAGATTTTTTTTTTGTGTGCCATAGACCCCTTCTCAGAGTAATGAATTAAATGCTTAAAATGAAATGTATAGCATTACAGAGGAAACCAATTCTATTGAGAAATGATTATCAAAATGTAAAAAAAAATTTGCATCTTATGATATAGAAATATACGTGCTTTGTTGAGGTGTTAAATAATAAGATCCAATGGCAGGTCAAATATGTATTGCAGTTTCAAAGTAGCAATGGATGCAAACACTATTTTGAGATTCTGCAGCAACCCTTGTAAAAAAAATGGAAACAGTAGTTGTTCCTACTGGTAATGAACCCACAGGTAGAAGCATTGCTAATACTACCATGGTTTGTTGCCTACACTGAAGAATGAAGAACAATCTAAATTTAAGTTAGAGATTAGTAAAAAAAAAAAAAAAAAAAAAAAGATGTAACTTTTGTTCTCCTTTAAGTTCATGGATCTTTCCTTAATTCTTGAATCCCACAAGGAGTCTGTAGACCTCAATTTAAGGACTTCTTTGGGTGGATCATGAGGTCAGGAGATCGAGACCATCCTGGCTAACATGGTGAAACCCCATCTCTACTAAAAATACAAAAACAAAATTACCCGGGCGTGGTGGTGGGCACCTGTAGTCTCAGCTACTTAGGAGACTGAGGCAGAAGAATGGTGTGAACCCGGGCAGTGGAGCTCTCAGTGAGCCAAGATTGTGCCACTGCACTCCAGCCTGGGTGAGAGAGCAAGACTCCATCTCAAAAAAAAAAAAAAAAAAAAAAAAAGAACTTCTTCAATAGGGCATAGTAAATGATGTCAATCAGCTAAAAGCAAGGTGGCCAATTCAGTACCAGCAGAAGCCAGGAAGGCAACATGAATGAGTTGTAAGAAAAACTCAAGCCTGAGAGGCTGAACAAACACAAAAGGGCATGAGTTACTTAGCTTGCACATCATTAGAAATAACTACAGATGCATTTGCTAGCCTCTTCTAGGAAAGCTTTTAAAACATTGGTAATAGTCCCTTTCTCTCCACTCTGAGTTTGAAATATTGTCAAGCAGTTTAGCATTTGTTATGCCATGTCTGCACTATGGGCACCAAACCCTCATTCTTGGGTCTCTGAGGACTTGCACGTCTTTCCCAGTTTTGCTGTTATATAAAAGCGGCATGTCCTCCCACATCTTAGGCCTGGACACACATATGTCCTTCTTTCCAGATTCCTGGACCCTTCTTGACTTCACTAACTGTAACTGGTCCTCTAAATCCCACTCCAGGGCCTCTCGTCCAGAAAAGTGGCTAAACACGGCTTCTGGGATCAGGCCAGCCTGACGTCTCTCCGTGATCATAGGCCTCCATCGGGCCTCCATCAGAGTGAGCATCACACTTCTCTCAGACCTGTGTGTTTTCCTGTCGCTTCTCTAATTAGAGTGAGGGTGTCTTGAGGGTACTTAATGAACGGCTTTTTGAAGGAATGAATGTACCGAAAGAATGAATTGCATGATTTAGATAATATGACTTTTATTTTATTTTATTTTATTTTGTGATGGAGTCTAGCTGTGTCACCCAGGCTGGAGTGCAGTGGCTGGCTCGATCTGGGCTCACTGCAACCTCTGCCTCCTGGGTTCAAGCAATTCTCCTGTCTCAGCCTCCCAAGTAGCAGTAGCTGGGATTACAGGTGCACGCCACTATGCCTGGCTAATTTTTTTGTATTTTCAGTAGATACGGAGTTTCACCATGTTGGCCAGGCTGGTCTCAAACTCCTGATCTCAAGTGATCAGTCTTCCTCAGCCTCCCCTCCAAGTGCTAGGATTACAGGCGTGAGCCACCATGCCCTGCCTAGATAATGTTACTTCTAAGATGCTTTTCAGTCTGAAGATGATTGTAGGGCTGGATCTCTCAATATCCGACGGGCTCAGCACTTGCTCACAGACGTGGCTGGCACAATGGGGCACAGCCGTCATTTGAGTTTGATGAGTGTGAAATATGACTGTGAAATAATGATATTGCTTTCAGATTCCCACATCAAGTTCCTTTGATAGTCTCCATGAGGCAAATCTTCCCCCTCTGAGGGTGGATTTGATTTTTTAAAAATAGACATAATTCATTCAGAATGGCTTCTTATGAATAAGATGAGAGAACAAGATCAGAAACACCATTTTTGGCTCCCCGAAATGAAACGGAGGCCTGTCTGTGAGGCAATAGAACTGATTTTCTCACTTGGCTTGTAAACTAGCTGGAAAGGTAATTTCCAAGGAAACATTCCAAACATGCCTTGAGCAAAAACGACATAATTAGAACAAGCCTCTGGCTCAGTAGCAGAGGAGGAGGATGCTTCTGAAGGACCAGCTCTCACTTGGGAGGGTTGGGTCTGGTATGTTACTTTAAAAGATCAGCCTCGTTATGTTATAAAACAAACCTAGCATTTGCAGAGGACTTACATTTTCAAGGGACTTGAGCCTTTGTTTTCTCTTCAGACCTCAAAGGAATTCTGTAAAATATTAGAGGCGAGTGTTATCAGCCCCATGGACAGGTGAAGAAGTGGAAGACGAAGAACTTGATGATTTGTCAAAGCTCACAGAGCTAGAAGGAGGCAGAGCCACCCCACACTTGCCCAACCTTCATCATCAAGGAGACATACGAAGCATGCAGGCACACACATGAGAGCCTAGGTGGTTGCTTCAGTGTCTATCATTTCCACTGAGGTGAAAAGGGGGTTGTGCCAATTTCCTGAGAATCTGCCCTGTGTTGCACTTCCCATGCTCACCCTGTCCTGGGGATGTGACAGCGGACTGGACAGGAACGCAGATTATGAGCCAGATGGCCTGAGGTGGCATCCTAGCTCTATTGCTAACCAGCTGTGTGACCTTGGGCATGCTACTTCTCTTCTTCATGCCTCAGTTTCCTCCTCTGTAAAGGATAGATAACCACTCACAGAGTGTTGTAAGTAATGCGATAACTATGTAAAGTATATGAACCACGCCTGGTCCATAGCAAGAAGATGGAGCTAATTATTATTTGATTTGAACTTCTCAAGAACCATGAGATGTCTGTAGTATCATCTTCCATATTACACATGGGGAAACTGAGATTAAGTAATTTTCCCAAAGTCCCATAACTGGGGACTAGGTGTCTGTGCGTAACAATACACCATGCAGTACCCTGCTAATTAATGTGAGCTCTCAAATCATGCTCACTGACTGGCAGGTGACCATGTTCATGTTAATTATTTCATAGATATGGGCAGTAAAATAACTCTTTTCCTTTAGCATGTTCCTCAGACAATATATCAGAAAATGAAATTCTATCCTTATATATATCACTAAGGGGTTTCTGTCCCTGGAGTCCTGTAAAATATAATCGAATCCCCAATTATACTTCACCTTACAACACAGTCTTCAATAACATCATTCAGAAGCCAGACTTGTTCTTTAATTTTGCTCGTTTCTTTCATAATTGAATCTACAGTTGATCCTCTTGAGGCTCAAGATTCCCAATTTAAAGTGTGCCCAATGCCTTCCATCTCTGTTACGAATGCCTTAAGTTTATGAGATCTCTGCTTCTCACTGTTGATGTCAATTCTGTCATTTTTCCCAATGCAGTTCATTTTTAGAAAATAACAAATGAGGCTGGGAAGGTAAGATGGTTAAGGGGCACAAAAATACAGTTAGATAGAGAAGTAAATTCCAGTGTTTAATAGTACAGTAGGGAAATTATAGTTAACAATGCTTTATTGTATATTTCAAAATAACTAGAAGAAAAGAATTGTAATGTTCCCAACACAAAGACAGGCTAAATGTTTGAGGTGATGGAAATCCTAGTTATTCCGGATTTATCATTACACATTACATACAGGTATCAAAATATTACACATGCCCCCAAATATGTACAACTATTATTTAATCATTAAAAATATAAAAAATAATGAATTCAATACCTATAGAAACATTCAGACAATTAAACAATCAGTATTGTACAAATATGGCAACCCTGCCAGCAGTGAGCTGCTGACTGTCAGACTACTCCGTCATGTAATAGCTTGAATTGTTTGTCTAGAACACACTTATAAAAGTCTGTGCTAAATATGCTAATAAGAAAGAATAGTTTATGTCAGATTTGAAAAGAAGGAAGAAGTAAGAGTGAGTGGAGAAGAGGGAATGTTTCGGAAGTGAGGAGTAGTCCAGTGAGTAAAGCAGCCTAGTTTGTCTAGCTATGAAGTATTTAGAGGTGCTTTACCAAGCAGGGACCAGCTATAAAGTTAGAAGCACGTTACTAAGCAAATTAACCAGCCAATTGAATTTTTCAGGACTCTTTGGCTTGTAAGTCATAGAAGACCCAATTTCTGGTGTATTTTAAGCATCCATCCACTGTTTTTCTTTACCTCCCTGCTCTTGGCTTCCTCATGAACAAAGTATAGCTTTCTTCCTCCATTGAGTTTAGGCTTTGGCAGTGAGACTTGTTTTGGCCAGTAGAATGTGGCTGGAAGTGGCTATGTGCCAGTTTCAAGCTGAGGTCTTAAGAGGCAAGTGTCTACCAGCTCTTTGATACTTCCTCTTATCACCATGAGAAGAGCACCTACGAAGTAGCACTGATTCCTTCAGTGTTGGTTCTTCAACAAAGACAAATGAAGGAGATCTGAATGTAACCAGATCCTGGGGGCCAGCCAGGCCCAACTTTCCTGAGAGTATAGTATAAACAATTTTGTGATACATCGTTTACCACAAAATTTACCACTGAAATTTGGGAATCATTTGTTATACAGTATTATCACAAGAACAACAGAAAAACCTGACTAATACACAACATAACCTAGCTTATGGGGAAAAAATATTGACCATGTAACATGTCTGCTATATCAGGGATTCAAATTATATTGCCTTTCTCTAACCATCTACCCATTCATCCATTCACTCTTCCACCCCTTTATCCATGTGACTATTTATCCATTCATTTTTCCACACATCCATCCATTTGACTATTTATCCATTAATTCTTCCACACATCCATCCATTTGACTATTTATCTATTAATTCTTCCACACATCCATTTGACTGTCCATTCATTCTTCCAACCATCCATCCATTTGATGATTTACCCATTCATTCTTCTACCCATCCATCCATCTGATGACGTATCTACCCATTTTTCACTTCTGCCTGAACTCTGCTTTTCTTTGTGTTCTGACCTCATTCCCTGTTTATGGAGGCAAATGTTGTGCATTTGCTCAAATGTAATTTGCAGAGCACTGTTCTGATGAGATGCTCTGGGAGAAAGATTCCATAGTCTAATAGATTGAGAAAGAATATATGCTATATTTCAGTTTTAGAGATTCACAAAGCATTTTTTTTGGCAAACAAATAAAACCAAAACTATGAGAAGTTCTGCTCATAGAAAAACCTTTAACATGATTTATTAAAACTTCATGCAGTACTTCACAAGCTTACTTGACCATTAAAACTGTTATGGCTGTCAAAATCTTTGACAATTTTTTGATGTACACTTAGGGGGACATGGTGGTATAGTGGGAACTGACTTGGGAGACAGGAGACTTACATTTCTTTTTTGGCTTTGCCACAAATGTACTCTGCACTGTCTCAGGGAATTCACCTCCCCTTTCTAAGTCTTAGAGCCCCATTCACAAAGGGAAGGGGTTAGATTAGTTGGCCTTTTAAGAGTCTACTGGGATCAACAATCTGTAATCCCAGCAGTTCACCATATTTCAGGAAGTAGGGGTGATACAGCCTGAAAAAGGATGGTTGACTGTTGGCCAGGGAAGCGCCATATGGAACCATGGAGACTATTCAATCAGTTCTTTACTTAAATTTCAAACACAACGGTCCAACACCTTCAGAGTCAAGGATGGTGAGGATTCAGCAGTGGCAGGTCTAGTGTATTCACCTTGCCCCCAGTTATGGAGTCTTAGTCCTTAATTCCTGAGAACACTCTGTGTTTCTACCCTCCACAGGTGGCACAGAGTATCCCTGTCTCTCATACCTTTGCTCTGTCTCCATTCCTATGATCTCCTCAGTCTTTAAACCTCCTGTATTCCATCCCACCCCCCCCACTCCCCTCTTCCTCTTGTGCACAGCCTCTGCAATGGGTTGTTGGTTATTCTCGGTGATGTTCAGGTTCAGTTCAGCTGCTGGATGGGGGAGGAGAGGGAGGAGAGTGCACTTTGAATCCTGCATTAGTCAGGATGCTTTTAGTGGCAGAAACAAAACCCTGACTCAAGCTGGCTTAAACAATAGAGAATTATTATCTCATATAGCAGGAATTCCAGGGGGCAGGCAGATCCGAGGCTGGTTGAATTAGCCATTCAACAATGGCATTCGGGAGCAGTTTCTCTGTGTCTCTTTGCTCTGTCATCGTTAGCTGGCTTCTTTCTCAGGCTCTTAACAATATGGTGGCTGCAGCTCTGAGCATCATATCTGGACGAGACAAGATCTAGAGGAAGAAAGGCTCTTTTTCTTTTCCCCCTGTGGTTCTTTCATAGAAGGAAAGACATTTCCCGCAAAAGCCCCTAAGTCACCACCCATCCTAGAAGAAAACTTCTCATGTTTCATTAGCCAGAATTGTGGGATCACCATTCCTTAACCAATCATTGCCAGAGAGAATAGAATTCCTCTTAGATCAATCAAGCCCATCTGGGAGCTGGAAATGAGGTCGACCACCACCGATTTTGATGCAGGACAGAAAGAACAAAACCTGAGTTTTATCTGGAGGGAAGGGAGGAATGAATGCTGGGTAGGCAACCAACAGTAAGATCTTAAGAGTAAAGAGGGGAAGCGAAGAGGCCTTTGGAACAATCTGGCCTCAATTAAGCCTCTCAACTGCAAATAACAACCTATTGCTAGCATTTCTTTTGTATCCTGTTGTGCTAAAAAAAAATTGTCAGTCTCCTTCCTATTCCTGAGTTACATGATAAAAGACCTTCTCTTGCGTTAGCATCTATACATGCCAAGCTCCAGGAAAAGAGGTGGGAGAGGAAGAAAACTCAATCTGCTCTACTTTAATTATTCTATTTATGCTACCTATGTTTTCTGCATTTCAACAGTCTTATTCACTTCCTATCTGGAATAGCCAGTCCCTTTCTGATATGATGAACCTTAGCTCCCAATGGGAATGAGGGCAGCATGGTTATTATTCCTACAAACTGTAAAATACTGTACAAAGTGGCTGTGTAGTACACATCTCCAGCTTTAGGGATGAGCTCATGAGAGTTGGATTTTTACCTCCACCACTTCTTAGAAATGGAATCTTTTTCAGTCCCTCCCCTTAAATGAAATATTGGGCACATTATTTAAACTCCTTCTTCCTCAATTTGCTTCTCTGTAACAGAGAGATAATAATAATCATTGCCATTTCATAGAATTGTCATGAAGATTAAAGAACAGAGAGTACATAAATGACTTAGTCCAGCACCTCACGCAGGGTACCTAATAGCGATTTACTGTTGTCATTTTTATGATTCTAGAAATATAGCTGTTATTATGAGGTCATCTAGACATATCCCAAAGTAGCCAATGAAGCCAAGTTGATGGTTCCAATGCCACTGAGAGTGGGCTTTTTTTTCCTGGTGGCGCTCCAGCGGCACTCCCCGTCCTGAGGGACACAGCACGGCTTGGCGTAAGGAGGGAAACCAAGAACTCGGCTGACACTTATTTAGCAGTGACTCGGGATGCCACGTACGCTTTTGGAAAATTTCTGGCTCCCCCTCCTGGAGCATATTTTGGACGCCTACTTGTCATATTGCAAAGTGGATGTGACAAAACAATCTGGGAGCTCGCTGACAATTATTCCCTTCATGCTGAGGCTTGGAATCTCTTGGCTCAGGGTGTGCTGTCAGCCTCAGAAACCCTGGCAATGAAGGCAGCCCGAGGATGAAACTCTGCCTGGCGGGATGGGTCAGAGGCAGGGCAGGGGTGGGGACCTGCAATAAGCCAGATGGACCTTTTTCCTTTGGGTCCCAGCCCAGGCATTTCAGTTTTCCCTCCATAGAATGCAGGCGGCTTTCCAACCTTGGTGGAGCAAAAAAAAAAACACAAAAGATAATAGTAAAATGTACATAGTAATATGTACATTTATTAAGCCCTGTAAGAATTTCCTGGGGCCATTGTAACAAATTATCCCAAGCAAGGTGGCTTAAAATAAATGTATTCTCTCATAGTGGCCAGAAGTCTGAAATCCAGATGTTCACAGGGCTTTGGTTCCTCCAAAGGTCATAAGAGAGAATCCCTGCATATTCCAGTTGCTGGTGGCTCCAGGCATTTCCTGGCTTGGGCCTGCATAGCGGCAATCTTTGCTTCTGTTTTCTTGTAGTGCTCTCCTGTGTTTGCCATCTTCCTTTCTCTTCTTTTCTAAGGACACTTATCACTGGATTTAGGGTCCCTACTCATCCCGAATCGAGGATGATCTTGTCTTGAGATTTTTAGTTTAATTACATCCACAAAGACCCCTTTTCCACCTAGTGACACCTTCATACATTCCGGATGGACATATATTTTGCGGGGCCCACATTCAACCCACTACAGGCCCCTTCTGTGTAGCAGGTGCCAGACTAAGCATGCACGACCTAATGCCATCCACACAGCAAGCCCAAGAGTCTGTCCTGCTTTTAATTCCCCTTTTAAGGTGACAGGTCTGAGCTATCCTAAGCATGATCCGTGATCATCCCTTTTATTCCTCACACAGCCCTAGGTGATAGAAATCTGTTAACCCCCATTTACAGATGATGACACTGAGGAATAAAGAAGTCACATAACTTGCCCAAAAGCTAGTAAGGAAACAAAGTTCAGTACTCAAGCTTAGCTCTTTCTTACACTAACAGGATAGAAAGAGATAACTCTCGTTCCTTCTGCTATACCTTCTCAAAAATATTTGCTGACTAACTACCACTTTGAAGTTAAGTCAGC
Source organism: Theropithecus gelada (assembly GCF_003255815.1). Taxonomy (NCBI): domain Eukaryota; kingdom Metazoa; phylum Chordata; class Mammalia; order Primates; family Cercopithecidae; genus Theropithecus; species Theropithecus gelada. Next base: position 132,925,647 of record NC_037676.1, read on the forward strand.
ATGTTTTCATCTCCCAACAAGCTCAGGAATTTCTCCCTTCTTCTTACTTCCCGGTAGAAAGAAGGCCTAATATCGTAGCCAATATTCCAGAGTGTCCTCGGAGGCAGGGCCACAATAGCCCCACCTGGCCCATACTATAAGAAATGTGTTTTCGAGGGTTGCTTCCCTTAGCAGAGCTGTGAATTTGCTCCAGGCCAGAAACACCTTTCACCCCTGAAGGCCCAGAACTGTCAGCCAGGGACCCTTTGGGAAGAATGCTGATCCCTGTGGCAAACCCAGTAAGTCCTAGTTTTTCTGTGTAGGTCACAGAGACACTAAAAGCAGGAAGCGAGCTATGATTTTTTGATAATTCACTGCATGTCACGCTATATGATAGGAACTTTCAAATAAACGATCCCATTTGGTTCTCAGTTATTATCTCCACTCAGGGCCTCCTCTAACATTTGTGGGGTTGGGAATAAGAGTGCTAATGGAGGCACCAAACCATGTTTACAGTTAAAAATCCAGCTAACAAATGGTGGGTACCCCAATACACATATCCAGGCTTAGCCCATTCTCTACTCAAAATGGCTGTCTCTGGACTACCTTGTAGGCTTCAAGGGTATGTACACAAGTGGAAGGGTCTACCCAGAAGGGAAAGTCCTCCCGTCCTGGAACCAAGTCAAGTCCATCTGGGCACAGAACTCTGGAGTCTTGTGTACCCAGAACACAGAGTAGGTATGTTCCCTTTGGCCCCCCTTGCCCACTTGGGAGGGATGTGGCAGGAGGAGGTAGAGATTAGGACCTTCTAAAGACTGAACCAAGAGTTGGGGTTCCTCTAGCCTGGGTTAAAAGGCTCTGCCCCTTTTTTAAATTTTTCTTCCTACAAACCAACATTTAGTGTATTAGTTATTTATTGCTGTGTAACAAATACCACTCACCCATTTGGTGATTTAATGCAATGAACATTCATTGTATCAGTTTTTGTGGTCAAGAGCCTGAGACTGGCTTAGCTGGGCCCTCAGGCTCAGAGTGTCTCATGGGCTGCGGTGAAGATGTCCCTCACCAGGGTGGGAACTGCTTCCAAGCTCACTCACATGGTTGCGAGCAAGATTCAGTTCCTCCCAGAATGTTGAACTGAAGGCCTTGGTTTTTTACCATGTGGACCTCTCCATGCAACAGCTCACAACATGGAAGCTGGCTTCATCAGAGCAAGCAAGGGAGAGGAAAAGAGAGAGGGCACAGAAAAGACAGAAGTTCCAGTCTTTAACTGAATCTTAGAAATGACATCCCATTGGCTGGGCGTGGTGGCTCATGCCTGTAATCCTAGCACTTTGAGAGGCCAAGGCGGGAGGATCATCTGAGGTCAGGAGTTTGAGACCAGCTTGGCCAACATAGTGAAACCCCATCTCTACTAAACAAAACACAAAAATTAGTTGGGCGTGGTGGTGTGTGCCTGTAATCCCAGCTACTTGGGAGACTGAGGCAGGAGAATTGCTTGAACTTGGGAGGCGGAAGTTGCAGTGAGCCAACATTGAGCCATTGGACTCCAGCCTGGGTGACAAGAGCAAAACTCCGTCTCGGGAAAAAAAAAAAAAAAAGAAAAAAAGAAATGACGTCTCATCAAATTTTGCCATATCCTATTCATGAAAAGCAAGTCACTAAGTCCAGTCCACACTTACAGGGAGGCGATTATGCATGGGTGAGAGTACCAAGAGGCAATGATCACTGGGAGCCACCTGAAAGCTGCCTACTACTGTTAGGTTAAGTGACATATAAGCCCAAGGTCACACAACTAGTACATAGTCAAGTCAGAATTCAAATCCACGTCTGACTCTAAAATCCACACACAGGCCAATACCTATTGGTAGATACCAGGTATGTACCAATACCACACACAGGCCAAGATCCTTTTTACCTCATACCTGGACTCAGCAAGCCTCTGAGAAAAAAAAAAAAAAAAAGGAAAAACAAAAAAGAAAAACAGGAGAGGGAAAGGAGGATGAGGGACAGTTAGAGTAGCAGGGAGAAAAGAAAGGTGTTTTCATGATCTAATGTCCAGCATGGCGTTGATTGGCCAGATGGCATGATATAGCAATGTCAAAGGCACAACACCTGGCTCAGAATAGGGCTTCCGTACACATAGGCCATTTCTCATCTTCCATTAAACTTTTTTTTTCTTTGAGATGGAGTCTCACTCTGTCACCCAGGTTGGAGTGCAGTAGCATGATCTGGCTTACTGCAACCTCTGCCTCCTAGGCTCAAGTGATCCTCTCACCTCAGCTTCCCAAGTAGCTGGGACCACAGATGTGTGCCAGCATGCCTGGCTAATTTTATGCATTACTGGGAGAGAGGGATGGGATTTCACCATGTTGCCCAGGCTCATCTGCAGAGATTCATGTAGCCAACGAACACATGAAAAAAAGCTTAACATCACTAATCATTAGAGAAATGCAAATCAAAACCATGAGATACCATCTCACACCAGTCAGAATGATGATTATTAGAAAGTCAAAAAACAACAGATGCTGGCGAGGTTGAGGAGACAAAGAAATACTTTTACACTGTTGGTGGGAATGTAAATTAGTTCAGCCATTGTAGTGGACAATGTGATGATTCCTCAAAGATCTAGAGGCGGTAATACCCAGCAATCCCATTACTGGGTATATGCCCAGAGGAATATAAATCATTCCATTATAAATATACATGCATGTATATGTTTACTGCAGCACTATTCACAGCAGCAAAGACATGGACTCAATCCAAATGCCCTCCAAAGATAGACTGGATAAAGAAAATGTGTTATATATACATCATGGAATACTATGCAGCCATAAAAGGGAAAGAGATCACATCCTTTGCAGGGACATGGTTGGAGCTGAAAGCCATTATCCTCAGTGAACTAACACAGAAACAGAAAACCAAACACCTCATGTTCTCACTTACAAGTGGGAGCTGAATGATGTGAACATGTGGACACACAAGGGGGAATAACACACACTGGGGCCTGTCGGTAATGAGGGGTGTTGGGGGAGGGAGAGCATCAGGAAAAATAGCTAATGGATGCTGGGCTTAATATCTAGGCGATGGGATGATCTGTGTGACAAAACACCATGGCACACATTTACCTATGTAACAAACCTGTACATCCTGCACATATACCCCTGAACTTAAAATAAGTTGAAGAAAAATAACCTATCTTGGTGTGACACTCTTAAGATAGGAAGCCCTCTGTCCAGTGTTTTGAAACAATTCAAGGACAGAAAGCTTAGAAAAGAAAAAAAAAAAAAAAGGGCCGGGCATGGTAGCTCACGCTTGCAATCCCAGAACTATGGGAGGCCGAGGTGGGCAGATCACGAGGTCAGGAGATCGAGACCATCCTGGTTAACACGGTGAAACCCCGTCTCTATTAAAAATACAAAAAATTAGCCAGGCGTGGTGGTGGGTGCCTATAGTCCCAGCTACTCGGGAGGCTGAGGCAGGAGAATGAGAATGGCGTGAACCTGGGAGGTGGAGCTTGCAGTGCGCTGAGATCCTGCCACTACACTCTAGCCTGGGCGACAGAGTGAGAGTCTGTCTCAAAAAATAAAATAAATAAAATAAATAAAATAAAAAAATAAAAAAAGCATCTTACATATTATTAAGTGAAAAAGGCAAGGCATGAAACAGTGCGTAGAGTGTAATCCCATTTGTATAAATGAAGAGATCTATGCATGTATATATGTTGACACAAGCATGTAAGTTTTCTAGAAGGATACATAAGAAATTGTCAATAGTAGTTACCTATGGGTAAAAGGAGTTGGTGGGAGGTCTTTGCTTTTACATTTAAAACTATATGGTTGAATATTTTACCATATTCATGTATTGCTATTCTTTTACTTAAGAAATAAATAGGAAAGAAAGAAAGAAAGAAAAAACACTTGAGGACACATTTCAGAACTATGGGGAAATAAAGTCACCATAAAGTCCAAAGTTTTGGGCTGTATCCTCTCCTCCAGAACTGGAAGGGTTCTATAGGGGTTTTAGGTCAAGATCTCTTCTGATGCCAGAAATCTCATTGCAACATTCCTCTCTGTGTTACTGGATTTGTTGTTTTCCCAGAAAAACAGACCCAACAGGATATATGTGTATATAAGTGCATGTGTGTAATAAATGATTTATTATAAGGAATTGACTCACTTGATATGGAGAAGTCCCAAGATTAGCAGCTGGCAAGCTGGAGACTCCAGAGAGCCAACGATGTAAGTTCTGGTCTGGCCTTCAGTTGACTGGGTGACCCACATTGGGAAGGGTAATCTTCTTTTCTCCATCTGCTGATTGAAATATGAATCTCATCAGAAACACTTTAACAGATACCCACAGAATAATATTTAGTCAAATATCTGGGCTCTCTGTGGCCCAGTAAAGTTGATGCATAAAATTAACCATCACAGCCTCCTCCCGGAAAGAAACATTAGCCTTCTCTTGGATATCTCTAGTAGAGGACACTCACCACCTTTAAATGAGCTCTTTCATTTAGAAAGCACTTGTCTTGGGCTAAAGTCTGTCTCCTGTGGTTCTCTCCCTTGATCTTAGTTCTATTCATGGAACACAGAGAACTCTTGCTGCTCTATAATCCATTCTCCCCCAGCAACCAAAGTCATCTTTAGAGATGTAAATTGGATCATATCTCTCTTCTGCTTAAAAAAATCAGAAAAAAATCCAAACTCTTTACAGTGATCTTCCAGGCTATATGGGATCTAACCACTGCCAGCCTTAGGAACAATACCCCCTACCTTTGGTCCACCATCACTAAGTCTCAGCTGCACTGTCCTTTTGTTTTTTTCCATGAGTGTGCCAAGCTCGTTCTTGCCTTAGGCCTTTGCAGTTGCCGTTCTATCTGCCTGACATGGCTTTTCACCAGAATAAAACTCAGTTCTTTCTCCTCATTTGGGTCCCTTCTCTGTTGTTGGAGGCTCTTCTCTGATCACTCAACTAAACTACCTGCTTCCTCTGACTCCTGTCCCCAGCCACTTGCTTTTTTCATAGCACTTGTCACTATCCATATTTTATTATTAGATAATAAATTTGCAAATTGCACAGAGCCTGAACTTGATGCTGTATTCTATTGCATTGTATTTGCTTGTTTGCTCTGTGTCTCCTATAACTAGTGAATGTAGGATGTAGTTGCTGCAAGGGCAGGGATTTTTTATGTTTCATTTTGTTTGCTGCTGTAACTCCAACATGGAGAACACATCACAGATATTTGATAAGAGAGTTGGTGAATAAATAAGTGAAGTGTATCCTTTTTGTGTTAGCACTTAAGGTTTTGTAGATGGCTGTCAGGTCTTCCTGGGGCTCTTCTAAGCTAAACATCTCCAGGCTTCAACTACTCTCATTAGACATGGTTCAGGGTGTCCTTCACTTCTAGGGGGCCTTCACTTAGAAGTGTTTCATTTTATTACTTTTCAAATGGGGTGTCCGAGCTGACTAAATATTTTAGATGTGGTCTGAACCATAGCACAGAATAAACATGTCACTATCAATTCCTTATCATCTGGCCTCATATGTAAGAGAGAGAATGCATGATGGCTTCTGACGTTCTGACATGTTTTGTGCCTTTAAACTTGGTAATGTCTAAACATTTAGCAACTGGGGACATTTTCAAAATGATGTGTGCATACATACCATGCACATACATGTGGCACACAAACACACTCCCCCACCTCTCTGCACTGGTTGTACACTACATGTGGGCACTGGTCAGGTCATGTGATGTTGAGCAAGGCTGTATCAGTCCAAGAGATGGGCACCTTTTTCTACATGATCCACAGAGTATGAGGGCCATTTTCTACCTGGTCTACTCTGTCGGGGGAACCCACCCCCAATATTTCCACATAGGTTCTTTCTATTTTCCGTAAGTGTTGGCCGGCTGAGAAATAAAGAGAAAGAGTACAAAGAGAGGAATTTTACAGCTGGGCAGCTGGGGCTGACATCACATATTGGTAGGACTGTGACGCCCACCTAAGCCTCAAACCAGCAAGTTTTTTATTAAGGGTTTCAAAAGGGGAGGAAAGGTAAGAACAGGGAATAGATCACATGCTTTAAAGGGCAAAAAGGAGAACTACTGATAAGGGTCTATGTTCAGTGGTGCATGTATTGTCTTGATAAACATCTTAAACAACAGAAAACAGGGTTGGAGAGCAGAGAACCAGTCTGACCACAAATTTACCAGGGCGGAGTTTTTTTTTTTTTTTTTTTTTACCCACCCTGGTAAGCCTGAGGGTACTGCAGGAGACCAGGGCATATCTCAGTCCTTATCTCAACCACCTAAGACAGACACTCCCAGAGTGGCCGTTTATAGACCTCCCCCCGAGGAATGCACTCCTTTCCCAGGGTATTAATATTAATATTCCTTGCTATTAAAAGAATTTAGCGATATTTTCCCTACTTGCACGTCCATTTATAGGCTCTCTGCAAGGACAAAAATATGGCTTTTTTTTGCGCGACCCCACAGGCAGTCAGACCTTATGTTTGTCTTCCCTTGTTCCCTAAAAATAGCTGTTATTCTGTTCTTTTTCAGGGTGCACTGATTTCATATTGTTCAAACACACATGTTTTATAATCAATTTGTACATTTAACACAATTATCACAGTGGTCCTGAGGTGACGTACATCCTCAGCTTACGAAGATAACAGGATTAAGAGATTAAGGTAAAGACAGGGATAAGAAATTATAAAAGTATTATTTGAGAACTGATAAATGTCCATGAAATCTTCACAATTTATGTTCCTCTGCCATGGCTCCAGTCGGTCCCTCCATTTGGGGTCACTGACTTCCTGCAACACTACTCAGAAATGGCATCTTTTTACAATTCATCTATTCAGAGGGGGTACTTTTCTCAAATTCTCATGATGGAGCTACCCATATTAGCAGCAACCCTGCAAATGACTTGTAGGAGAATAAGCACTAGAGTTGGAAGCAAAGGATAGACTCACATCCTATTCATCCATTCAACTAATATTTGTGGAATACCTGCAATATACCAAGGACCATTCTGGCATCTTGGGACATAACCAGAGAAGGTCCCTGTTCTCATGAGTCTCACATGAGGAAATATGACAAGGGAGTGATCAGATAATATGTTAGACAGAGAATTAAAGTGATCCAGTAACTAGTGGCCAATGGCTCCTTTGGGGTGTGTGACCAGGGAAGGGATCTGGGAAGAGGGACAAGTATCCAAGTTCTGAATAATAGGAGGGAGTTATGTATGAACTCAGGCAAAAGTTCCAAGATGGGAAGAAACTTGACCATGAGGGGAGAAGGAAAAGAAGGCCCCATGCTCTGGACTAGAGTGACTGCGGGGAGGAAGAACGGGAGATGAGGTTAGAGAGATGCCACAGAGAGATCCTGTGTAAACTGCCCAGAGACTGGACTTGATTCTCCGTGTAGTGGGCCACCATTTGCAGGCACCGAGGGGACAAGAGTGATAAGCTTGGACCAGAGGCAATGGGAGGAAGAAAAGTGTGTCTAGGGAAGAGTTTCTGTGGAGCAGCAGGGCCAGTGCCAGTTGGGGTAACCTGGTAAGTCACTTACTCCCTTGGCCTCTGTCTCCTCATGGGGGATGGGTTTTTGCAACCATTAATTGAGTATTTTACACATCGTCTCCTATCACCCTCAAAACAGCTCTGGTCTCCAAATTTCATCCATTCTACAGGGTTTTTAGAAACATTCAAATAAATGAGGTAACAAGGTGAAATAATAATACTTAGCACTTACTATATGGTACAGATAGTTTTAAGTGCTTCACACACTCTGTCAGATAGATAATGTTGTCATCAGTATCCCCATTTCACAGATGAGGAAAGTGAGCCCTAGAGAAGTTAAACAATTTGAGGAAGATCACACAATTATTAATAAGGAGCAGAGCTAGGATTCAAACCCAGCCAATGCCAGTGAGGTGCCAGGGCCTGTGTTCTTGACCACTATGATATATCAACAATATAATCTCTCAAGTGCTGGCTATAGCACTTGGGTCCTAATAGACATTTAATTTCTTTCTTTCTTTTTTTTTTTTTTTTTTTTTGCTTGTTTTACATTATAACAGGGCACAAGAACACAACTTTGTCATCAGAATAAATTACTAGCTTGAACAAGGATGATGATATCTCCTTTGCCAGGGGCAGTGAGCTCAAAACCCTGCCCAGCCATTCTGGGCTGTCATAGTCATAGATAAAGTATGTATTCCTCAAACCCTATAATTAGGTGTGTTCTAGCATTTGCAGCAGCAATAACGTAATTAGTTTGTATCCAAACTATGCAATACAATTAGTGTTTTCTATGTGATGTTGAATAGATTTGCTCCAAAGTCACAGCGAAGAACTGCAGGTAAAAGCTAAATTTAAACTTCCTCTTTGAGAGAAGCCAAACCTGGTAATTACTCTTTTAAATTCCCTGCTGAAAATGAGTCAACAAATCGCCTTGGTCATTAACTGTAACCAGGGAAGGATCATCTGACAGACAGTCTGCTTAGAACAGTAAAATCAGCGCTGGCTTCAGAGTCAGGAGATGTGGATTAGAGAGGATGCTCTGCTACTTCCTAGCCATACAGATCTTGAAAAGGCCAGAAGAACAGTGGCTGCACTGGGGGACATTGTGGTGTCCACATGTAGTGTCTGGACATGTGGCATCCAGCTTGAACCATGAGGTACAAAGTTGACCAGCAGAAGAGAAAGATGGGAAGATCTCAGATCCTGGATGATGTTTTTGAGAAATGGAATTAACAAATTGTGAAGGTGCCTCATTGCAGATATTTTGATATCAGAGAAAATAAGCCCCTTTAGTGTTTAAGTAATTTTGAATAGGGTTTTCTGTTATTTGGAGTTGCTAACTGCTGTATTGGGCAATCATGAGGTGCAATTAATACAGTGTATGTAAAACATTTTATGTATTGTCCAAGATAAAGTAAGGTTAATAGAAAGTGAGAAATCCAGTAACTTAGAATTTCTGTGTTTTTGCTGTGACATTTTTCTCTATCTGGTAGAGAATGATAAAATTTTAGACTGTGGAGAAGGTAGGAGAATAGAGTGCAGAAAGGCCAAAGATTTTAACAGTCATGCAGGAATGGGGAATATGTGGTTCAGGGCTGTTACTGACCCTCTCTGAGTCCAGGACAGACATTGATAATCAAACACAAAACCCTCTCCATGACTTGGAAACTTGCAAAACAGAAACTGGGGCAATTGTAGGCCTCTCCTCATTTGTTTCCCATCTCTTAAGGATCGTTGTCCTTCTTTGCCTGAAGTCCAGGGCTTCACACATTTTGTCTATTAAAAAAGTTATTATATTATAGAATTATATGTTTTGTAATTGTATAATACTTTATATAATGTTATAGAAAAGATATACATATTTTATGTTATATAAGATACATATTATTTATATGAATTTATATTATATACATAAATACAGTCATGAGCTGCATAATGACATTTCTGTCAATGATGGACTGCATATATGATGATGGCCCCATAAGATTATAATACTATATTTTCAGCGTAACTTTTCTATATTAGATATGTTTAGATACACACATACCATTGTGTTACAGTTGCCTATGGTATTTGGAACAGTAACATGCTCTACAGGTTTGTTGCCTATAAGCAATAGTCTATACCATATAGCCTAGGTATGTAGTAGACTCTACCATCTAGGATTGTATAAGTACATTCTATAATGTCTACACAATGATGAAATCACCTAACGACACATTTCTCAGAACATATTCCCATCGCTAAGCAATGCATGTCTGTATTTATTTATTTTAAAAATTATTTATTATTATTATTTTTTGAGACAGGGTCTCACTCTGTTGCCCAAAGTGGAATGCACTGGTGTGATCACTGCACATTGCAGCTACAACCTCCTGGGCTAAAGAGATCCTCCTGCCTCAGCCTCCTGAGTAGCTGGGACCTCTGGCATGTGCAAACACACCCTACTAATTTTTAAATTTTTTGTAGAGATGGGGTCTCACTGTGTTGCCCAGGCTGCTCTTGAACTCCTGGCCTCAAGCAATCCTCCTGTCTCAGCCTCCCAAAGTGCTGGGATTACAGGTGTGAGCCATCATGCTGGGCCTGCCTGTCTGTATTTAATTCTATAATGTACTATACAATTGTTATAATAATAATTGATGTCCTGAGGGTTTACACTTTCAAACAGATTTTTCTTACTGTGGAAGGAATGGCTTGGTGTTCCATTAAGGGAATTTCACACAAGCAGGGTTTGGCAGGTGGGATGTAGGACTGTCTCCTTCCTGCCTCCTGAAATCAGCTCTCGTAGGTGACAAGTAATGGTGAATACAGTAGAGCGTGTTAGAGGATTCTGTGAGGTCTCAGCACAAATTCAGGCTATTAGTGTCGCCTCAGAGCCTGACTTGAAACAGTATTGCCAAAACTTGGGCAGGTGAAAATGGACTCATGACACCTTCTGTTCTAATTTTACCCCCACCTCAACCCTTACAACTTATTTCTGAATAATGCAATGTGGTTTAGAAATGAAAGGCATTGGGGCTTTTATTATTGAAAGTAAGGAGATAAGAAACTTCCTTTGTTATTAAGATACAAAGCAGGAGATGGTTAGGGAGTGAATGATTGACTCTGTCTGCTTCCTTGTCGGGTAAACTTCCTTGAGACTCATCTTCCATCTAAAAATTGAAGAGGGAGCCCTTTGCCCAACCAATCTGCCTAATGTGCTGGCACACAAAACGTTAGCCAAGGTAACACCATTTTAAATCTTTTAAATCTCTGAGGTACTGCATACATAATTGAGGATAAATCATCTTCAGGTTTAAAATGGACAAGATTAAGTAATTCCACTTAGTAGATTCATTCTGCTAAGCGGTCACTGGCACTGTGGTCAATCGCGAAAGGGCTAAATTCTTTATTCCTTCCTTTTCTGTATTCACACCCCATGCAACATGGCAACATGGCTTTGTAGCTCCCCTATCTAAAAGGTGGAATCTTACCCCTTTGCCCTTAAATCTGGGCTGGCCTTGTGACATGGTTTGGCTGACAGAATGCAACAGAAGTGATAGTGTGCCAATTCTGAGCTCAGGCCTCTAGAGACCATGCATGCTTCCACCATATTTTTAGAACCCTTCCAGATTCCACGTAAGCAAGCTTGGGCTAGCCTGCTAGAGGGTGACAAGCCATCTTCAGTTAGCCAGCCGCCCGCTGAGCCAGGAGCTGACCTGGTAGCTGTCTGCATCTGCAGATACATGAGTAAGCTTGATCAAGATCAGATGAATTGCCTGACTGAACCCATGTTAAATATTATTGACTTGGCTGGGTACGGTGGTTCACGCCTATAATCCCAGCATTTTGGGAGGCCAAGGCAGGCAGATCGCTTGAGTGCAGGAGTTTGAGACCAGCCTGGGCAACAAACATGGTGAAACCTCGTCTCTACTAAAAATGCAAAAATTAGCTGGGTGTGGTGGAGCACACCTGTAGTCCCAGCTACTAAAAAGGCTGAGGTGGGAGGATCACTTGTACCCAGGAGGTCAAGGCTGTGGTGAGCCCTGATCACGCCATTGTACTCCAGCCGAGGGGACAGAGTGAGACCCTGTCTCAAAAAAATTTATTCACTTGTAGAATCATAAACTAAATAAATTGTTTAAACTCACTAAGTTTTGGGACGGTTTATCACACAGCAATAGAGACACATAAACATTTTTCAGAAAGCTCATTGCTTTTGTTAAGATCCAAAGACTAGTTTTAAATATGTGCCTTTGCTAGTTGTGCATACAAGTTAGGATTAAACAAGAAGTCACAAACTTGTGTTCTGTCAGCCTTTATAAGTTCTGGGATAGCCCAGAAATTTCTAGAAAGGTCATGAAAGACATCTCTTTAGGAATTTGTCCTCTGGATCCACCCCCACTCCCATCTCAGTATATTCAGTTATAATGATGAGGAGGTAATGAAACAGGCATTCTTGTGCCAATGAAAATGTGAATAGGCATGATCATTTTTATTCATTAAGTAAATATTTATTAAAATGTACCCTATGGTCAGGCACTGTCATAGGGGCTAGAGTTATAAGATGAAAAAATACAGCTTTGTCCTCAGGAGGCCCACAATTTAAAAAGAATCACAGACAAAAAAACTTAATTAAAAATCCAGCTCATACATAAAAATGAAATATTGGAAAAGAATTTGGCAATATGTATCAAAGGCTTTAAATTATTTTTACTCTTTGGTAGAATGATTTCTCTTCCGAAAATGTATTCTAAAGGAATGATCCAAAATGAAGAAAGGATCTTATTCACAAAATGTTCCTTTCTATATATAAATATAGGAGAAATACATGAATTCCCAACATCCAATTAGTTATGATATATCTATTAGCTAGAGCATTACACAGCCGTGAAAATTGTTTATAAGCAGTCTGTTAAAACAAAAATGATTATGACATATGCGAAGTAAAATACAGAATACAAAATTATCTTTCAATGGCATTAAACCCATGTAACAAAATACTCCTAAATATTCATAGTGGTTTGGATAGATAGTGGGAAAGAAGAGAGGAAACATTTTTTTTTTTCAACCAGTGATTTATTTCTCCATTAATGAACAAATAATTGAAAAGGCCTGAATTCATGATCCATAGCACTTGGTTGATTCACAATCATATTTCATCTAAATACTTCAAAAACTTTCACTTGTTACTTCTACCCTCCCTGCCCCTTGAAATTACTCTCATTTTAAAGGCAGGCACAAGTGTGGCCTTGCTCTGCCCCTGTTTGTGCCTAAGTCAAAGGCTGACTAGAGCCTAATGGGTCCAATTTCCATTCTCAGGTTTTGGCCATGAAAGGGACACAGGGTGGATCCCAGAATGGGCAATGCTGCACAAGGAAAGAAATGAACAGTTTAAAGGAATTTATGCTAAGGAAACACAAATTTCAGATGAAATGAAATGAAAAATCACAGTAGGAAAACTAAGGTTGTGTATAATAGCTGAAAATCAAGATGTAAGTAGAAGCTCTCAAAAATTGTTTTAGTATTGCCATTTCAAGAACTGTGTGACAGCCATGAACTCATTATTAGGTCTTAATAGCTTAGAAGTTATGGGTCAGAACAGCTGAGATACTAAAATCAAAAGAATAAAAAGCAACATTATAAAGTAGTATAAACATAACTAAATCACCTAAGGAAATTGAAACCATGCATGAAAAACCCCAAAGGCACAAATCAGGTCATTAGGAAACACTAGCTTCTTCCACCAGGAGGCCTACTTTTCACGTGGAGCAATAAGCAAGGCCAAGACATGGAACTGAAGTCAGGTATCAAATCAGACTTTGCCACAGAAAAAGGAATCCATGACTAGTTATTTTAGGATAGTGCCTAGGACAGCACTATCAACTCCAACTGGGATACAGGAGATTATAGTAATTGTTCCCTTATAATGGGTCCTCCAGGGTCTTTAATTTAGCAAGAATGGGTTAGACAACACTACTGGGCTGTAATCCCCAAATATGGGGGGCGGGAAACTATATATAGGACAATTTCTTCAACAAACAAATTGGAAGAATAAAAACCAAAAAAGACGGAATCCGCAGATTAAAATAGATTTGAGGGCTGTATCAATGCTTTGCAATAAGTGTGCTTTCTCAGGATCCTGATTCAAACTAAAATCACAGCCAATCATACTCATCCTGGTGGGAAATTCCCCACACTGCTCCAACAGCTTCCCGAACCTTCCTGACCAAGTTGGCCTGCTGGTTTCTCTGGATCACTAACCCACTCAGGTCAGGCTACTGGAGGACCTCAGCCACCGCCAACGAATCCCACGAGGACGTAACCCCGCTCCCGCGAGAATTCTCCGGCTTAGAACGGCACGAGCCGAAGACCTTGCCGCCGCCTCCGCGGCTACCGCAGTCAGTAGCAGAGCCACCGCCGCTTCCGCGCGATCCCGCGAGATCCCGCGAGAGCCTCTACCGGACGGGAAAAGCCTGAGCCCAGCCCTTTCCAGACCCCTCCTCCCTCCCACCAAAGCCGAAGTAGCTACAGCTTCACCCTACGCGAAGCCAAAAGCCGAGAGGAAACATTTTTGATGATGTATTATGTATTAAATATATATGTGTTATGCCTATTAAATGCATCTAAAAACTTAATTGTCACAATGACTCATGAAGGTAGTTACAATTATTATGTTTTTACAGACAAGGAAAACAAGGCTCAGAGAAGTTAAATAACTTCTCCATGCGTGGTGAACTGGTAGGAGGTGGAAGTTGGAGCAGAGCTAAGGAGTATTTAACTCCAAAGATCATTCTCTTTCTGTTAGAGCTGTCAGACGCCTACCAAAGGGATTTTGATGGTTTTAATTTTCAAATTTTTCCCTTGTTGGGATTTCCTAACTTTTCCATAAATTTCGTACCATTAAAATTTAAATGTAACTTTAAAAACAAACACAGTATTCACCTGGCGTGCCTGTTGCTCAGACTCATGAGCCTAGTCTATAATTGCCTATATCGGACCTTGAGGCCCTTTGGAAGGATGTCTCTACTCTCCCGAAATACCTCTTCTAGCTGGAGGATGCCTAAAAATCTTTTAACAAGGGAAAAACCTTCCATTTCCTAACTAGAAAGAGAATTTTAACATTCCTCAAGCCCAATTCTGTTCTTGATGCTCCAAATCCTTGCCACAGCACTCCCATACACTTATCCATACTCCCCTCTCTAAAGGAGAATTCTCTCTATTGCATGAGGCAGCCATAGTCCATGGTTTGGTGAACTCTTCCTTGAATTGAGCTGAAACTTGTCCCTTAATTCTGTCCTTCTATGGAACGTACTTATCCTTCTTCTTCTGGACAGCCCTTGTAAGTAGGTAGAGATGAACGCTATGTTCCAGCAGCAGGGTCTCCTGGTTGCCTAGCCAATATCTATTCTATCTTTCACCTTAAAAACAGTTCTCAAATTTTATTCAGGAGTTAGATGCTCCTAATTAAAGAACACATCTCCCAATCTCCCTAGCTATCTGGGTCAATTTAAATTCTGGCCAAAGAGATGTAAACAAAAGCTGTTGGGTAAGAGTTCCAAGAAAATTCCTCAAAAGGGGCTGATAGCTGATCCTTTCCCCTTCCCTTCACCCCTCCTGGTTTCTTTCCGTTTTCTGACTAGAATGGAGAAGTGATAGCTGGAACTACAGCAGCCATATGAGGCAACCTTGAGGATAGAAGCCAGTGCCAAGGTTGACAGAGCAGAAAGATAGAAGGAACCTGAGTTTCTAATGTCCGGAGCAGCTATGCGCAATTTCAGGCTTTTTCCATTGAGATTTAAAAAACAAAATATGTTTTTGAAAATAAAATAGTATTATTTCTGGTCATTTTTATAAGCAGGCAAACGAAATTCTTAGTTGATGCTCAATCTTCTCTGCCTCAGCATACACATCCCTGGTTCTTTCAGGAGTCCTCCTGTGATAGAGCTCAAGTCCTCTCACCCTTTGGACATTCTCCTGGAGCTGTTCCAGTCTTTCCTGGGGTCTCTCCAGAATGATGCTCTACACTAAACACAATAAGGCTTAAAGTGCAAGTAGCTCAGGATGCAGAACTCATGTGATGCATCCAAGACTGGGCTGCCTGTCATTTGTCTGTGCACCTTGGCATTGTTCCCTTCCCTTTACATTGGTACTTATATTCATAGGAACAAGAGCTGACCTCCACTGAGAGCTTTCTATGTGCCAGGCACCGAAGCAAGCATTTGACATTTCTCCTGGTATGCCTGACATCCCCAGTAGTCTGTGTGCCCTTGGGGAACAGCAACCATACCTTGTTCTTTGCTATTTTGCCAGTGCTTGGCGTAAGGCAGTTGTGTGTTAAATGCATGTTGAACAGAACTGAATTAATACCAAGGTGAACTTGGAATCAGGCAGCCTGCTTTTAAATCCAGCTTTACCACTCACTGGCTTAACCTCTTAAGACACCTAATCTCTCTGAGCCTAATATGAAGAGGGGATAATGAAACAGAACCTGCAGAACTGTTATGCTGATCAGAGGAACCCACGTGTGAAAGGGCGAACATATGTCTGATGGAGAGCAGGCTTTTGGTATGGGGAGGAAGTGAAAACCCAGGAGTATTTGTCCCACAGAGTGGGAGGTAGCAGAGAGAAGAGTACCAGAAAGAAAGCAGGAGGAGGCAGGAGGCCTGGCAGCAGGTCTCAATCTATGTCACCTTTCTCCTTTCAGCTGGCCCTGCCTCCAGGTGTCTGTCCTGCAAGGCCAAGGGGTCCAGGGGAGGCCGGGAAGAGAGACAATGCTTGTTGCCTACAACCATCCGGAGCTCTGACCTGGACGAGAAATGCCTTCACATGCATGAGTCCATGTTCACAGAGACGATGAGGTTAACATGTAAGAGCAGACTTTAGCAGAGATGACAAGGAGCAAATGAAAGGTTTATTTCTATCCTGTAATTCAGCAAGTCCTCCCTGACAGTCCCTGCCAAGGTCTTCCCTTCCACACTGTAAGCTCCTCAAGGGCAATGCACCATGTTTCGGTTTGTCAGATGTATATTGGGAGCCAGCACCGTGATGGGAACGTAATTGGTGCTTGATAAATACTTTTTAAAACACATGGTTGTATGACCCCAATCAGTCCATGGGGATGGATGGTGTAAATTCAACTCAACAACTGAATTGAACGTGAAGAGTTAATATAATTATGAGTAAACCACTGTTCTTCAGATATTAAGGTAAAGGGGTAAGTGGGTGGGGGGAAGGACTCATAGTCACTGAAATTTTACTATATGGCAGGCAGTTTGCTAGGTGTTTTATTATTGATTATTGCACTTATACACCAATTTATATACAATACCATTATCTAATTTTTACAGATAAGGAAACTGATGCTTTGAAGGAGTAAGCAATTTGACCAAGCTCAAATAGAGTCATCTGATTCCAATGTCCATTTACTTCAACTATCCTGAACTAGCAAACTAGCTCCCTTCTGCCATTTCTTCTTAGATCCAGTTCTGTTCTTCTCCCTATCAACTCAAATATTAGAGGTCACAGCATAACTTGCACCTGAGCCTGACCAAATATTAACAAAAATATCAACTCCCAAAACTTACTGATTTATTTCAACTTTGTAAATATCTGCATAATAATGGTAATGACCATGTACATTTTCTACTATATAGCAAGAACTTTATGCACTAACTAGCATCTCGGATTCTTTATAAAACCTTTAAAAAACCTTGTTATAAGAGTACTAGTCTCCCTGTTCAACAGATAAGGAAACTGAAGCTCAGAGAGGTTAAGTCTTGACCAAGATCACACAGCCTCAACCTTGTACAAACTCCCACACCTATGCTTTTCCTACGTTACCACTCCGTGTGTGTTAAACCCTGCTAGTATAAAAAGGTAAACAAGGTAGTCCCTGTCTTCACGGATCTTACTCTCATGCTGGGACACAAGCTGAGCCCCTGCTTCTGTGTACTGCCTCTTCTGCCTCATTCTCTTGCAGCAACCCCAGATGACTGGGGGTCTTCTCACCTCTACTCCCCACACTTCCCATCCTCCAGGCCCCTCTACCTCTAACTTCCAGCCCTGACACTTATTCATCATATGGTTAAGGGATAAGCCACTTCATATTTGTTAGGCTCATTCTCTTCATCTGTAATTAGGGGCATTAATATCTATCTGATAGGTTTAAGGTGTGTCAGGTTGTATTTTTCAAAGATGCCAGCACCTACATATACCATGCCATGTGCTTGTCCTATGATGTGAATTTGACACTCCTCCATTGAAAGATGAGGTTCATGTTTCCCTCCCTTGAACTTTACTGGACATATGGGACTTCTTCACCAACAGACTGTGACAGAACTGACTGTGCGGCTTTTGAGGCTAAGTCATAAAAGGCAATACAACTTCTGCCTGGGACTCCGTCTTGGGACACACACCTTCTACTCAGTAGCGCTGAGATCACCTGTAGGAAGTCCTGAAGCCGCAAGTAAGAGACAGCATGAAGAGAAACCACATAGAAAGATGAAGGGACGTGGGAGGAGTCCCTAGCTGTTTGAGGCTTTCCAGTCCAGGAGACAAGTGAGAAAAAGAGCTTTCAGAAGATTCCAGCCCCAGCCTTCAAGCTGTTCCAGCTGATACCAAACGGAACAGAGATGAGTGTTTCTGCTGAACCGTGCTCCATACTACATATTCAAAAGCAAATTGTTGTTGTTGTTTGAAGCCACTGAGTTTTGGCGTGGCACCTAGCACAGAGAGAGCATTAACTGTTATGAAGCAATTAATTAACTGATATGAAGCAATTCCTACTGTGCTTAGGAAGTGGGTGCTAAGGTCATCTGAGTAAGTCAGGACTAGAACAGCCTCGGGATCATGAAACTCAGGCTTCTGGTTTTTAGAAATCAATATCACAGTTTTTCAAGTTACTCAACTCCTAGGAGGTAGGTTTTAACCAACTTCAAGAGCTACGAGCCCATAGGAAGGTAAAACCCAGTTTAAAACACACTATACACTGACTCATTTTCATGAGACTATTAAAAAAATTGAGCATATGCTTAATGTTTTAGGGCTTCCAAAAACAATAGGAAAGTCTTTCAAATGAATCCGTGTGTGTGTGTGTGTGTGTGTGTGTGTATAAGAACTGTCTAGAATCCAAATCCTTCCCTAACTTAGTTAACCTAAGGAAAATTCTTTTGTTCCATTGAACCCCGAGGCAAAGAAATATTGCTAGCCTACAGAAATGGCCTCTGGTCACATGCTTTGACAAGTAATACCACCCGGAGATTATTGAGTAAAGTAGGGCAGTACTTCCCCCTCAATGACTTGCCTGTCTTTCTATTTAGGTCTTGATTATATAGAATGTACAGTTGACTTCAGATTTGATAAGTCCTAAGTGTCATGGAGGGATGAGTATACACTGGAAGTCAAGAAGCTAAAGAGTTGGATGTGCTCAGAGTATCGAGGAATTGTTAGAACTAGAAGGATATTTAGGGATCCTATAGTTAAAGCCTTTTGTTTCTATAGGGGAGAAGTTGGAAGCCGTGTGAATGAATGTGATATACAGAGCTGGTTACAGAGCAGAGAGGGAAACTGAGGAAGTCTGACTTTTCTGAGACACCTGGCAGCCTATCAGTTGCCATTACTCTTTTCCAACTTGCCTTCAAAGTATTTAAATCCCACCAGAAAGCTGTAAGCAGATCTTAAATGTTCTTATCATAAAATGGAACCAAAAACAAACAAACAAAAAACAGTGACTGGCCAGGTGAGTGGCTAACGCCTGTAATCCCAGCACTTTGGGAGGCTGACGTGGGTGAATCACGAGGTCAGGCATTCGAGACCAGCCTGGCCAACATAGTGAAACCCCAACTCTACTAAAAATACAAAAAATTAGCTGGGTGTGGTGTGGGTGCTGTAATCCCAGCTGCTTGGGAGGCTGAGGCAGGAGAATCGCTTGAACCTGGGAGGTGGAGGCAGTGAGCTGAGATCATGCAACTGCACTCCAGCCCGGGCGACAGTGGGAGACTCTGTCCCAAACAAAACAAAACAACAACAACTAAAACAAAAAACAGTAACGATAGGATGTGATAGATGTGTTAACTACTTGACTGTGGTAGTCACTTCACAATATACATCAAATCATTGTGGTATATACCTTAAACTTACACAATGTTATTTGTCCATTATCCTTTAACAAAACTGAGGAAGAAAAAGGAGGACTAGGGTAGAGGGACAACGGCAGTCAATGAGTCAGAGAGATTTGCGCAATGTTTTCTGAAATTCAAAGTCATTCTGAATATCCATTTCACTTAATATTTTTGTGGTGATACATTTGAAATTTACTCTCTTAGGTTTGATCATTCTACATTGTACATCCATATCCAAACATCACATTGTACTCCACAAATGTGATACAATTACGATTTTTCTATTAAAAATAATGTTTATACTTAAAAAGTCATCCTGCAGCCTGGAGGGGTTGAATTTGTAAAGCCTGAGTTTCAAATACAGGAGGTGGAAAGGGTGGAGTGTAAGTGTGTGTGTGTGTGTGTGTGTGTGGATGGGTGGAAGGTAGACGGGATGATCAGATACGGATATGATCAATGTTAAAGCTGAAAACTGAAAGATGAGCTGTTGTTTGCCAAGCAGGGGAGTAGAATGGGGGTCTTTTTGGCACTGGTAGCTAGCTACTCGTGACTTGCTGGAGTGGAGAGTGTGGTAGAGGTCTCACTGAGAAAACAAGCAAGGTGCAGTTCTGTCCCCTGCTGATCTTTGCTGGCTCAGGTTCCATTTTGGTCACCTCCTTCTATCAGAGATAAATGTTGTTTGATGAGTTCTTAATTTTTCTCTTTGCTGTTGTTTAAATCTGAATTTCCAAAGGATAGGATTATTCTGCTCCAATCTTTAGACTTTAGAACCCATATTCCTTGAGCTCTGGTTAGTTGATCTGCCAACCAATGAGGACAAATTCCAGAAACTCCTTAGGCTCAACCCTTCTTTAAACATTTCTGCCATGTACTAATTTTTTCTGTGACCTTGCAACCAACTTAATGTCTGTAGGTATGTGACTGTGTGTGTGTGTGTGTGTGTGTGTGTAGGGTGTATGTAGGGTGGGAGAAGGATATATCTTGGTCACTTTCTCCCTAAGATATAAAAGGTACAATTCCTCAACAATAACACAATATTTCTTTGATTTTTAAGATATATTAATAAGACACGTAATCATTTTATTAATTTTTTAGAGGTAACAATACATACAATGCACTGTTGCCTATGCTCTTTAATACTAAATCTCATCTAGATTCCAGAGCTTTAAAATGGCCTAGCTGGGTCAGGGGTGGTGGCTCATGCCAGTCATCCCAGCATTTTGGGAAGCCGAGGCTGGTGGATCATTTGAGGCCAGGAGTTTGAGACCAGCCTGGCCAACACAGTGAAAACCTGTTTTTGCTAAAAATACAAAAAAATGAGCCAGTGGAATGCAGCTGTAATTCCAGCTACTCAGGAGGCTGAGGCATGAGAATCGCTTGAACCCAGGAGGCAGAGGTTGTAGTGAGCCGAGATCCCACCACTGCACTCCAGCTTGGGTGACACAGTGAGACCTTGTATCAGTCAATCTCAATCAATCAGTAGGTCTAGCTCAGGAAAATTTGTAGTATGATCAGGTGAAATTTTTTGAAACCCTCCTGTTTGCCCAGCTAGATTAGCTAGCTAGCCCCAAAAGATGTCCATGTCTTAGTTCCTGGAACCTGTGAGTTAGTTTTACCTTATATGGGGGCAAAAAGGATCTTGGCAGATGTGATTAAGTTTAAGATGTTGAGATGGGGAGATTATCTTTGATAATTTGGGTGAATGCTAAGTGCAGTCACATATATCTTTACAAGAGGGAGGCAGAGGGAAATTTTACACACAGAGGGGAAGGTACTATGATCATAAAGGCAGAGAGCAAGGTTTGAAGACGCTGGCCTTGAAAATTGAAGGAATGTGGCCACAAGCCAAGGAATGCTGGCTGCCACCAGAAGCCAAAAGAGGCCAGGGATGAAGTCTCCCCTGGAGCCTCTGGAGGGAGCACAGCCCTGCAGACACCTCCATTTTGGCCCAGTGATATAGATTTCAGACTTCTAGAACTGTAAGAAAACACATTTCTGTTGTTTAAAACCAAGTTTGTGGTAATTTGTAATTTGTTACAGCAGCCTCAGGAAACTAATACAGCAGCCCAGTGCTAAGCATCTGACATACACACAACACCTTATTTAAACCTTAGAACAGTCCTTGTTAGCAGTGGCAGCACATACATACACAGTGTTCTAAGTGCTGAAGATATATAGATGAATGAAACAGACAATTTTTGCCCTTACTGAGTTACGAATAGACAAGATGACAGATTATATGCTCTGAAGTTATATATTTAAGAGGCATGCAAAATAACAAAAGCAGGATAAAAGAAAAGTAGATCATAGAGCAGGTACAATTTTTGGCCAGGGAATGTCTCTTTCTGAGGAGATGATGTTGCTCAGAGACCCGAAGAAAGTGAGGGAAAGATCTGGGAGAATGTCCTGGCCAGAGGGAACAGCAAACACGAAGGCTTTAAAACAGGAGCAGACTTGGAGCATTTGACAGCAGGAAGGATGCCAGTGTGGGGGAGCCCAGTGGGCAAAGTGGCCTTACAGGTGATGAGTTTGGTGCAGGAAACTGCCTATTGCATGGTAGGAGTGACGCCATCTTGAAGAGAAACCACCGTGATCACTGACGGTTGACTCCCACGTACCAAGGTATTCTGCATTAGGTTCTTTAAACAATGCCAGTAGCATAGATAACCCTTCATAAAGATGCTTATCTAAGCTCCCCAGTGGTCACGAGTTTGGCAAGAAAATCTGAAGATGTGACCAGCTGCATGTTTTACCCTAACGTCTTGCTATATAAAGAATACTTTCTGGAGGACGGGTGCAAGTATCCACCATTTTGCGGCCCTCCAAGGCTTCAGTTCTGTAGATAAGTCCTTAGTAGATATTTCCTCTGAGGAACTGGATTTGTTAGCCTCTCCTCGGCCTCTCAGCTCCCTTGACGGTAGGCTTGCATAGGCCTGCCCACCACAGAACAGTCAGAGAGAGGCACAGAGTCAAGTCCTGTGGGGCACAGTGTAGACCCTGGAGGGGAGTTGGAACTTGCTGCGAGAATAATGGGAAGCCCTAGGAGGGTTTTGTGGAGGTGATTTGTTAAGCTGGAGAGCTCTTTAGGGTAAGGACTATGTCTTCTTATGTTCTCCCACAGCTGAGGTGAGCTCACAGTCCAAAAAGCAAGATGCACCTTGCAATCTATGATGGCAGAAGGTGAGAAGAAAGATGGGGAAGGGTACTGGGACTGTGTGAAGCTGCTCTCTGGTCCTTATTCCAACTTTTCCACTCCTGACCTCATTTTTTTCTCACTTTACTCCCATGACTAAGCAGCGAAGAAATGATATCTTCTATTTTAAGACAGGAAATCGAAGCAAAGAGAGGTTGACTCACTTGGCCAAGGTCCCTGCAACTAATTATGGCAGGGACCAGATGGGGACCTAGGCTTCCCGACCCCTGGCTCAAGGCTCTCTGAAACACCCAGAGTCCTCCTAAGAGAAGCTGCCTCCACCCTTCCTGACTCTGAACGCAGCAATCCACAGGGGTTGGAAGGCCCCTAGGTCTGGATGTTCCAACCAGAGAAGCCACTGTAAACCACTTCTGAGCAAACAGAAATGAACACTCTCAGGGACCTGGCAGACTAAATAAGGAGTGTTACCACTGGGTATCACCCACAGTGGAACCATCTGCTTCACAGAGCAACCGAGAAAGATGTTCACGTGGCACCACGCAGTGCTTGTTAGGGGTTTCTGCGGAAGCCCCCCGGGAGACCACCACTCTGCTCACATGTGTAGGCTCCTAGATTCATAGCACTGCAGAAATGAATCTAGGTCCAAGACCTCAGGTGTGACCAGAAACGTAACCTTTTTTTTTTTCCTACAAGAGACTCTAGTTTTGATTTCAAGCCGCTGCTAGGTTTAAGTACAGGAAAGATAATTTCAGTCCACTTGGGCGCTGCTCTCTGGGGATGCATCTAAGCTCTGGGAGTTTTGTGGAGGGGGCACCTGGAGCCTGGTGGTGTCGTGGCTGCAGGCTGACATTCCCTGCAGAGCCTCAGTCATTTGTCCATTGCTCTGTCCTCTCTCGTGTCTGACCATTAGTCAGTCCTCCTTTGACCCACTGGATGGGAGAACATTCTACCATTCCCTGACCCATTATAGTTTAAATCAAACACCATTTCTGGTCTAATTCTGCTGTTCTCACAACAGATTGAGGCATGGGGGGCCCTGTGAGGCTGCCATAAGGCATATCTAGATCAACCATACAGGCACCTCTTCTGGTCCCATGCCATTCTGAGCTTGGGCTTGGGTACAGGCTTGCGGCTCCACAGACTCTGCCTTCTCTTGAGTTCTCTAAACCTATTTGGGGGGCTCACCCCCTCCCTGGAGTCCTGGCTGGGTTGGTGATGGGATCCACATCTCTTTATTTCTTCTCTGTCTTTAACCTGGCCAAGGCAAGCCTCTTGTGGTCTCAGAAAACCCAAAGCATAATAGTCCATCCTCACTACACTTTCTTCTAACTCTCTTGTTTTGAGAGTTTGGGCTTTTAAAATGGAAAACCCAAAATCGTATCTTCTGTTCTGGCCGCATTCCTCTAGGTCATTTCTTCCTTAATCCAAGGAACACTGAATGTTCCACCTACTGCTTAAATGCAGGGAAAGGAACATGGGGTACAAGGAATTATGAGGACCACCATATAAAACAAAATAAAACCATGTTAACCTTCCTAGATACTAACTTTTCCACTCCATTATATGCCAGTTTTGGAAACACCTGCTTTGAAGTCAGGCAACCTGGTTTGACTCCTAACTGCAAGGTGCTTTGTTTATCAACTGAGACACACACATAAACCTCCAGCTCTCATCTATAAAATGGAAGTAATTATTCCCCTGTGATGAGTCATTTTGAGAATTATAAAACGCAATGTCTGTTAAGCTATTGATACACTGCTGGGTCATTATCATTGTCATCACACCATCTGACTAGGTTTCCAGTTTGTTGCAAGTCTTTGGTGTTTATAATTTCTATTACCTATATTGTTCATACCTCTTGGTAACTATGGCTTTACTTAGTTTTCTGGCCCCTTTCCCATCATTTCCTCCCATCTTCTGAGCTGGATGTTGTTATTTAGATGAGATCATTTACACCTTTGGGTGTCTGCTCACTCCACCTGGATCATCTTTCTGCCTCTCTGGGCACCTCTCCAAGGGCCCCCTTCCTGTGTCCTACCAGCATCCACTCACCAGGGCAGGTCCCCTCCCTCTGTGCTCAGCTAAAATGTCATCTCTCTGGAGAAGCCTTCATGATCATCGCTGGATCCTTCCATTGTGTCCTGGACAATCTTATGCTAAGATTCTTTTCATATTGTACCATCATGTTTTTAATCCTGGGCCTGACACACGGGAGACACTTGGTAAGGTATACCCTTGTCAACTTACACAAATGATACAATCTGCAGCATATCTGATTCTATCCATGAAAAAACATAGCTCTATTCAGGTTGGTTCCCAAACACGAGGTATTAGATTTCTGATTCTCATTATTATAGGTTGTGGCTTAAAATTAAGAATCTTTTATTTTAATTTTTGAAACCATTACAGTTTCTTCTTGATTCCTACCATTGCTTTTTAAAATTCTTCCTTTTTATTTAGACTCTTTTTTTTTTTTGGTATAGAGACAAGGTCTCACTATATTACCCAGGCTGATCTCAAACTCCTGAGTTTAAGTAATCCTCCCGCCCCGGCCTCCCAAAGTGCTGAGATTACAGGCATAAGCCACCATGCCTGGCATGATTCCTACCATTGCTTTTCGCTTTCTCCATAAATCATTTCTCTCCTCCTCACTGAGACCGCGGCTCTGGAATTAGCAGGCTGCTCAGTCACTTTATCATGTAACACCCAGCTACAAAGCAAATCAAATACTGCTGGCAGGTTCTGCTTGATGAGAAAATATTTATTATGTTGGAGCTCTGGTTTGGAAGCCAGTTATCACTTACTAGCTGTGTTTTAATATTGTGTTGTTTTTCCATTATTGCTTTAGCTGCTGGAAGGAAATCCCAGTGGCCTCAGATACTGCCACCTGGTGGTGAAGTGAAATGATAACCAGCTTTTGAGCAAAAGTAGGTTACTGAAAGCCAAACATGCTTGCCCGGGAATTGCAAAGAGGGGAAGCGCAGTATCATTTTTGTAATGCTTGTGCCGTGCCAGTAACTTTGTGAGTCACGCACCAGCTCATCTAATCCCCACTATGGCTGTACAAGATGCTATGGTCTCGTTTCACAGATTGGAAACTGGAGGCTCTGAGAAATTGACTTGCAAGAGGGCTAAGGTTTGGGACAATCACACCTGGAAGCATCTGACCCCAAAGCCCATGCTCTTTCTACTGCTCCTGATGACCTCCTATAGATACAGTCAACTGTCTGGAAAATTTAGATTCACCTCAAATCTTTTACCCTTTGAAGACATAGGGGCAAATAAGTGATCAGTAAATTCAGATATCAGGTAAGATGCTCTTTAGAAGAGAAATTTGGTTGGCTTCCTAAAGGGGTGGGGCCACTAGGGCAAACTGGTAGAAGGTACATAAAGAAATACTTCAAGGCAGGCAGATCATGAGGCCAACCTGGTGAAACCCCGTCTCTATCAAAGATACAAAAAATTAGCAGGGGGTGGTGATCTGTGCCTGTAATCCCAGTTACTTGGGAGGCTGAGGCAGGAGAATCGCTTGAACCCAGGAGGCAGAGGTTACAGTGAACCAAGACGGCGCCATTGCACTCCAGCCTGGGTGACAGGGCGAGACTCCATCTCAAAAAAAAAAAAAAAAAAAAAAAAAAAAGGAAAAAAAAGAAAAACTTCAGCTCAATTTAAGTAATAAATTCGGATACCTTAGATTATGCTTTTTGGGGTGCTTCTTTGACTCACATAGCACTTATTCTTCATATTACAACAACTGGAGTGTGCTGTGTCTCTCTCACTACCACAAGTCCTTGTTGAGGGAAAAGCCATGACTGACGCTTCTCTGTATCCCAGGATCTATGACATAGGCTGGTGTATTAGGTATAAAATAGTATGTCTGGTGAATGAAGGAATGGGTCAGATCAGTTAGAGATGTGCAAAACTGTCTGGGCTTCCTTGGGAGAGATGAGCATCCTTCCCTGAGAGGGGGATACATTGAGGGTAGAGGACCACCTGTCAGAGATGCTATTAAGGGTCCTCTAGCTTCAGAGTGTCAAGGTGAAGGTCTCTGAAGCAGAGCTTCCCTACTAGTAGCTGTGATGAGTTCTAAGTGTGCTAAGACGTTGATCTCTGAACTTGAGGGGCAGCCAGGAAAATGCTGTGGTGGCAGTGCTCCCTGGACACAATGCCTTTGGCCATGAGCAGCTCCACCTGTCTACTCCAGTGTTCCAGGATGTGAGAAGGACACACTGATCCAAGGCACTTCTATGTCTGAGAAGCTAGGGTTCCATATATCCATGCTTTCCAATCCTTCTCACATCATGGCATACTCCAGACACACCTTTCGGGAGACTCTACTGCCAGCCTTTCAGATGAGGGAGGAGTCTGTAATGCAGGGACACTTATCTGAATCGTTGAATGTGGAACAGATTTTTGGATTTGCTCTCAAATGTCTAGGGACACAGTATAGACAGAAAGAGTGCATAGTATTGCTTCATTCCATGTTAATCCATATGGCTGACTGTGCTGTGTGCCCATAAACTCTTCCTTTACGCCTCTCTCTAGCCATGATCTTCCCATCCCTCTCCCTGGGGCTGAGAGAGGAGTACATTTCCCTTTTGCATTGATGGACTTGGCCAGGTGACTGGCTTTGGTTAGTGGCGTGTGAGTGGATGTAATGCAAGCAGAGGCCTGTGCGGTTTGGCTTGACTTCTTGCATTTTCCGAGAGAAGAGCAAGGCCCAGGTGGCAGCTTGCCCCAGAATGAGAGCTGCATGGAACAGACCTGAACTTGACTACAGCCCAAAGCAGCTGCTTGAACTGGTACAGCTGACTTGTAGACCTGCAAGGGAGGAAAATATTTTATTCTTGTAGACCCCTGAAATTTTGGCATTAAAAAAATGCAGTATTGTACCAGGGCTAACTAATACATTCTAGAAGATAGAATTAGAGCCAATCAATGGAAGCTATGGAGAGGCAGACTAAATGAGTCGTCTTTAACATATTCTCCAAATTCTTCTCTTGTCTACATAAGGAACATTTATATTCTCTATAAATGCACTTAGAGGAGCCCTTAATTTTATTGAACATATTCATTGATTTGAATTTGGAGATTTGGGAACTGGAGCTGTAGACTGGGAGGACTGCTTTATACAACAGAGGATGCAGGATATATACTTCCATGTACAACTAGAGTGGCGGGGGAGAGGGGAGAGAAAACAGATAAAACAAGAAAAGGCAGAAAAGCATGACTGATATAGTGGAAGGTGATTGCTATGGACTGAATTTTATATCCCCAAAATTCACATGTTGAAGCCCTGAACCCCAATGTGACTCTTTGGAGATAGGGTGCTAGGAAGGTAATTAAGGTTACATGAGGTCATATGGATGGGGTCTCGATCCGATGGAACTGGTGGCTTTATAAAAAGAAGGCGGCGAGAGAGAAAGATTTCTCTCTGTCTTTCCCTGCACATGTTCAGAGGAAAGACCATAAAAGGACATAGCAAGAAGGGGGCCGTCTGCAAGCCAGGAAAGAGCCCTCACCAGGAACTGAACCAGCTGGTACCTTGAGTTGGCACCAGCATGTAGAGCTATGAGAAATTCATTTCTATTGTTTATGTCACCCATCCTGTGGTATATTGTTCTGGCAGCCCAAGTAGCTTAATACAGCGGTGTACTCTGAATCTATCTTGTCACATGAGCCACAAATATTCCGTAGATTTAAATAATATTTAATTCCTTATTGAAGTTAATATTAAATGTATTCATTTTTTATTTAAGTTTATTTAAAAATTATTAACATTTAATATAATTTAAGTGAACTCTCAAATGTCTACTGGAAGTATATATTTTATGAAAACAGGATAAGAGGTTGAATTTGAGTGACATGATCCAAAAAAGTGATAGCAAATGCAGATGTAGGCACTGACTAAAGGGAGTCAGGAGAGGAAACTCTGGAAAGACACAGAAACCATGAAGAGGGCTCTGTACTTCTGGAGACTATAGAAAGGGGATTTTAGCTAATTACACAGAAATCTCTCTTAGCATCCAATTGTTATCTGGGTTACTAATAAAATTTCAGGTTACAGATCCTTTCTGACTAATGGACTGCATAGACCCTCCCTGGAAGTTTTGGTCAAGATTCTTGTGCCCAGATTAGGAAAATCACAGAAGTAACATCCAGAATGTTTTTATGTGGCTTTTTCTTTTCTATCTGGATATGATGTAATTTATATAGTGTTTTAGAAAACCAATAATGTAAGGTGTTTGTGTGACTATTATCAAGCAGAATAATAATAAGAAATAGAATAAAGGGAGCCTAGGCAGTGTCTACTGTGGGGAATTCCAACACATTTGGGCAGATCAGACTGACAGGGGTGGGGGTGGTGGGGGCATTGCAAGTCTATTTGTATGAGGGGCTGAGAAGCCTCCTGGAGGAGAGCTCAGTCTAATGGAAGCAAAAACTGAATGGGAAGAAGAAACTGACAGGAATCTCCGTCTCTTAAAAAAGCTCTAGATAATGGATGGGTGGGCCCACTTCAAAATCAATATGGCCCTGTGTCTAGGGTCTATTTCTAGGGTATGGTCTTTGCCTGCCTTCATTGCCTTGTGTCTGAGGAGCCTTGAGGGAGTGGTAGGGGGAGAAATGCAGTGTAAGTTAAAAAAAGGAAAAATAGTTTTCATTAAACTCATAGAGTAGGTGAGCTGCTGTGTTGCTCGCATCCAGAGAAATGCAAAAGGATTATGTCCTCCGCATCCCTATAAATGATCCTGGTAGGACAGGTGATAGTCAGGAGTCAGAATCCAGAGTTCAGTTATCTTGGCTTTGAATTCAAGTGTTGGCATGTTTTAGCTGCATGATCCTGGATAATTCGCTTAACTTTCCACAGCCTTGGTTTCCTCTCTTATAAAATGTGGATCATTAGAGTTTCTAGTCATAGAATCTTAAGTTAATACATCATCACAAAGCCAGGAATAAGATGAACCAGCAATTTGTGCTAGCTGATTGGAGAAGCTCTGGCACCTCTAGGGGTGCAGAGGTTTAAGTGTAGTGGCTGAGGGCTTCTGCAGGGAAAACTGATGACTAGAGGTGGTGAAAGAGGGTAACAGAGGTGTCCAGTGGTGGCAGAAGTCCTCAGGAAGCAGCTTCAGTCACTGTTATCAGAGAAAAGGGATAATGTCCTTGGTGGGGCGGCCTTGTTTTCTTGGGGTCTCTGTAGCAGCAGCTGTGGTGTGGGGCAGTGGTAGACATGCGTCCTCACCCACACCCATTGTCCCCTTCTACCTTACTTAATAGTAGATAATTTGATTTGGATATTGGCAGCAGGCTTAGAAGAGGAGGTCTCAGTGCACAGCTTAGAAAATGAGTCCTGCTTAATCTAGCCAATTATGTGAATTCCATTCCCCTTTGAGAATAACTGATTAAGGGATGATAGATGACTTGTCTTGGCCAAATAAATACAAGGAGAATGTTTATCAGGGGAGGGGCTTCTGGAAGGAGTTTTCCTGTTCTCTAAAGAGACCAGTGAGGAGAAAATGCACCTCAAGTGGTTTGTAGACACAACCCTGGAGATTTAGGAGCCAGAAGCCAGAGGGGAAGATGAAGGAAGGCCTCGTGGAAGTGGAGAGGGCTGTTCATAGATTCATGTGACAGTTGCTTTTTAAAAAAATGACTGAAAGAATGCCCCAACTAAAAAAAATCTGCACAGCGTGTCTAGAGAAACAGTGTAAATAGTTGATTCTATGTTTAGGTAATCAGAATGTTAATGAAAATTATACAGTTTTGCATAAGACAAATTATTGTATATAATTTTAGTATAGTGCAGATTTCATTGTGTCTGTAACTTTAAAATTATTTTTTCTTTGAACATTATGGTGGACACGATCTGGTTGTATTTCCAGCAGCAATTCCCTGCTTCCCACTATACCACATGTGTCCCAGTGAAGGAGTTTGGGTGTGATGGGCACAGGGCCAGTTTGAATCGTAGTTACATGTGTGGGCTCCCCAGTCAGAACGCATAGGTTAGAATCTCAGCTCCACCACTTACCACTGTGTAAACAAAAGCACCTGACTTGACCTTGCTCAGCCATTCTCATTCCTCTGTTATGAAATGGAGATGATGATAAAAGGTGGCTCATAAGATTGATGTCAGGATCAAGGGACTCTGTAGAGTTATTAGAACACTACTTGGCATATGCTAAGTATTCAGCAAATTTATCCATTTTTCCTGACTCTCATCTCTTGGAGTGAGCCCTGACTGATATACACCATCTCAAATAATCCATTCCCCTGGCTCCTGTAATGCGTTCAAGAATGGGCACATGACTCAGTTAGGGGACTTTTCTTTGAACTATCAGGAAGCAGCCTTTTCTCCCGCCGCCAACCACAAAGCTCCAGGAGCTAATGGAAGACATCTCGGGACCCCAAGAGGAGAGCCTGCCTGTGAATAGAGGCTCTGCAAAGAAAGCAGAGCTGAAAAACACAAAGAGAAACTGTCTCAATCACATCGTTTGAGCCCTGGATACAGCCTAGCCTGAAACCCAAATTTGTTTAGCTACATGAGCCAATCAATTTCCTTTTCGCACAAACCAGTTTGGGCTGGATTTGATATTTCTTAGAGTAAAGAATATTAATTAATAAACACTATGCGCTGCAGATTAAAGAGACAAATGTGACATGGATTCTGATCTGGCCTCAGAGAAGTTAGTCTAACAATGTGGCTAATGTTTTAATTTACTGTCTGTTGCTGTTTAAACTTTTAGCCAGTTAATCAGCTTATACAGGCAGCCAGTTTGACTTTGAATGATGTGATGTTGAAACAGCATGATATGAGGAATTAATAAAGTCTTGCTTTTCTTTTTGGGCAATCATTAATGCTATTGGTCAAATATTTTCTGGCACATGGTAGTATTAAGTTTTTGGCCCCCTTGTGGTTGGGTGGGGCAGTGGGGTTAGCCCCAGCCAATGAGTTGTGAGTAGAAGTAGTTAGTATCACTCCGGGCCAAAGCACTGAATTGCAGATTTGAGACCTTCTGAGCTGTTTTCCCTTTGCATAGCAACTGGCAAAGTTCCAGATGGTGGTGGTTCCATTAGCCTGGGTCCCGAAGGATTTCAGGGAGCATCAACCCACCAACCCACAAGACATATGTGGCGAGAGTAGAAAATAAATGCTTGTGGTCCCGAGCTGCTGAAATTTTGGGGTTATTGCTCGCTGCAACACAACCTAGCTTCTTGAGTGATGCGATGAGGTCTTAGCAAAGTCTTTCTCACTTAAAATGTGCCTGTTCTGTGCCTTTATTTTCAAATCATATCCAATAAGTAATGAAATAGTCTACCTTTAGGTAACTCCCCCTCTTTTTCAATTTGTTCATATTTTCAATAATTGATGAATCATTATGAGCCCGTATCACATCAGATAGAGGGTTGGGAGGAAGACAGGAGGATGGAGTGGGGCAGAAAGAATTTTATTTGCCAGTAAATTATATCTCAGTCTCTTCTGATTTAGACGATTTTTTACTTTCATGCAATTCATCTTGGCAAGTGCTTAGTCATTCAGCATTCATCCCCTTTCCTCCCTAAGGTGGCATCTGGCTGGGAAGGGGCCTTAGGTGCCTTTGTGGCTGTGGGAAAGGAGGCCTGGGATCTGGGGCTGAAGGTTTACTCTGCTGATCTCTGGATGGTTTGGAATGGTTTTCAGGTTACTTGCCCAGATGACCTTGAGACACAGCTGGTGAATCTGGGATCTGTCCTCTTCCTCTTTCTCTGTCTCTCTGTTTCTCTCTTTCTCCCTGTCTCTGCCTCTGTCTCCTCACATGTTGCATGCCCTCTATCCTGCCTTCCCCTGTGCTCCCTGTGACTCTGCCACTTTGCTTCCTGACATGGCTTTGTGAGGTTGGCTGGGGTTCTCAGTGCAGTTACCTTCCACCCGCCTCACCAGGAAGGCATAGGCTTCTGGGTCCTTTCCATGCTGTGGGTAGGAAGGGGCTGACCGACCTCAGGAAGGCACTTTAGGTTGTTTTTCTGCCTTAACCGTGCTAATCACAAACCTAGCCTGTGTGACTGCCCCATGTTAGGAGGTGACCAGGGTATCATGGATGTGCAGCAAAGCCCTCAAACTGTCTGCTTCTCTGCTTTGGAATTCTGGAGGTAGAAGTTCAGGACTTTCTTAGTTTTAGTGTTGAAAATCTCATGTCCAGAGAACCTCTCACACTGGAGAGCTGTCCTGGTGGGCAAACTGGGACAGTTGGTTACCCTATTTATAAAATTCATATTTATTGTTGAAGAAGCTGGTGATTTTTATGGTATGAAATAATACTCTCTGTAGTAAACGATAACACATTTGAATTTCCATACATATTTCAACTATAACTTATGAATTTAGCAGTGGTTGTGCTCAGCCAACATGTAATTGATTCATAAGATCTCACTTCAACTAACACATGATTATCCCTCACAAAAAAAGAATAAACAGAGCCCACATTCATGCATTTGCTAATTGTTTTCTCTGGCCCTCTGGTCTTTGGCCATAACAACTGCTGGACTTCAAAGGACTAGAGAAGTGGTTGGCTGGGATACAGGCCCCACTCTTTAAATCGATTAAAGTCTTATATTGATGGTTTCAAACTGTTAGTTGTTGCTTCTTGTGAGACATACCAGGACAAAGGAGGGCAGAGACTCTCATGAATAATTTGTGATAGACAGAAATCCTTGCCATAGTGCTTGGCTCAGAATGGTAGAGGGAAAGGGGTAGCATTCAGGAGCCAAGAGGTTGGTTCAGGTGTGCCACTCACTGGCTGTCATGGTTTGACTAAGGTCTCTATTCTGCTGAAGGGTAAATAAACAGATAACCTTTATACTAGTGCTAATGTGTGGGGATTTATCATGGTCAAACAGCTACTCAGGAGGCTGAGGCAGGAGGATTGCTTGAGCCCAGGAATTCAAGGGTACAGTGAGCCATGTTTGTACCACTGCACTCCAGCCTGGGTGGCAGAGTAAGACCCTGTCTCTTAAAAAAATATTATAAGGGTAGGTGTGGTGGCTCATTCCTGTAATCCCAGCACTTTGGGAGGCTGAGGTGGGAGGATTACTTGAACCCAGGAGTTCGAGACCAGCCTAGGCAACATAGTGAGACCCTCTCTCTTAAAAAAAATTAAAATTAGCTGTGTGTGGTGGCATGCACCTGTAGTCCCAGCTACTCAGGAGACTGAGATGGGAGGATTACTTGAGCCTGTATATTAGTCCGTTCTCACATTGCTATAAAGATATATCTGAAACTGGGTAATTTATAAAGAAAAGAGGCTTAATTGGCTCATTGTTCTGCAGGCTGCACAGGAAGCATGGCTGGGGAGCTCTTGGGAAACTTACAATCACGAAGGTGAAGGGGAAGTAGGCACACCTGCACATAGCCAGGGCAGGAGGAAGAGGAAGAAGGGGGAGATGCTACACACTTTGAAACAACCAGATCTCGTGAGAACTCACTCACCATTGTGAGAACAGCAAGGGGGATATCTGCCTCCATGATCCAGTCACCTCCCACCAGGCCCCTTTTCCAACATTGGGGATTACAATTTGACATGAGATTTGGGTGGGAGCACAAATCCAAACCATATCAACCAGGGAGGTTGCAGCTGCAGTAAGCCATGATTGTGTCACTGTGCTGCAGCCTGGGTGACAGAGCAAGACCGTGTCCCCTCAAAAAATTGTAATTCCGTATCATGATCATAAAGCCCTTTGGTGAAATTGCCCCATTTTGTAACTTCTCCAACCTTTTGGCAAGTCCAGGCATGTTTTGCCCTTCCTCAGTCCTGTTCTATCGCCCATCTGGGACATCCCCGAACTCTCTGTCAGATCAGGGCTTTCACTCTTTCCCAGCCTCTGCCAATCTCCAGGCACCTGATTCCCATCCAAGCTGTCACCTCTCACTTCCCTTAGAAGACTTATGACATTTTCACACCGTTTGTGAATATTGAGTAACCAGTTAGCTGGTAATACATGCTCTTTTGCCTTGTTTATCAGTTTTGTGCCCCTTCCCCTGAGGGACCTCACAGAAATGGGTGGAAGGCAGGATTTGAGCCTTGCTGGTTACTGGCCTAAGGATCCCAGCCTCACACCATCTCATACCCAGTGTTCCTGACCTATAGCAGCTTTCCCTTTCTTAAATTCATTTTTTATAGTGGTAAAAATATATATTATACAATTTGCCATTTAAACCATTTTAAACTATGCAATTTGGTGGCATTACTTATATTCACAATGTTGTTCAACTGTTACCACCATCTATGTCAAAACCCTTTTTGTTAACCCAAATAGAAACTCTGTAATTATGAAGCAAGAATTCCCCCCTTGCTTCCCAGCTCCTGGTAACCCCTAATATACTTTCTGTCTCTGTCAGTACCATAGCAACTCCATTACAGTTATACTATGGAGCATGCTATGGAGGAGGTCATAGGCCTTTGTGATGTCTGTATGGTTTAATGATACCTTTAAATTTGATTGTAAGTAAAGCACTGAGTTCATTATATGAGTGTCATGAATCTACTGTACTTAAATTCTGCCCGGAATTGTGTTTGGGCATGTGGGAAATATAGAAATATAAGATTTGGTCTCTGTCAAGGTTAATACACTTATTGCTTCTTGTTCCCTTTCGCCACGAAAAAATATCACACAACTATTGAAGTGCTCTTTGCAGCTGAGAGCCTCAGAATCTTTCTTATCACCATTCTCAAGGTCAGCATTTGTACATTTTATTGGGCATATGACTTATCTGGGCATTATGTCAAAGTGCAGATTCCGAGTAAGCAGATCTGGAGTTGGGTCTTATTTTCTACATTTCTGATAAGTTTCCAGGTAGCACCAGTACTGCTGGTTTTTGGACCACTTTTGGAGCAGTGATGTCATCCAATTAATGAGCTTTGGCATTCAAGACAAAACTAATTGTCCTTCATGGGTCTATGCCCTCAAGATGTCTGAAATCTAGTTGTAGAGATCAATCTGACAGTTGCAAAATACATGGCTATATATGTATATATGTATATATGTGTATATATGTATGTGTGTGTATATATATAGGTATGTGTATATATGTGTATGTACATATATATACACACACACACACACATATAGCAGTATTTCATTAAATTCCACATTGCATGAAAACCACCACTGACCCTGGAAAAGTTGGGAGGAAAAGTGGGTGAGGCAAGACCTATCTGCTCGAGTTTTGTCTTTTCTATTGTAAGTTTCTTTAGGGCAGGGACCTCTTTTTCTATAGTTTCAGTTAAATAGGCTGGAATACTAAGCCAAAATTTCCTATACTTTTGGCTTTTATTAGAAAGAGACAAATACCAAAAAAGAAAATTGATATGCTAATTGTTTGCACTTATATAGCTCTTTTAACTTTATCCAAGTTTATTCCTCGTAGGCATAATTGAATTTAATTCAGCACATAGCCAGGATAGATGTTTCATGAATGTGTTGACATGAATGCTCCTCACAATTCTATCAGGTAAATAAAGCTGTCAGCGTTAATGTTCCAGAAAGGTGACACGTTGATCCAAGGTCACACAGCAAGGTCGTAGCAGGGCTGGGATGAGAGTTGAGAGACCCTGATGTTAGGGTGGTGTCAAGTGGCATAACTCAGTGTGTTAGAAGACTTAACTTCATGCTTCATTTCTCCTGTGACATGGAATGGGAGTAATATGCAGTTTTCCCCTTGTGAGGTTGTTTTGAAGTTCAAATGTGATAATGCTTGTAAAATCATATCAAACTTTGAAGCTATTTTTTTTTAGTAGATTGTTAGATTTTCAGTTTTTCCCCCATGTATGAGTTCAGAAATTAGTGATATCTGAACAGATACTATACATACATCAATAAAGAATTATCCATAAACTCTTTTCAGTTAACTTGAGTATAGATCAACTTTCCTGGTAATAAGTAGTCCTACTACTATTAAATTTAAAAATCGAAGTATGTAGCTATTTACTCCTTTTAATTCTTTTGAAAAGCAATACAGAGATGCTATTTATCAACCCATGGAAACCTTTAATTTTCTTACTTGTCTTCTTAGAGATCCTCCTCAAGTTAGAAGAAGAGCTAGTGGAGACAGTAGAAGTTTTGGAACCAGACAGACCTGAGTTTGGTTTTTAGCTGAACTTTTTTTCTGGATATTATCTGTGAGCTCTAGCACCATGCTCACCCCTTTGATGCTCTCCCCTGCACTGCAGGGGTTGGAAGACTGGGAACTATATTTCCTTTACTCACCTGCCAGGATGGTTCCTGATATGGTAAGGCTCTTCTAATGAAATGCTCTTGCCTGAGACATAGATGGAAGAAGGGAAGTAGAAGCTTTATTTTTCCCCCCAACTGGCAGCAGGGCCAGATGTGTAGTTTTGGTAAATGTGAGATTCTTCGCAGCAGCTTCTCTATTTACCTAACAATCATTATCTATTTGGGGCTTTGGAGGAGGTACAGCATTTGCAATGTCTTTCTGAATTATCCTCATCTTTGGGAGGCAATCCTTATACCCTAGCTGCAGAGATAAACCTGAAAGTTAGTGATGGGCACATTTGTCCCCCTACTCCCCCAACATTCACTTCTTGGATCCTTCCAACAGTCTCCAAGTAAGAAAAGTTAAAGGTTTCCCTGGGATGATAAGAAGCATCTCTGTATTGCTTTTCAAAAGAATTAAAAGGAGTAAATAGCTACATACTTCGATTTTTAAATTTAATAGTAGTAGGACTACTTATTACCAGGAAAGTTGATCTATACTCAAGTTAACTGAAAAGAGTTTATGGATAATTCTTTATTGATGTATGTACAGTACCCGTTCAGATATTACTAATTTCTGAACTCATATACATGGGGGAAAACCTGAAAATCTAACAATCTACTAACAAAACTTAAGTAGCTTCAAAGTTTGATATGATTTTACAAGCATTATCACATTTGAGCTTGGAGACAACCTCACAAGGGGGAAAACTGCAGGAAGGGGGAACACTGCAAGATCCTAAGGCCTAATTAGGATTAACATGCCTAATCTTTTGCAGCTTAAAACATCTAGAATGTTTTCTGTTTGCCTGACCAATCCCTGACTGACACTACTGCTGACCTGACCTGAGACCTTGGGCAAGACAGTTCACCTCTGAGAGTCCCAGTTGCCTTATCTGTGAAATGGGCATAATAGCTGTAGAACCACTGTGGGGATTAAACAAAAAAGCAGGGGCTCAGTAATGTTAGCATCTTGTTTTCATACCCTCCTTTCCTCCTCCTGCCCTTCAGGACTTATTATCTTCTAGGTCCATAATCATTCCATTATTCTGGTGGGAAATTGATTACAAATCTAGGTGCTATGAAGCTCATTGATGCTTTGGGGTGAACATTAGCTGCCTGAAAGTTTTGACTGGATTTGATGTTAGGCCCAGTCACAATGTTCCACTTTTTGGCTTAGGTTCATCACCTGTCTTTCATGACGAGGATGGCTGATTTCTGTCAGGATTTTTGTGATTATTAACTGATGAATTTGTCCTGAGAAAGTCCTTCAACATTTTTCTTATATACACTTCTCAAACTCATTTTTAACTCTGATTCATCTGTCTTGTTCCTAAATGTGGCAAGTAAATTCCTGGCGGAAGAACAAGGCTTCCAAGAGGAAAGTGGTCTTTTTATAATTTCTGGTCTACTTATAGGAACCCACTTGCTACAGTTCTTGCCTTTGAATTTGAAGGGCTCAATAGCCAGTGCTCTTGCCCTGTGGGTGGAGTGGATGGGCGACCAACACTTCTGTTTTTGTCCCAGCTCTGCCTCTACTGGCCAGAGGCCTTGGGCCAGGAACCACCTCTTCTGGGCCTTGATTTCTTCTCTTCTAGAATTGACAGATCAAATCTCTTAAGGGTTTTCTTGGCTCTGACATTCATTGAATGAGCAGAGGGCTCTGGTGCCTCTCCTGGTCTCCTCTCCATGGCTTGTTTCTTATTTCTCACAGACATTGCTCTTCCTACCTTTCTGCCTGTCTGTGTGCTGGATTTCTCTAATGGGGGTAGGATGGATCATCCAAAGTCTGTACTCTGAACATCCAAGACTAAGTGAACAGACTCATTCTGTGGTTGTTTGCTGTATGATCATGAGCAAATTTCAATTGAATTCACTTCGGAATTCAATTAGTGAGTGCCTAATATGTTCTAGATGTAGGGCTCCGTCATGAGGATGTGAAGAGTGTTCATTAGTTAGGAGAGACAGATAAGTAAATGTGGTGGTGCTGTCAACACCACTGAATGATTTGCAGCCACAGGCCCTGACCCACCAGCATACATGTCTGCCTAATTGGTGAAGTTGCTTGCCAGGACTCTGAACCAGTGCATTTTGACTATCAGTCCTGTGAATGGATGATGAAAACACAATGTGATTAATGTTCTTATAGAGGGAAATTCAAGTATCACAGAAGCACAGAGCAGGTACCTGACCCATATTTTGGAAGGAGCTATCATAGCAAGCTTCTTGGGGGAGGTGAAATCAGAGTTGAGTCTTGAAAGATGAAGGAAGTTTGACCAGAGGAAGCAACAAGAGGGCAGG
This sequence comes from Theropithecus gelada, assembly GCF_003255815.1. Lineage (NCBI taxonomy): Eukaryota > Metazoa > Chordata > Mammalia > Primates > Cercopithecidae > Theropithecus > Theropithecus gelada. The sequence goes on from NC_037676.1 coordinate 132,964,956, forward strand.
AATCCAGAGAGAGGAAAGGCAAGAAAGGGTGAGGCAGTGTAGAGTGTAAAAGCACCACTGAAACACAAAGTTTAAAGACGGGAGCTATGTGAGATGGATATGCAAAGAACAAACAAGACCCAAATACATAGGTCCTTGAATTAGAATAATATGAAATTTAGATTTAGAGTGTCAATATAGCATAGGGTTAGAAGATCTCTAGAGCAATACTGCCTGGGTTTGCTGACTACTTCTATTTGCTAGTCATGTGACCTTGGGAAAGTTTGTCAGTCTCTCTGGGGTGTAGCTCCTCATCTATAAAATGGGTCTGTAGAGGCTTCCTTAGAGTTTGTTTTGTGTGCAGATGATGAGAATAATATATATTCTGTAGTTGTTGAGAAGAGTGTTCTGTAGATGTCTATTAGGTCCAAATTGGTCAAGTGTTGAATTTAAGTCCAGGATTTCTTTGTTAATTTTCTGCCTTGATGATCTGTCTAACATTGTTAATGGAGTGATGAAGTCCCTCACTATTATTGTGTGGTTGTCTAAGTCTTTTTATAGGTCTAGAAGTGCTTGTTTTATGAATCTGAGTGCTCCAATGTTGAGTGCATATATATTTAGGATAGTTAAGTTTTCTTGTTAAATTGATCCCTTTATCATTATTTAATGGTCTTCTTTGTCCTTTTTTTTTTTAAACTGTTGTTGGTTTAAAGTCTATTTTATCTGATATAAGAATATCTACCTCTGTTCTTTTTTGTTTTCCATTTGCATCATAGATCTTTTCCCATCTCTCTATGTTAAGCCTATGGGTGTTGCTATGTGGGAGATGGGTCTTTTGAAGACAGCACATGATTGGGTCTCTTTTTTTTCACTAGAACATGCCACTCTTTGTCTTTTGAGTGGGGTGTTTAAACTGTTTACATTTAAGGTTAATACTGATATGTGAGGCTCTGATCCTTTCGTGGTGTTGTTAGCTGGTTGCTTTGTAATCTCAATTGTGTGGTTACTTTGTAGGGTCTGTGGGCTATGTACTTAAGAGTGTTTTTGTGGTAGAATGTATTGTTCTTTTGTTTCCATGTTTAGAACTCCCTTAAATATTTCTTGTAAGGCTGGTCTAGTGGTAATGAATTCCCTTAGTGTTTGCTTATCTGGAAAAGATTTTATTTATTCTTCACTTGTGAAGAGTTAGGTGGGATATGATATTGTTTCTTTTCTTTAAGCATGCTGAAAATAGGCCCCCAGTCTCTTCTGGCTTGTAAGATTTCTGCTGAGAAGTATGCTGTTGGCCTGATGGGGCTTCTTTTGTAAGAGATCTGACCCTTTTCTCTAGTTGCCTTTAAGATTTCCTTTCACACTTACTTTGGAAAGTCTGATGATTACATGTCTTGAAGATGGATGATCATCTCGTATAGTATCTCACAGGGATTCTCCAACTTTCTTAACTTTGCATGTTGACCTCTCTATTAAGATTGGGGGAATCATCATGGACTGTATCCTCAAATATGTTTTCCAAATGGCTTACTCTCTCTCCTCCTCTTTCAAGAACCAAACCTGCAATGAGTCATGGGTTCAGTCTCTTTACATAGTTTCATATTTCTTGAAGGTTTTGCTTATTTTTTAAAAAAAAAATCTTTATTTTTTTTGTCTGGTTGGATTCATCTGAAGGTCCAGTCTTTGGGCTCTCAAATTCTTTCCTCAGCTTAGTTTAGACTGTTGTTAAGGCTACCACCTATATATTGAAATTCCTGTAGTGAATTCTCCTGTTCTAGAAGTTCAGTTTGTTTATTTTGAAAAGTGACTATGATATCTTTTAACTCTTGAATTGTTTTTCTGGCTTCCTTGGATTGGGTTTCAACTTTCTGTTGAATTTTGTTGAGCTTCTTTACTATCCAGATTCTGAATTCTAGGTCTGTCATTTCAGATATTTCAATCTGGTTAGGATATATTGCTGGAGACTTAGTCTGGCCATTTGGAGATAAGAAAACACTCTGACTTTTTGAATTTCTGGAGGTCTTGCACTGATTTCTTCTTATCTGAGAAGGCTGGTGTTTCTTTTTGAAGTTGCTGTCATTTGAAGGGGACTTTTTGTTCTTATATTCTTTTTTCTTTTGAGGGTTTGACTGTGGTATATGTTGTGTATAGTCAATTGACTTTATTTCTGGGTGTTTTCAGAGGGCCCAGGCTCTGTTCGGATTCCTTAGTTGTGGCTGGTTTTCTACATTGTTTCACAGATGATACATGGTGAAGGAATTTGTTTTTGTTTGGTGGTGTAATTCAAACTGAGATCCAGTAGATGGCACTTGACAATAAAAGCCAGCAGATAGGCTTTTACTCAGCCATGTGCCTTTTTATTTCACTGTGTACACAGCAGTGCTCTGGGGAGAGGGAGATGGTAGTGGTGGTGGCAGGGGAAGATGACTCCCTCACAAAGTCCATTCCTAGGCCTTGGGGATCCTCTCCAATCGTTGGTGCTGTGTCCATGTTTCCTTAGCCCTAAGGAGGTCCCAGTTGGGCTGCACTTCACCTCCTCTTAGGGACAGCCGAAGCCAAAGGTTAGGTCACCAGGGGACCCACAGCTCTCTGCGGACCTTCTGGTTCCCTGAGCTTGGCAGAGTCAGAGCAGGTTGTAGGGTATGTCTGCGGATGATCTGCTGATGCAGTGGGTCAAGGGCAGAGGATTTCTGGGCAGAGCAATGGTGCCATGGGTGCATAACTGGTGTAGTAGTCCATTTTCACACTGCTATAAAGAAATACTTGAGACTGGGTAATTTATAAAGGAAAGAGGTTAACTGGCTCACAGTTCCACAGGCTGTACAGGAAGCATGGCTGGGGAGGCCTTGGGAAACTTATGATCGTGGCAGAAGGTGAAGCGGAAGCAGGCACAACTTACATGGCTGGAGCAGGAGGAAGAGAGAGAAGGGAGAGGTGCTACATACTTAAAAAAATCAGATCTCATGAGAACCTACTATCACAAGAATAGCAAGGGGGAAGTTTACCCCATGATCCAGTCAAATCCCAGCAGGCATCTCTTCTAAAATTGAGGATTACAATTCAACATGAGATTTGTGTGGGGACATAAATCCAAACCATATCAACTGGTATGGTGCCCTTGGTCTGGGGCTTCCTGCCCAGAATACAGTTGTGGGACCACCCATCTCATGTTCTCCTGACAGTCTTCCTCGGGTGACTTCCCCAGGGGCAGGCCTGATCAGCTAGTTTTGTCCCAAGCCGTCTGCACCCAGGTTGCTGGGCTACTCCAGGTGTTGCAGGCCATGGGACTCCCTCAGGTAGAAGCTGCAGCTGGCCAACAGGATACCCCTTCCCAGACTGGTCTTGTGAAGAGAGGGACACCCATCTCCTGTACCAGCACATGAACCCACATCTCACTCTTCTCAGTGTTCTGAGAGTGGGAACTCGATCTCAGGCCACAGATCTCATCTTACTACTCCTGGGCAGTGTGCTCGAATGCTGAGGGGTTAACACTGGGCCCACAGCTTTGTACCTGGGCCCCTGGCTGTTCTGGGGTCCATATTGCTTCCAGGTAGATGGCAAAACACTCAGTCGGGGCAGTAGAGGCTGTGCTGTAGGCACCTTCTTGCACAAGTGGCCAGGCAGGGGCCTTGGGAGCGACTGAAGGACAAGAGGGCAAGCAGATCAGGTGTGACCCAGTGCCACAGGATGGGTAGCCCTGCTCTCTCCTGGCCTGGCAGTCAGCAGGGGATAGACTCCCTCAGAGCAAGATAGAGAGACTTGGGAATGGGCATCTGTGGTTGCATTTTGCCTCAGCTGTCCCAGAAGCAGAGGCTCCTGGGCTTCACATAGGTTCAAGCTCTACCTCTGCCTACTCTCTGGGCAATTCCCCCTGCCAATTCACATGACTGTGGGGGTCATGGGATCTCTTGTAGCTAGGGTCCCAGAAGTCCGTGGCAGGATTGTGGTGCCCTGGAGTTCTTTCACTCACCCCTTCCTTAGGACCTGTTCTGGATCAAGAGCTCATCCTGATACTTGGCAACTCTGTGCAGGCCTCTCAGATTCCTCCCTCTTCAACCTCAGTGTTTGCGTCACCTCTCTATTGGCTTTCAGCATTTTCTTTCAAAAGATCAGTTTGAAGTGTGATGGTTTAGTCAATATTTTGGTTTCTCTTGGTGGGAGAGGCATGTCCTGGCTGTGTCTAGTCAGCCATCTTGTCCTTTCCCTAAAATTTAAATTCATTAGACTTGAAAAATACTTCAGAAATGACTGGCCTATAGTAAATGCTCAATTAGTGCTGGGCTTTTATCTTTTTACTTCATTGATTCTAAGATGCACATTTTTCTTCTTCTGTAGTATAACCTACCTGACCTTTAGATGTGACTTATGGTGTGTAATACTTTACGATTGCTGCCAAGTACGCAGCAGATGTGACATTGCCCATGCACGTGTGAACTGGGTGTAGCTATCCATGTTGTTCTGACTTCAATAACATGGTAAGTATTGTTGATATGACAGATGTTTAATTTAGTTGCCACTTAAAATATCTTAAAAATAATACACTATAATTTGGTATTAAATAAAAAATTATTGTATCTATAGAAAGGCATCAAAACAGAGTGGTAGAAAGTATATTTGAAATTAGTGAAGCAAATATTCATTGGTGGGATAACAGTAATTCTATATTTTCTTGCAAAGCAAACCCAAGTGTTTTTACAGGCTTTAAGAAGGGAGACACCTGTAAGAGATGATGCTGTAATTAACATTTTATTAATGTGGTGCATGCAAAAGGATTGCCTGTTGAACACAAAGCATTGCAACTGATGGCAACAGAGATTGTTAAATTCTTTAAAATAGATGAAAAAAATTCAAAGCAACAAGATGCTTGTGTGAACAATTCATATGTCTTCCTGGGCTATGTGTCATAGTTTAATTGGCAGGTATCTTTTCTTTCCTTAGTGGTAAACAAAAATGATGATACAACTTATAATTGATGGCAGATAGCATTGGATAAAATAGTGTTGTTGTTATTGTTGTTATTATTATCCTGTAGCTGATGAGGAGGCATTAAGTATGGGAATGACATTGTCAGATTTGTGTCTTAAGAAAATGACTTTGTCATCAGTTCTCCATCTGTGACATGAAGGGATTGGATTAGATTCTCTGAGGTACCTTTCTCCTCTAAGAGTCTCTGTGTTTGTGAAATCCCAATGCCAGTTACATCTAGAGGGAAACTTTCTTTCTAGCTTTCACATAGCATTTATGAGGCACATGTTTTTGTCAAGACCTACTGACTCCCTCATGGATGCAATTGTCAGACACCTATTACTGCTAATGGCAAGACAGGGTCCAGCTTATCTATTCGAGGCAATCTTTGCACGGTAGAGAATTTGCAGATGAAGTAACAGGCATTGATCTGCAGCTCCTTGAAAGCTAGTACTCACAGAGATGTGGTCCCTGTTAAAAGATGGTGAACATATGTCTCAGCGGAAAGGACCATTAGCAGATTAATACCCTCCAGTTAGAGCCAGGACTGGGAAGTAAATGGATTTATTTAGGGAGCGGTTCAAAGAAGTCACATTAACCTTGTCAACCCCAGGATCTTGAGGGAGCTGAGGCCCATCTGGACAGGCATGCTTTTAACTTCAGAGGGGTCAGGATATGGATATCAGTCAGCTCAAATTCTGCTGCATCCTAGCTGAATGACCCTGGCTCAGTCTCTTAACCCCTCTGAGATTCAGTTTCCTCATTTATTCAATAGGATCAATGAAACCAATTTACAAGGGCTGCTGGGAGGACAAAATTAAGTGACAAATTAAGCCTACCTAGCAACTTGGTTGACATATACTAGATAATCTATACATATTCTCTTTTCCTTCTTCATTTTCTGTCAAGATTCATTTTCTTTCTATTTCTCTGCCTGGAATTAGACTAGATGTGAAACAAATGAATCCAGAATTTATTAAGAACTCCTACAAATCAATAATAAAGAGATGACATTTCAATTAAAAATGGGCAAAAGTCTTGAACAGGCACTTACAAAAGAAGATATCACAATGGGCAATAAACTTATGAAAAGATGCTCAATGTCGATAATACTGAGATACCTCTATGACACAGTTTGAATATTTGTCACCCCAAATCTCATATTGAAATGTAATCCCCAGTGTTGGAGGTAGGGCTTAGTGGGAGGTGTTTGGGTCATAGGGGTGAATCCCTCATGCCTTGGTGCTGTCATTGTGATAGTGAGTAAGTTCTCATGAGATCTGATTGTTTAAAAGTGTGTGGCACCTTTCCTGCAACTCTCTCCCTTGCACCTGCTCCTGCCATGTGACATGTCTGGTCCTCCTTGCCTTCCAACATTATTGGAAGCATCCTGAGGCTTCACTAGAAGCAGATGTGCTTATGCTTCCTGTGCAGCCTGTAGAACAGGAATGGCTTAAACCTGTTTTCTTATAAATTACCCAGCCTCAGGTATTTCTTTACAGCAATGCAAGAACAACCTAAAACAGTCTACACCCCAAAAGAAAGACTAAAACTACACAGGCTGACGGTATCAAGTGTTGGTGAGAGAGTGAGGTGAATGGAACTCTCATACTTTGCTGGTGGAGTTAAAAATGGTATAAATACTCTGAAAAACTGACAGTTTCTCTTAGCATTAAACATGCATTTACCATATGAGAGCATAAATTATGATGATGTCTTAACTTTTTATGGAACAATTGAAGGTTCCTAGAGTGATGAATTGGAATGTAGTATGGTTATTAGAAGTGATTATTACACATTTCTGTTTTAAAAAATCATGTGTCCTATTGAATAAATTCCAAAAAGTAGGATGATCTACAAAGGTCCCCCAGATCTGTGCACTGTCCTTCATCCACCCCTGTCTCCCTCTGGCCATGTGCCTTATTCTCGAGCTACATGGAAATGCTGGTTCATTTCCCTCTGAAGTTTTTCTTTCTTAAGCATCTACATCTATGAACACTTTTGTCTGTCTACATTTTCTACATGGTTCCCATCTCCACCCATCTTGGCCTCAGCCTGGTGAACTGTTAATCATTCTTTGAAATCCATATCAAGTGTTATATCTTCTGGGGATCCTTTCCAGATCCTTCCAGGCAGAGGTAGTTATTCCTCACTCTGCTTCTATAGATCTCTGTCATGGCCCCACACCATATTTACTTGTTTAAATGTCTTGATCACTGGTGTGTATACAGCATTTGTCCTATAACAGAAATATCATCATGGTAGCCCTCTGTGTTGATTTTTTCTGTGTACTTTACAACAAAATCCAAACTCCTTCCCACGGCATAGATAGCTCTGCAGTATCTAGTCCTTCTCTCTGACCTCATCTCATTCCACCTTCCCTTGTTCAGGGGGAAGATCCCAATCTCTGGGAAGATGTAAAACTTCCCAATTTTTTCCATCTTCCAAATCTTCATGTTTTACGTCTTCTCATCTTTCATGTATTCTCTTCAGAATGGCTTTCCTTGGCCACTTTCACAGTGTTCCTTATTTTTCTTTCATTGATCTAGTCACAATTTTATATCCGCTTTACTTGTTTAATATCTCCTCCACTGTGTAGACCATAGGTTCCATGCAGGCAGTGTCTGTGTCTGTTTTGTTCTGTGCTGTATACTAGAATGTAGCACAGTGCCTGGTATGTCAGACATTACTAAATATAGATTGACTGGATGCAATGCCTATTAGATGAACTAGTGAATGATTAAAGTAATGATTGATCTCAATTTAAAGATAATGGTATTGATAATATTATTTAATATATTGATATTATAGGATTTGAATGCTTTGTGCTTAATTTAAAAAACTTTATTATATTTTTACATTATAAAAATAATACATGACCACTGTAACAAGTCAAAGTGTGAAAGATATATAAAAAGTTAAGAATTTTTCCTATCTTCTCCCAATCCCTTTTCTTCGTACTAACCAATGCTAATAGTTTTTGTGTATAAAGGTACCCTTTCATATATTTACATATATACACATACATTTCTTCCTGTGTGTATGTATTTATATATTTGTATATGTAGTTTTGCTTTTTTTAAATGAAAAGTGAGATGATATTTTACACATTATAACTTAATACTTTTCACTTAATAACATATGTGCATTCTTCTAGTTCAATAAATATATATCTTTTTAGTTTTAATAGCTACATAATATTTCATAGCATGACCATCATAGTTCTTCAACCAATTCCCTATTGATGAATATTGAAGTAGTTTCCAGTGTACTGCCACTATCATAAATAATCATGCAGTAAGTATTCTTATATAAATGTATCCTTATACAATAGGCTATCTTAAATGCTGGAGGAAAAATCACATATATTATTAAATAGACCCTGCCAGATGTTTTCTATGAGGGAATTTACACGTTCTTCAGCAATGTATGAATGCATCCATTATTCTTTATCCTTACTAAGTAAGGATGCTTTAGTTCTAAAAGTGTTTTCCCATATCCTATTATTTATCAATGAGAGGTTGAAAGGAACTTATCATTCTTTTGGAGTTCTGAGGCCTAGGAACTTGAAAAAAAAATGCCCCCTGTCAACTTCACAGAGGAAAAACAAGCCCGAAGAAAGCAGAGGCACCAGTTCACTCCACGGCACAGTTCACCGTGGCATTGACTCAGTAAAAGTAAAGTTTTCTGAGCATTAGTTAGAGTTTCCACTTAAGCAAGTCCAGTCTGGTAATGGGAACATATGGGAAGGGCTTAAATTTGGATATTGAGTTTAGTGTCAGGGGAGATGTAGTATTACGTTCACACTGACTGCTTTACTTAATAGCATTAAAAGGAGGTCCTTGTGAGCTGCATCTAAACTGCAGGCTCATCAGAAGGACAGATGGGAGGGTGAGAAATGAGATTCTAAAAATCAAAATCAATGGAGCAAAGCCTGATTTATCCCTGTTAATGGTGATTCTTCTCTTAGGGATTTTGAAGACATCTCAGATGTTTCTTCATGCTTGACAACCAACTATTTCTAGTTTCTTCCTTTTGAGCTGGATCCTGCATTTAACACTTCCCTCCACTCAAAGTGGTAAAGGTAGTGCCTTTGCAGAGTGTCAGGTAATTCTGGGAAAGGCTGTAGAAAGGGAAGTCCTAAACCTTTGCGTTTTTTTGGATTTGCCTTTGAGAGCTCAGCTAGCTTATCCACAGAGGCTTTGCGGGGACAGCTGGTCAGTGTTGTGGGGGAAGGAGGGAACCTAGATGGCTTAAACAGCGTTTCTCATACTTTAGTTTTTTTTGGTGACGCTACATTATTTTTGCTTTACCTTTACACTTTCTGTGCTAATCTTTACTGATTATTTTCCTTTAAACCAACTTACTATTAAACTCAACCTTTTCATAAAAATATTAGGTAGGTTTACTTTTGCACCAACCTAATAATATGTTTTAAATTTTGGCTTTGAAGTTATATATATGTGTATATATGTTATATGTGTGTGTGTGTGTGTGTGTATCCCCACCCAAAGAGCAGAGATAAAATAATTACCACCCTGGAATTATATAGAAAATTTGTTAAAGCATAAAAGCAGGGACTGAGTGTGGTCCTTATGTGTGTAATCCCAGCAATTGGGAGGCTGGGAGGATTGCTTGAGCCCAGAATTTCAAGACCAACCTGGGCAACATGCAGAGACTCCCGTCTCTACAAAAAATTAAAAAATTATCTGGGAATAGTGGCTATACCTGTAGTCCCAGCTACTCTGGAGGCTGAGGTAGGAGGATTGCTTGAGCCTGGGAGGTCGAAGCTACAATGAGCTGTGATTGCACCACTACCTTCCAGCCGGGATGACAGCATGAGACCCTGTCTCAAAAAAAAAAAAAAAAAAAAGTAAAGGAAATTACACCCAAAGAGCTACAAAATGATAAAATTCATCAAGAAAGAAAACAAACATGGAAGAAAGAAGTAAGGTTCAAGAAAATACTGTAAACAAAGAAACTGCTGAAATATGTAGTTACTCATTAGAGTAAAACCTACACATGAACACACACACACACACACACACCTTTTTGCATTTAAATAAAGCAATGGAAGAACAATTTTAGACTATAATTACATAAAAGCTAGGAAGGGGGCAATTCTAATGATTTAAGATGGGGCATCCAATCTTTTGGCTTCCCTGGGCCACTTTGGAAGAAGAATTGTCTTGGGTCACACGTAAAATACATAACATTAACAACAGCTGATGAGCAAAAGAAAAGTAAAAAAAAAATCTCATAATGTTTTAAGAAAGTTTATGAATTTGTGTTAGGTTGCATTGAAAGCCATCCTGGACTGCCCATGGCCTGTGGGCCGTGGGTTGGACAACTTGACTTAAAACATGCCAAGTGTCTTGTCCTATTTGAAAGAGAGAGAGAGATAACAAATTTGGACTTTATGAGAAAGAGCTAAAGTAATATTACATAAATACGATAGTCTCCCCTTATTCACAATTTCACTTTCCATGGTTTCAGTTACAGAGTAGCACAATAAGATATTTTGAGAGAGAGGGAGACCACATTTATACAACTTTTATTGTGCTATATTGTTATAATTGTTTTATTGTATTATTAGTAATTGTTGTTAATCTCTTACTGTGTCTAATTTATAAATTAAACTTTATCATAGGTATACATGTATAGGAAAAACATATATATGGTGATCAGTACTATCTGTGGTTTCAGGCATGAAGTGGAGGTCTTGGGACATATTCCCTGCCAATAAGGGTGAATTACTGTAGGTCAGTATTAATATGTCTCAAATATTTAGCATTATTAGAGGAAAGAAGAAGCATTGTATATGACAGATTGATTTTTAAAATGTGCTCAATTCTTCGTCCCTCCTTTTGCAAGTCCTCCTAACAAACGTCTCTCTGCGTCTCTTTTTTAATCCCTTGAATCTGGGCTAGTTTGTGACTTTCTGTGTCAAGGGAATGTTCTGGAAGTGATGCTGTGCCAGTTTTGAGCATAGCTCTTAAGAAGCCTGTGTGGTTTTGGAGCCCCAGCAGTGCCATGGGAACAAGGTAGGGCTAGCCTGCTGGGAGATGAGAGAACTGTGGCTCAGTTACATCTGTTGTTATTGCCAACAGCCAGTCAACAGCAGCCATGTGACTGAAGCAATCCCAGAGCAGCCAACTCCCAACCAGCCCACTGTCTGATCAAGATGCATGAGCATGCCCAGCTGAGATTAGCTGAACCTGGCCCAGATCAACAAGACTGTCCAGCTGACGCATAGACTCGTGTGTCATAGTAAGTGCTTATTTTTTTAAGCGATTGCATTTTTAGCTGGTTTGTTAAACAGCAATAGTTAATAGTATCCTGCGTGTTACAGTAGAAATATTAGTGAATAAGATATAATGACCATGAACTTCTGTAGACCTTGCAATACAGCTTTGAAATATGTAAAGCTAAAATTGATGGAATTATAAGAAAATTTATATAGCTATACTTTTAAGAACAGATTTAATATATTTATTTAATATATTTATTTATTGGTAGCTCTTTGACTTATAGAATTAAAGAATTTATTTATTAATATATGTATTTATTCGTAGCTCTTTAACCTATAGGTTAAGATATTTTGAGAAAGAGAGAAAGAGAACTATAGGTTGAACAGCTACCAATTCATTGCGAGTGCAGAAGTTTGAAAACTGAGAACAAACTTGAAATTATATATGTGGCTTCATGAAAACATAGAGGATGTACATACATACATACAAAATATTTATAAACATGCAAGAACATTTATAGACAAACACACATAGAACATTTGTAAACACTGACTACATATCAAACCATAAAGAAAGTTTTAACAAAATCCAAGACATTGTGGAGGCCAGATTTCTTTCCAAAATGCAATTTAATTACAGATTTACAAGTAAAATGTAACTTTAAAAATACACATACATTTGGGCTAAGTAAAAACCCACTCCTCCTATGCCTCAAAATAATAAAAATAAAATTTAAAATAATTTAGAATGAAATGTTATTACTACACATTCAAATGTGTGAGATGAAGTGAAATAGTATGTGAGAGTAAACTTACAGCTTTAATCATGTTTATTAAAAAAACTAGAGGTGTGGGGGTTACATTTCAATAAAAAAAAAAAAAACAAATACCAAGAAACCATAAATCACAAAATACACAGCCAAGGAAACCTGCTTATAGATGAGTTACCCTTATAGAGATAAAGAAGGTTACTATACAAAATAATAAAATGCTTTTTATTTGAGGAAATATAACTGCTAAATTTTCATGCACCCAGTACCATAGCTTCAAATGAAGTAAACCAAAAACATTTAAAAATACAAAAGGTAATCTCAACAAATTCACTATCATCAACCATTCAATATTTTTTCTGGAGGTCAAGTCAATATAACAAGGTAAGAAGAAAGAAGTGATATCTAACATTTGGAAAGAAAGAAACATTATTATTTGCAATGTAGTGATTATCTACATAGTAAATGCAACAAAATGTACAGATGAATTATAAAAATAAATTTGGTGGCGTTAGAAAGAAGCAACATAAGCAAGATTAGTATTTAGAAGTTGATATGTTTTGAATGTTTGTCCCCTCCAAATCTCATGTTGAAATGTGATTTTCAGTGTTGGAGGTGTGGCCTGGTGGGAGGTAATAGAATCATGAGGGCAGATCCCTCATAAATGGCTTAGCAACATTCTCTTGGTAATAAATGAATTCCCGCTCAGTTCATGTGAGCTCTGGTTGTTTAAGAGTCTGGGACCTCCCTCTTTTTTATCTCTTGCTTCTGCTTTCACTACATGACATTGCCTGTTCTCTCTTTGCCTTCCACCATGATTGTAAGCTCCCTGAGACCTTACCAGAAGCAGATGCTGGCGCCATGCTGTACAGCCTGAAGAACCAGAAGCCAATTAAACCTCTTTTCGTAAACTACCTAGCCTCAGGTATTCCTTTATAGTGACGCAAGAATGGACTAATACAGAAGTCAATGGTACTCCTATACATCAGCAAAAACCAGTTAGAAACTTAATAGAAAACAAAAAACATAATGGAGCACAGAAAAAAAATCTGGTTTATAATTATAGCATGAAAATACTTGAATTAAATTAATGAAATGCATGAATGTCCTTTAGAAACTCATATGTTCCACAGAGAAAGTTAGAAAATATTGTTCAAGGATATTAAAAAAATAATATATTAGTGTATCTTCCCAAATGCACTTTAATAAAAAGTACCTAAATAATTTTTTATTTTTGGATAAGAATTAATATAATACAGTCTGGATGTGGTGGCTCATGCCTGTAATCCCAGCATTTTGGGAGGCCAAGGCAGGCAGATCACCTGAGGTCAGGAGTTTGAGACTAGCCTGGCCAACATGGTAAAAATCCATGTCTACTAAAGGTACAAAAATTAGCCAGGTGTGGTGGTGCATGCCTGTAATCCCAGATGCTCAGGGGGCTAAGGCATGAAAATAGCTTGAACCTGGGAAGTGGAGGCTGCAGTGAGCCAAGATTGTGCCACTGCACTCCAGCCTGTGCAACAGAGCAAGACTGCATCAAAAAAAAAAAAAAAAAAAAAAAAAGAATTAATAGAATACAACTCTTGAGAAAGAAAAATACAAAATCAGGAATCTGAATCTCCTTTTATGAAGAACATTAGCTTTTATTAAAGGGAAACTATAAAACCAATCTCTGATCATGAACATATTTGGTTTATTCCATTTCTAGGCTAAGTGTTCTAGTTTATGTTAAACTATTAAATATTAAATAAATAAGCAAGACTTTTTTTTTTTTGGTAAAAGATACCCAATGAAATTATAGCAAAGATCTTAAATAAGTATACCTTTGGCTAAATTCTGTTATCTATAAGTTAAAGGTTTCTTTGAAAAATAGAATAAAGATGGTATACTCTACAGAAAGCCTAGAAACACAGGGAAAATAATACATTTTTGTGCTGTTCTTAAATTGGTAATTGAATTCATTGCTTTACATTTAGAGATACGAAAAAGCATCCGAAAGTGGATAAAAATAAATCGAGCATATGATTTGAAGAATGCAATGAATATGTTATTTAAGAATAAATTTATTTAATGCTTTTTAATTTTTTAGATACCCTATAAATGATACAACAGCATGAATAGTCTAGAAACAGATGTACACATAAAATTGGGAATTTGATATATGATGGATGGAGGAGAACTACTTAATAAATATTTAATGTGCAGGGTTGATACAATTAGCTTGTGAGAAAGAAAAAATGGATTTCTTCTCATGCTATTTATAGGAAATAAATTTCAGAAGGCTTGAAATACTAAATATAAAAACAAAGCTTTACAACTTTAAAAGCAAATATAGGATAATAAGTTTGGATCCAGTGCACGTACTAGCTTGTAAAGGTTAGGACCTGCTGGGATTACAAATAAAACATCAGATGACAACGACATAATGCAACTAAACAACTGTTTCTTACTCATGCCAGAGTTCACTGGGCAGCTTTCCATGGCCTTACTCAGGGACTCGAGATCTTTTTATATAATGGCTCTACCTTACTTTAGGACTTTGAAATCCTATCTGTATTCTCTGCATCTACCTTATTAATGAAGGAGAAAAGAGCATGAGGAACCATGCAGGACATTTTAGAGGCCAGGTCTGGAAGTGAGACACATTACATCTGCTAACACTCCACTGGTCAACCACAAAGGTGCAACACTGGGAAATGCTGTGGTCTAGCAGCATGTCAAGAAAGAGAGAACATACATTTCAGTAAACAGCCAGACTTTGTCCTAGGGTAGAGAACATTTTCTTAAACAAGTATATTAGTCCATTCTCACATTGCTGGAAAGAGCTACCTGAGACTGGGTAATTTATAAAGAAAAGAGGTTTAATTGGCTTATGGTTTTGCAGGCTGTACAGGAAGCATGGCTAAAGAGGCCATTGGAAACTTACAATCATGGTGGAAGGGTGAAAGAGAAGCAAACATATCTTCACATGGCAGCAAGAGAGAGACAGAGCAAAGGGGGAAGTGCTACACACTTTTAAACAACCAGATCTTATGAGAACTCACTATCATTAAAAAAGCAAGGGGAAAGTCTGCCCTCATGATATAATCACCTCCTGCCAGGACCCTTCTATAATAACACTGAAGATCATAATTCAACATGACATTTGGGTGGGGACACAGAGCCGAACCATATAATTCTGCCCCATCCCCTTCCAAACCGCATGTCCTTTTTATATTTCAAAACACAATCATGCCTTCCCAACAGTCCCCCATTGTCTTAACTAATTCCAGCATTAACTCGAAAGTCCAAGTCCAAAGTCTCATCTGAGACAGGGCAAGACACTTTCACCTATGAGTCTATAAAATAAAAAAACAAATTAGTTACTTCCAAGTTACAATGGGGCTACAGGCATTGGGTAAATGCTCCCATTCCAAATGGGGGAAATTGGCCAAAACAAAAAGGCCACAGGCCCCATGCAAGTCTGAAGCCCAGAAGGGCAGTCATTAAATCTTAAAGCTCCAAAATAATCTCCTTTCACTCCATGTCTCACATCCAGGCTACATTAATGCAATGGGTGGGCTCTCAAGGCCTTGGGCAGCCCTGCCTCTGTGGCTCTGCAGGGAACAGCCCTTGTGGCTGCTTTCATGGGTTAGTATTGAGTGCCTGTGGCTTTTCTAGGTACACAGTGCAAGCTGTTGGCAGATCTACCATTTTGAGGTCTGGGGTCTGGGGAACAGTGGTCTCCTCACAGATCCACTATGCAGTGCCCCAGTGGGAACTCTGTGTGGGGGTTCCAACCCCACATTTTCCTTCTGCACATAGTAGAGGTTCTCCGTGGGGGCTCTGCCCCTGCAGCAGACTTCTGCCTGGATATCGGGCATTTCCATACATCCTCTGAAATCTAGGTGGAGGGTTCCAACCCTCAACTCTTGCCCTCTGTACACCCACAGGCCCAACACCAAATGGAAACTGCCAAGACTTGGGGCTTGCACCCTCTGAAGCAATGGCCTGAGCTGCACCTGGGCCCCTTTTAGCCATGATTGGAGCATCTGGGATGCAGGGTGCCATGTTCTGAGGCTGCACAGAGCAGTGGGGGCCCTGGCCCTGGCCCATGAAAACATTTTTCCCCACCTAGGCCTCCAGGTCTATAATGAGAGGGGCTGCTGTGAAGGTCTCTGAAATTCTCAGGGAATTTTCCCCATTGTTTTGACTAGTAACATTTGACTCTTCTTTACTTATGCAAATTTCTGAAACCTTGAATTTCTTCCAGCAAATGGGTTTTTCTTTCCTAATGCATGGTCAGACTACAAATTTTCCAAACTTTTATGCTCTGTTTCCCTTTTAAATATAAGTTGTAGTATCAGGTCATTTTTTGGTCTATGCAAATGAGATAGGCTTTTAGAAGCAGCCAGGCAATATCTCAAAGGCTTTGCTGCTTAGAAATTTCTTCTGCCAGATACCCTAAAACATCTCCCTCAAGTTCAAAGTTCCACAGGTCTCTAGAGCAGGGGTACAATGCTGCCGGTCTCTTTGCTAAAGCATAGCAAGAGTGACCTTTGCTCCAGTTCCCAATTAGTTCCTCATCTCCATCTGAGACAAACTCAGCCTGGACTTCACTGTTCATGTCACTATCATTTTTGTCACGACCATTCAATAAGTCTCTAGGAAGTTCCAAACTTTCTCATGTCTTCCTGTCTTCTTCTGAGCCCTCCAAATTGTTCCAGCTTGTGCCTGTTACCCAGTTCCAAAGTCACTTCCACATTTTCAGATATCTTTATAGCAGCACCCCACTCCTGGTACCAATTTTCTGTATTAGTCTATTCTCACATTGCTATAAAGAACTACATGGGACTGGGTAATTTATAAAGCAAAGAGGTTTAATTGGCTTACAGCTCCACAGGCTGTAAAGAAAGCATGGCTGGGGAGGCTTCAGGAAGCTTACAATCATGGTGAAAGGTGAAGAGGAAGCAAGCATGTCTCACCATGGTGGAGTGGGAGAGAAAGAGAGCAAAGGAGGAAGTGCTACACAGTTTTAAACAACCAGCTCTCATGAGAACTCACTATTATGAGAACAGCAAGTGGGAAATTTGCCCCTATGATCCAATCGCCTCCCACCAGGCCCCTTCTCCAACACTGAAGATCATAATTCAAAATGAGATTTGGGCAGGGACGCAGAACCAAACTATATCAACAAGATACAAAAATATAGACCTAGTAATGCAAAGTTTGATGAATTTTATCAGATTAAAAGTTAAACTTCCTAATAAGAAAAGTAACGTAAGTGAAATTAAAATATAAGCTCAGATGGGAGGAAGCAACATATATAATAGACAGACTTACAATGCAGCATACACACACATTCAGTGAGTCAGTATGAAATAGTCAACACAAGAGAAACATGCATATAATTTATGCACAGGTATACACAAAAGAGAGAAACTGAATATCATATAAATAAGACAGGATGTTCAACCTTACCAGTAATCAGAGAAATGCAAATTAAACAACAAAATAAGATACATTTCTCACCTATAGCTTAGTAAAATTAAAAAATTCTGAAAATACCAAGTGTTGGCAAATGTGTAAAGAAATCAAAACTTCTGTACTGCTTATGGAATTGTAAATTGCTACAACCATCTTGGAAAAAACAGTTTAGTAACATCTAGGAAAATTGAACATGTGCATACTCTAGAGAATATACTTGACATTTCCGTTTCTAAGTATAGCCCTTAACGAAACTTTAACACGTGTTTATAAGCAAAGTCATATAAGGGTATGTGTTGAAGTAAAGTTTTAAATAACATAAATCTAAAAAGAATCTACATGTCTATCAATGAGTAAATGGAGAAAGGAATCTAGTCATGAATGAAATAGATCTATATGTTTCAATATGAATGGATTTAAAATGTTAATAAAGTAAAATAAGGAAGTCACAAAGGTATTAATATAATGAGTCATTTATATAAATTAGAAAAATAAACTTTCCACATATACTTATGGATTTACTGTTATAACAAAGCTATGTAGTATAGACTGGAAGACCCACATGAAATTCATGACAGTGGTGCCTCTCGGGGAGGGAGATGGAAAATGGAGAATTAGAATGAGGAGGGTGGCAATGGAATTCCAACTTTGTCCATTTTTATATATTTAATCTTTTAAAAAAGTAGCTGAAGCTGGAAGCAAGTATGATGACATCTTAAAATCCTAGGTGACTCATGCCTGTAATCCTAGCATTTTTGGGAGGCGGAGGAAGGCAGATTGCCTGAGCTCAGGAGTTTGAGACCACCTTGGGCAACATGGTGAAACCTCGTCTCTACTAAAATACAAAAAATTAGCTGGGCATGGTAGCATGCACCTGTAGTCCCAGCTACTTGGGAGGCTGAGGCATGAAAATCACTTGAGCCCCAGAGGCGTAGGTTGCAGTGAGCCCAAATGGCATCACTGCACTCCAGCTTGGGCTACAGAAGTGAGACTCCATGTCAAAAAAAAAATTCCTAGGTGTTTACTATGATATTTGTCACATTTTTATGTATTTTCAACATTTTAGCAAGAAAAAAGAAATCCTCACTTTACCCCCATTACCACACACCTCACTATTAGTATTATTTGGTCTTAGCACTGAAATTATTCGATCTCTTAGAGAAAAACACTAACTGGGTGTTTTCATGAAGCATGAATAAACCATTCCATACTCAGGCATTAAAAATTTCTCTGTTGGTTAGTATTGTTCAGAGGTCTTATTCTGAACAAATAAGACAGGAGTAGGGAATTGGGTAGTATTTTAAAAAGTAAACGTGATAGTTACACAAAAGAAAAGTTCAAATTAGAATGATCGGGGTATGTGTTAGACCTGAAGAAGAATAAAGCCATTCCTGCAGTTTTCTTTATCTGCTGGGGTGAAGTGGCTCTACTGGCATTAGCCTCAAAGTCAAGTCAGGCTGGAAATGCTCCATTTAGATTACAGGAAACACGTAGCGAGTTGGGGTTCAAGTACAGCCAATGAACCACTTGAGTGATTTTGATTAGAAAAGGATTTGACACAGGGAATTATTGCTTCAGTAATTGTTGGTAGTGTTGGAGGAGTTAGCTTTAGGCTAGGTCTCCAAGACCAGTTTCCAGAAAATTGCTGAAGAACTGGCCTAATGGGGGAACTATTTGTCTTAATCTGTAAACTGTGTGTTATGGCTTAATTTCTCTTCCAGAGCCTGAGATAAGGACTTGGGTGCTGATGGTTCATGAGGACAGTTTTATCCCAGAAAGCCAGGATGAGGGCCTGGGGAGACTGAGACAGAGAAGAGTGGGGAACGTCAACAAAGTGCACATTTAATGGGAAGGTTACCACTGTAGACTTCTGAGGGCTCTCTGAGGAATTAAATGGAATGCACCTGAGAACTCTCCCTTCTACAATGAGATGCTGGGACATTTATCCATGACACCTGCTCCCTGAAGGTTATGAGTTGGTCTCAAGTGTGTGAACAGTTAGAACTTGCGGATTACATCTCTATGAGCTGGACTGCCTTTTATGACTTTGGAGAAAGTCTGAAGGTTGAAACAGAGAAACAGAGACTTGCCATGGCGAGGCTTGAGGTAGAATGTAGGCAGCTTCCCACCCCAGCTATGCTAAAACCAGGTCGGATGAGGGGGTATAGCATGGGGCATGACAAGTGTCTGCTATTTTTGGGGAATCGGATTTTCAGCAGTTGGTTACAAACTGACACTACCATAGTCTAGATCTGAGGATTAGGAAGATGTTGCTGCAACTGTTGGCTGAGAGCTATGTCACCCACTCTAGATCTGTCCCCGAAAAATGGACCTCACCTACTGCCTCCTGTCTTCCCGGTTAATCCAGTTCTGGAACTGATGGCCTCAGTAGGCACAGCTGGTAGGAGAAACCTAAATCAGATCCAGAACTCTAGCTGCAAGGGAGTCCAGGATATGGGGGTTTTAGAATTCCAACCTCTGCAGGACCAGAGGAGACCTTAGACATTTGATACAGATATTGAGCTGGCCAGATTTACCCTATCTGCCCACACATCTGATGTAGTTCTATTGCTTTGTTATTTTGGTAAGGCAGGGTCTTCCCTTGAAGCCTGCCCTTGAAGTCTATCCCCACTCAGGCCCTTCTCCAGGTTGAGCTCATTGAAGAGGGAGAGACAGTATCATCTTTCAGGGGAAGCAACCTCATCAACATTCTTAGAGCTCTCTGATTTGTTCTCTCAGCTCTCATCACAATTGTAATTATACAATTATTTTAAAAACTGAGGATTTACCATCTTTCTGCTAGACCAGAGACCTGTGGGGACAGAAATCATGCCTCTGGCTTGTTTATTTTTGTCCCTAGCACCTAGAATATGCCTGGCACTGGTATGTAGGCAT
Organism: Theropithecus gelada; assembly: GCF_003255815.1. NCBI lineage: Eukaryota > Metazoa > Chordata > Mammalia > Primates > Cercopithecidae > Theropithecus > Theropithecus gelada. The sequence continues at coordinate 132,985,272 of NC_037676.1, forward strand.
GAATTGCATATTATTTGAATAAATGAATAGAAAACAATGACCATTTCCATCCAAAAAATGAATGGAAAAAAACTACAGTTTATGTTTCCTTTATCTATACATGGATGTTTTATCAGTACATTAGGAATAAAACAACTTACATTAAACATTGCTTTTGAAAATAAGTACAGTAAGAGAAAGGTCTGGTCTAAAGTGACTAAATTATTCTACCTAGGGAATGTGATATTTTTGGCTCTGGCTGTTAACTAAAGGCTGCTATTTCCAGTCCTGGTCTGGAACAGACATTAGTGAGCCAGGCAGGTGGTCACAGAGAGTGACAGAGAAAGACGGGGTGATAGTTTTCTACTCTGATTGGTCTGGAGAATCTAAAAGCAATATACTGTGTAACATAAGAAAACATCAGGAAGAAGGAAAGAAGTTGTTTATGAAATCCTATTAAGGGGAATTTTCAAAATAATTGGATGTAGAAAAATATACAATCGTTGAAATTGGGAGGAATATTGTACAGGATGCTTTGTTAGGTTCTTTTTGGTTTTAACTTAGCTGACTCTCTGAATAGACACAGATCTTAAATATTGTTTGAGCTGTTTCTTGTTCCCAGCAATGTTTAGATGTATTGTTTATTTCTACTCCTTCCAATAAATCTATTATTATTATCTCCATTTTATAGAGAAGAACACTGGTGATTGGAGAGGTTGCTAATCTACCCAAGCTCATACAGCTAACAGGTGAAGATTTCTAGTTTTTGCCTGCCTGATTCCATAGTGCATGCTCTTAACCACTGCTAATGACCCAGGCTGCAGGGTTAGCAGACCTGGCTTTAAATTCATGCCTTCCCTTTCCTTACCGGCATGTGGCTAAAACCAGTTGGGCCTCAATTCCTTCAGCAGTGTGATGTAGCTAACACTCGCCTTGCAAGATGGTAGTGAGAATTGGAAACAACAAATATCACTCAATACATAGTAGTGTTACTTTGTGTAGATGATTAGTAGACAGTGGAAGGGTAGGGTGCCCAGGATCTGGGGCAGGGAAGTGTCGAAGAGGCAGAGAGCACCCACCTGTCTGCTGACTCCCAAGAGGTAAGCTGTGAGCTCCTTACCTTTTCTGTATTCTATCCTCCAAAAATTTGCAGAGTGGACGCCATGCGCTTGAAGCACAGTGCTAATTTTAATGTGCTTCTTGAGTCCGCATGAAAGCTGTAATACTCAGAAGTGTTTTTATCTTATATTCATGAAATTGCCATCACAGTCAAGACTGTGAAATATCCCTAATTCCCCAAAGTTCCCTTGTACCCCTGTGTACTCTCTTCTTCCAGCCCCTTCCTCATGTCCCCAGGCAACCCTGATAAAACTTCTGTCATTATAGATCAGTTTTTCTAGAATTTTATCTGGACAGAATAATGCAGTATGTACTCATTTTTGTCTGCATTTTTTTGTTGAGCGTAAACAACTTTGAGATCCATTCATGCCACTGCTTATATTAATAGTTTATTCTTTATATTGCTGATTAGAGTTACTTTGTATGAAGGCACCACAGTTTTTAATTTTTAATTTTTAATAGCTTTATTGAAGTACAACATATACTGTACAAAAAACCATACCTATTTAATACATGCAATTTGATGAGTTTCTACATATGTGAATGCCTGTGAAACCGTAATTATGTACAATCAGGATAACAGTACATATCTAATACTTCTAAAATTTTTCTTGCATCCTTTGTGGTGTTTTTTTTTTTGGTGCCAAGAACACTTAACGTAGGATCTACCTTCTTAAGAAATTGTTAAGTGCACAATACCATGTTGTTAACTGTAGGTACTGTTTTGTGGCAGGTCCCTAGAACTTATTCATCTTGTATAACTGAAACATTATACCCATTGAAAAACAGCTCCTCGTTTTCCCCTCTCCCAAGCCTCTGAAAAACTCCATTCTACTTTCTGAGTTTGACTATTTTAGATATCTAATTCAAATGGTTCATGCAGTATTTGTCTTTCTGTGACTGGTTTGTTTCACTTAGTATAATGTTTTCTCGATTCATTCATGTTGTTGCAGGCGGCAGATTTCTTTTTTTTTAAAGGCTGAAGTATATTCCATTGTATGTATGTACCGTATTTTCTTTATCCATACATCTGTTGATGGACATTTAGATTGTTTTCTTATCTTGGCCATTATAAATAATGTTGTAATGAACTTGAGAGTGCATATATCTATTTGAGATCCTAATTTCAATTCTTTTGGATATATACCCAGAAGTGGGGTTGCTAGATAATAGGGCTACTATATCTTCAATTTTTCGAGGAACCTCCATACTCCACAGAGGATGCACCATTTTACATTCCCATCAATAGTCTATAAGAGTTCCAATTTCTCTACATTTTCCCTACCACTAGTTATTATTACTATTATATTTTGATAAAAGCCATCCTAACACATATGAGGTGATATGTCATTGTGATTTTGATTTCATTCATTTCCCTGATGATTAGGGACGTTCATATACCTGTTGGCCATTCATATGTTTTCCTTGGGTAAATGTCTATTCCAATCTTTCGTCCATTTTAAAAATTAAGTTTTTTTTGATATCAAGTTTTAGGAGTTCCTTATATATTTTGGACATTAATCCCTCATCAGATATATAGTTTGCAATTATCTTCTCCCATTTCTTAAGTTGTCTTTTCACTCTGCTGATTACTTTTGCTGTGCAGAAGCTTTGTAGTTTTATGTAATCCCATTTGCCTAATTTTGCTTTCATTGTTCGTGCTTTTGGTGTCCTATTTAAGAAATCACTGTCAATCTCAATGTCATAAAGCATTCACTCATCTCTTGGTGGACCTTTGGGTTGTTTCAATTTTTTAATTATTGCAGATAAAGCTGATATGAACATTTGTGTACATGACTTTATATGGATATATGCTTTCATTTATTTTGGATTAATATCTAGATGATCATGGGATAAATATATTAATTTTTAAAGAGATTGCCAAACTGTTTTCATTAGGAGTGTTTTAATGTTTTCCTCATATAGATGTTGCACATTCCTTAAGGTTATTCTCAATTATTTATTTTTCTTTGTTGTTATTGTAACAAGGAGTAGTATTTTCGCTACCATTTTACATCCTAATTGACTATTATTTGTGTACATAAAAATTATTACTTCCCGTAGATGACTTATTTTATAATATGCTAAGTTATTGTATTCTTTCATTTGAGTTAATTTTATCATTTATTCGTATCATTGAAAATAGAGACAACTTTACTTATTCTTTATCAATTCTCATGCATTTAGTTGATTTGCTTTGTCTAATCGCATTGGCTAATACGTGCATTACAATGTTGAATAGTAGAGGAGATGGTAAACATACTTTTCTTGTTCCTGATCTTAGAGGAAAAACCTGCAGTATTTCACCACTAAGAAATATGCTGCTAAGAAAATATTCAGCAATTCCTATTTTCTTGAATGATTAAATAGGGACTACATGTTGAATTTTGATGCTTTTCAAGCATATGTGGTGATAATCACATTTTTCCTTTGATCTATTAATTTGATGGATTATGTTAATATAATTTCTAATATGAAACCAACCTTCTATTCCTGGCATAATCATCATTCGGCCATTTGATTTCATTTTTGAAGGATGTTTGATTTTAGTTGGATATGGAGATCTCATTTGGCAGTTATTTTATTTCAGTACTTTAGAGATATCACCCCATTGAGTTGCTTCTCTAATTTCTCTTGGAAAACCAGCAATTGAGCTTACTGCTGTTCCTTCAAAGGTAAAATATCTTTTTAAAAATCTGGCTGCTTTTAGGACTTCTGCTTTATCTTTGGTTTTTAGCAGTTTTACTGTGATGTACTTTAATGTTTTCTTTATATTTAAACCATGTGTAGGTTACAGAATTTCTTTAATCTTTGGCTTGATATCTTACTAATAGTTTTGAAAACTTCTCAGTTAGTTCTCAAAACTAAGGCTCCCTTCAAATTCTTTTTAGTTTCTACGCACTGCCCATTTCCAAAACCACTCCTACATTTTAAAGTTTTTGTTATGGCGTCCTTCCATTTCCTGGCTCCAATGTCCGTACCAACGTCAGGAACAATCTATTGCTGTGTAACAAACAATACCAAATATATTCTCTCTCTTCTTATTTTGAGATTTTAATTACACATATATTAGATGTTTACAGTATGTCCTATATGTCTCATACTGTTTCCTCTATTTTCTACCTTAAATTTTTTTTAATGTGCTTTGATTATTTTCTAGTGACTCCAGGGTGCTAATCATCACGGTAGCTGTTTCTAACCTGCTATTAAAACTATATATTTTATTCTCGATTTTATTTAACTGTTTTTATTACTAGATACTTTTAAAAATAGGCTTCATTTTTTTCTGATAATATTTTCCACCTTTTCACCTGTTTCCTTAAGTAGATTATTTTAAGCTTGCGGATCATAAAGTCTCTGTTTAATGACTCCAACATCTGGATAACTTTCGTTTGGACCTCTTTGCCCTGTGCTGTGAACTGGCAAGTGCAGTAAGGGAAGAAAACAGCCCCAAACACAAGACTAACTCCTAGGCATTCCCCTTCTCTGGGGATTTTGGCCTCTTCAGTCTCAATTACTGTACTTGATTGCTCTCAGATACTTTCAACAGCTGCTTTTCTTTTGTATACTTGTGTCATTTTTTCCTTCTCTTTCTCTCTTGATTTTTATTTATTTGTTTTCATGTCCTGGCGTGTCTAGACATTTTTGATTGAATGTTAGATATTGTGTATAAAAAATACCAGGCATAGTGACATGTGCCTCTAATCCCAGCTACTCAGAAGGCTGAGGTGGGAGGATTGCTTGAGCCCAGGAGTTTGAGTCCAGCCTGGGCAACATAGTGAGACCCCATCTCTAAAAAAAAAAAAAAAGTATAGGCTTTGGGTGAAGTGATCTTTCTCCAGATAAGATTTAGTGTTCTTGTGGCAGGCAGAGTGGATTTCATTAGGAAGCCTGGGGTGTGCAGCAGGGATCTTCTTCTTTGGTGGAGCTTGGACTCCAATGTTTGCTTCCCTAGTCCTGTGTTGCAGAATATCTTCTCAGATTTTAAGCCTGTTATTAGCTGTCTTCTCCTTGGTGTGTATACACAGCCTGGAATGTCAGAAAATTTCTCAAAGGGAAATGTCATGCTAATTTTCTCTGGAGTTCCTTTTCTTCTGAGACATTGATCTCCCACACCCTGGCTTTTTTGTTAGCCCTGAACTTAAATGTTCATGTCTGGGTCCGGGAGACTTTCCCAAGTTCCAGGCTCCTGCTTTCGTTTGGACCTCTTTGCCCTGTGCTGTGAACTGGCAAGTGCAGTAAGGGAAGAAAACAGCACCAAACACAAGGCTAACTTCTAGGCATTCCCCTTCTTTGGGGATTTTGGCCTCTTCAGTCTCAATTACTGAACTTGATTGCTCTCAGATACTTTCAACAGCTGCTTTTCTTTTGTATATACCCAGGTTTTACAGCTGTTCTTTTTTGGGATCATTAGTCTGATACAAGCTATTTTATGATAGGCAAAAGTAGGATTCCTGCTTATTTCTTTAATTAGATTCACTTTTATACAAACCAATTACCTATTTTAGCCTCATTTGAAGAGATAATATTTATGAAACCAGAAATATACTTTTAGAAAGAAAACATATAGAAACAAATACACGTTAAAACTCATCTGTACACCCTTTAAAATCATTTCCTATACCTCTGGCATGTGTATACCATACTTTGGATAATTTATTTGGAATATACCCAGAAGGCCATCCTAGGATCTTTTCTTGGTTATAGTAGAAATACACTAAGATCCCTCAGACTTAGAGTCCAATTCCAGCTTGCCACTTACCTGCTTGTTATGGACTGAATGTGCTTCCCCCAGAATTACATGTTAATCACTGATGTGATAGCATGAAGAGTCAGGGCCTTTGGGGCATGATTAAGTCATGGAGATGGAGATCTCATGAATGAGATTAGTTACCTTAGAAAAGAGGTTCCAGGAAGCTGTTTCCCCCTTCTGCAATGTGAGGGCGCATCAAAGAGGTGCATCTGTATAGCAGACAGTGAACCTTCACCAGACACTGAATCTGCAGGTGCCTTGGTCTTGGACCTCTTAGCCTCAAGAACTATGAGAAATAAATGTCTATACTTAGTCATCAATTGCCCAGTCTAAGGTCTTTTGTTATAGCAGCCCAAACAGATTTAAGACAATGCTGGATCTATATGGACAAGTCACGTAACCTCTCTGGGTGTCATGTTTAAAACCAGGCACTTAAACTTACCCTAGACTGGCTTCCAGCACTAGTATGCTCTGAGCTGGTGGGGATGGCCCCTGGGCCTACTGGGTCCCCGGTTCTGGATTTCTGACTGAGCCTGCAAGCCTTGGCTCACTCTCTGGATTTCTGGATTTTCTCCACTCTTTCCTTTTTGAGAGGTTGTCTCTCTCTTTTTTTTTTTCTCCCTAGTGAACCTCAAGGTTTTTGACATCTATGCAGAGGCCAGATCAGAGCATATAAAGACCTGAAGATGAAGCCGGATTGGCCATGGAGAGTCCCTCAGAAGGAGCACCCTTTGTACTTGATTAAAGGAAGTTTGGGGAAGTCTCTTGTACATAAATATCTGCTTTGCTCCTTAAAAACATATCACCATTAGTAGAGGGCTCTTTTGGGCTACATCCTTCCTTCAGTTCTGTTAACTAGTGTCTATCAGCCCCTGCTAGGGGGACTGGGATGGGCTCTGTGAAGGGATAGTGCAATGGACTGAATGTTTGTGTCTCCCCAAAATTAATATGTTGAAATCTTAATCCCAGTGTGATGGTGTTGGGAGGTGGGTTCTTTGGAGGTAATTAGGTCATGAAGGGGTAGCTCTCGTGAATAGGATTAGTATCTTTATAAGAAGAGATCTGACCAATGGAACAGAATAGTGAACCCAGAAATAAACCCAAATACTTAGAGCCAGCTGATCTTTGACAAAATAAACAGAAAACATAAAGTGGAAAAAGGACACCCTCTTTAACAAATGACGGTGGTATAATTGGCTAGTCACATGTAGGAGAATGAAACTAGATCCTCATCTCTCATCTTATACAAAAATCAACTCAAGATGGATTAAAGACTTAAATCTAAGACCTGAAACTATAAAAATTCTAGAAGATAACGTTGGAAAAACCCTTCTAGACATTGGCTTAGGCAAGGATTTCATGACCAAGAATCCAAAAGCAAATGCCATAAAAATAAAGATAAATAGTTGGGACTCAATTTAACTAAAGAGCTTTTGCACAGCAAAAGGAACAATCAGCAGAGTAAACAGGCAACCCACAGAATGGGAGAAAACCTTCACAGCTTATACTTCTGACAAAGAATTAATATCCAGAATCTGCAATGAACTCAAACAAATCAGTAAGAAAAAAAAATCCCATCAAAAAGTAGGCTAAGGACATGAATAGACAATTCTCAAAAGAAGATATACAAATGACCAACAAACATGGAAAAATGCTCAACATCACTAATGATCAGGGAAATGCAAATCAAAAACACAGTGTGATACCACCTTACTCCTTCAAGAATGGCCATAATCAAAATATCAAAAAACAGTAGATGTTGGCGTGAATGCCGTCATCAGGGAAGACTACTACATTGCTGGTGGTAATTTAAACTAGTATAGCCACTATGGAAAACAGTGTGGAACTTCCTTAAAAAACTAAAAGTAAAAGTACCTTTTGGGATGAGTTTGTGTCCTTTGTAGGGACATGGATGCAGCTGGAAACCATCATTCTCAGCAAGCTGTCGCAAGAACAGAAAACCAAACACCGCATGTTCTCATTCATAGGTGGGAACTGAACAATGAGATCACTTGGACTTGGGAAGGGGAACATCACACACCGGGGCCTATCATGGGGAGGGGGGAGCAGGGAGGGATTGCATTGGGAGTTATACCTGATGTAAATGATGAGTTGATGGGTGCTGATGAGTTGATGGGTGCAGCACACCAACATGGCACAAGTATACATATGTAACCTACACATTATGCACATGTACCCTAGAACTTAAAGTATAATAATAATTTAAAAAATGAAAATAAAAATAAAAATAAAGTCAGTATTTAAAAAAAAAAAAAGTACCTTTTGATCCAGCAATCCCACTAGTAGGCATCTACCCAGAGGAAAAGAAGTCATTATACTAAAAGGATGCTTGCACACACGTGTTTATAGTAGCACAATTTGGCAAAATCATGGAACCAACCCAAATGCCCATCAGTCAACTAGTGGATAAAGAAACTGTGATATATATATATACACACACACATATATATATCACACATATATATCACACACATATATATCATATATGTATATAGTATTCCATCATATATATTTGATGGAATACTACTCAGCCATAAAAAGAAATGAATTAACGGCATTTGGAGCAACCTGGATGAGATTGGAGACTATTATTCTAAGTGAAGTAACTCAGGAATGGAAAACCAAACATCGTATGTTCTCACTAGTATGTGGGAGTTAAGCTATGAGAACATAAAGGTATAAGAATGGTACAATGGACTTTGGGGACATGGGAGGAAGAGTGGGAGTGGAGTGAGGGATAAAAGATTACAAATAGGGTGCAGTGTATACTGCTTGGGTGATGGGTGCACCAAAATCTCACAAATCACTAGTAAGGAACTTAGTCATGTAACCAAATACCACCTGTACCCCAATAACCTATGGAAAAATAAAATAATTTTAAAAAAGAACAGGTCTGAGAACTAGCTAGCTTTTCTTCTGTCATATGAGGATACTATGAGAAGTTAGAAATCTGTCACTGAAAAATGGGCTGTCACAAGAACCCAACCATTCTGGCACCCTGATCTCAGACTTCCAGCCTCCAGCACCGAGAAACATAAATTTCTGTTGTTTATAAACCACCCAGTGTATGGCACTTTGTTATAGCAGCCTGCATTGACTAAGACAGATGAGTTTTCAGGCACAGGATTTGAGTTTGATTTCAAGCTCTGCTACTTACCAGTGGTGTGACATTGGACAAATGCTTTAACTTCCTGTGGCCTCCTCTCCTTCATCTAAATATCAATAACGAAGTATGTTCTGCATATCCCACTTGGATATCATGAGGATTCCCAAGGTACCAATGACAGTGGTTGTCTGTAGGGATAGAAGGGATTGGAGCAAATGGAGATTTTGTTGTAGTAAGAGTTCTCAACCGATACCTTGTTGAATTGTTTTGATTTTTGAGCCAAGCGCAATTGTAATCTCAATAGCTCTCTTTACTAATTAGTGTTATTGTCAGGCAGTGAACACAAAGATGATGCATAAATTTAAGTACCTGAGTCTTGATGGCTTTGAACTCCCTCCTGTTTTATTGCTCTATAAGCCCATTCTTTTACAGTTGACCTTCCCTGTCATAGCACCTGGCACAATCGTGCTCAGAAACGTTGGATTAATGTTGGATTTGCTAGTCTGAATGGATGCAGTTCATTTTGCAGATGGGAGGGAGGTCCAGAGATTTACTTTTGCAGCACTTTTTTTTCTTCTTTTCCTGAACTTCTTTCAAGTCCGGAGATGTCTATTAGAGGAATTAGATGAGGCCCTTTGATTTTTAATTGTATGTGCCCAGGTGGTTAGGGGAGGACATGACAGAAGTTATAGTTGGCTATCTAGGATCAGAGTGGCTCTTTAATAGATGCTGGAACTTGATTCTATCAGTTCAAGCAGGTGGAACCACTTGCAGGGCCTGCTCCACGCCACCCAGACTGCCAAGAGCCTGATGGATGAACCAGTGTGCCAAATTAATAACAATTTCCTCTGTGACATTTTGTGACGTGAGAGCTAGGACAGCAAGTATTCATAGAACACTTCTTAATGGGACAAATGTCGCCTCCAGAGACTGAACCACTGATCAGAGGGATGTGTAGGGAAGTGTAAAATTGAACATAGAGAGATAGTTATAAGGCATATGTGCATTGGGGCATTGTAAAATGTATTTCCATTTTCTGTTTAATAGACATTTCTATTCTTTTGTTCATTTATTTGCTCATTTCACATCTCTTGAGCCTACCCTGTGCTGTGAACTGGAAATGCCAGATGAATATATTTCAGTCTCGATTCTTAAGAAGGTTTCAGTTTAGTGGTAAAGGACAAATAAAAAATAGCACACTTGGATGTCCTTGATCCTAAGATACTACTGAATTTGAGATGCATTGTTAATTTACTCACAGCTTATAAGGATAAAAGAAACATTGTTTTAAACGTACACAGTGCTTTTCAGACACATCTCAATTTCAGAATGATTTCATTGTAAACGAATATGTACATATTGGAACTGAGGAAACATAGTTCTTACCATAGTATGTGACGTGTGCTGAGATGGAATTATAAGCTGTGTAAACGAACATGGCAGTGTGGGGTGCTCTACCCCTTGAAAGGGTGCCCTCCATTAACAATAGGGATCATACCATAGGGTGACTGCTATGGTCTGAATGTTTGTGTCCTCCCAAAATTCATATCTTGAAACCTAATCACCAATGTAATAAATAGTATTAAAGATTGGGGTATTTGGGAGGTGATTAGGTCATGAGGGCTATGCCCTTATGAATGGGATTTGTACCCTTATAAAAGAGGCCTGAGGGGACTTGTTTGACCCTCTGCCACATGAGAACATGTAGAAGACACCATCCATAAGAAATGAGCCCTCATCAGACACGGAATCTGCTGGTGCCTTGATCTTAGATTTCCCAGCCTCCTTCCCAGTATTACTTCAGAACTGTGAGCAATACATTTCTTTATTATTATTATTGTTTTAATAGTTTTTGGGCAACAAGTGGAAGTTGGTTACATGGATAAATTCCTTACTGGTGATTTCTGAGATTCTGGTCCACCCATCACTCGAACAGTGTACACTGAACCCAATGTGTAGTCTTTTATCACTCACCCCCTCCCACCCTTTTCCTTGAGTCCCTGGAATCTATTGTATCATTCTTATGCCTTTGTGACCTCATAGCTTAGCTCCCACTTATGAGTGAGAATGTACGATGTTTGGTTTTTCATTCCTGAGTTCCTTCACTTAGAAAACTGGTTTCCAATTCCATCCAAGTTGCTGCAAATGCCATTATTTCATTCCTTTCTATGGTTGAGTAGTATTCCATGGTGTGTGTGTATGTGTGTGTTTGTGTGTGTGTGTATCACATTTTCTTTTTTTTCTCCTTCTTTAGGGCACTTTATTACACTTGTTTTTCTCTTTCTGCATTACTCAGGCAATAGTGTTACTAAACTTTCTGTCACCAAATAACAAGAATCCCTTTACCATCAGTTTCCGATAAAGTTTTCTTTTCTTTAAATCTTCACCCATAACCTTCTCAAAGAGCACTGAGCTTCTTAGTTTCTCCAAGGATCTTCAGATGTTCACTAATGCTCCCTTCAAATTCTTTCCAGTTTCTATGCACTGCCCATTTCCAAAGCCATTCCCACATTTTAAAGTTTTTGTTATGGCGTCCTTCCATTTCCAGGGTCCAATGTCTGTACCAATGTCAGGAACAATCTATTGCTGTGTAACAAATAATACCAAATTTAGCAACTTAAAACAACAATTATTATTTCAACAGTTTCTGATGACTAGAAGTACAGAAGAAGGGAGCTGGGTAGTTCTGGCTAAAGATTTCTTTTTTTACAAATTCATTTTACTTTAAGTTCTGGGATACATGTGTAGAATGTACAGGTTTTTTACATAGTTATACATGTGTCATGGTGGTTTGCTGCACCTATCAACCCAGTGTCTAGCTTTTAAGCCCCGCATAGATTAGGTATTTGTCCTAATGTTCTCCCTCTCCTTGCCCCCAACTCCTGACAGGCCCTGATGTGTGTTGTTCACCTCCCTGTATCCATGTGTTCTTATTGTTCAACTCCCACCTATGAGTGAGAACATGTGGTGTTTTTTTTCTGTTCCTGTGTTAGTTTACTGAGGATGATGGCATCCAGCTTCATCCATGTCCCTGCAAAAGACATGAGCTTATTCTTTTTTATGACTGCATAGTGTTCCATAGTATATATGTACCACATTTTCTTTATACAGTGTATCGTTGATGGGATTTGGGTTGGGTCCATGTCTTTGCTATTGTAAATAGTGCTGCAATAAACATATGTGTGTATGTGTCTTTATAGAAGAATGATTTATATTCCTTTGGGTATATACCCAGTAATGGGATTGCTGGGTCAAATTGTATTTCTGGTTCTAGATCCTTGAGGAATCACCACATTGTCTTCCAAAATGGTTGAACTAATTTACATTCCCATCAACAGTGTAAAAGCGTTCCTATTTCTCCACAGTCTCACTAGCATCTATCGTTTCTTGACTTTTTAATAATCGCCATTCTGACTCTCATTGTGGTTTTGATTTGCTTTTCTCTAAAGATTGGTGATGGTGAGCTTTTTCTCATTTGTTTTTTGGCCACATAAATGTCTTCTTTTGAGAAGTGTCTGTTGATATCCTTTGCCCACTTTTTGATAGTGGTGTTTTATTCTTGTAAATTTGTTTTTTTTTTTTGTAGATTATTGCAAAAATTTTCTCCCATTCTGTAGGTTGTCTAGTTCACTTGGATGCTAGTTTCTTTTGCTGTGCAGAAGCTCTTTAGTTCAATTAGATCCCATTTGCCAATTTTGGCTTTTGTTGAAATTGCTTTTGGTGTTTTAGTCATGAAGTCATTGCCCATGCCTATATCCTGAACAGTATTACCTAGGTTTTCTTTTAGGGTTTTTATAGTTTCGGGTTTTACATTTAAGTCTTTAATCCATCTTGAGTTAATTTTTGCATAAGGTGTAAGGAAGGGGTCCAGTTTCAGTTTTCTGCATATGGCTAGCCAGTTTTCCCAGCAACATTTATTAAATAGGGAATCCTTTCCCCATTGCTTGTTTTTGTCAGATTTGTCAAAGATCAGATGGTTGTAGATGTGTGGTGTTACTTCTGAGGTCTCTATTCTGTTCCATTGGTCTATATGTCTGTTTTGATACCAGTACCTTGCTGTTTTGGTTAATATAGCCTTGTAGTATAGTTTGAGGTCAGGTAGCATGATACCTCCAGCTTTGTTCTTTTTGCTTAGAATGGTCTTGCCTATACGGGCTCTTTTTTGATTCCACATGAAATTTAAAGTAGTTTTTTCTAATTCTGTGAAGAATGTCAATGACAGTTTGATGGGAATAGCATTGAATCTATAAATTACTTTGGGGAGTATGGCCATTTTCACAGTATTCATTTTTCCTATCCATGAGCATGGAATGCTTTTCCATTTGTTTGTGTCCTTTCTTATTTCTTTGAGCAGTGGTTTGTAGTTCTCATTGAGGAGGTCCTTCATGTCCCTTACAAGCTGTATTCCTAGGTATTTTATTTTCTTTGTAGCAATTATGAATGGGAATTCATTCATGATTTGGCTCTCTGCTTTTCTATTGTTGGTGTATAGGAATGCTTGTGATTTTTGCACATTGATTTTGTATCCCGAGACTTTGCTGAAATTGCTTATCAGTTTAAGGAGTTTTGGGGCTGAGACGATGGGGTTTTCTAAATATACAATCATGTCATCTGCAAACAGAGACAATTTTACTTCCTCTTTTCCTATTTGAATATCTTTTCTTTCTTTCTCTTGCCTGATTGCCCTGGCCGGAACTTCCAATACTATACTGAATAGGGGTGGTGAGAGAGGGTAACCTTGTCTTGTGCTGATTTTCAAAGGGAATGCTTTCAGTTTTTGCCCATTCAGTATGATATTGGCTATGGGTTTGTCACAAATAACTCTTATTATTTTGAGATATGTTCCATCAATACCTAGTTTATTCAGAGTTTTTAACATGAAGGGATGTTGAATTTTATTGAAGGCCTTTTCTGCATCTATTGAGTTAATCATGTGGTTTTTGTCATTGGTTCTGTTTATATGATGAATTACATTTACTGATTTGCATATGTTGAACCAGCCTTGCATCCCAGGGATGAAGCCAACTCGATTGTGGTGGATAAGCTTTTTGATGTGCTGCTGGATTCAGTTAGCCAGTATTTTACTGAGGATTTTTGCATCAATGTTCATCACGGATATTGGCCTGAAGTTTTCTTTTTTTGTTGTGTCTCTGCCAGGTTTTGGTGTCAGGATGATGCTGTCCTCATAAAATGAGTTGGGGAGAAGTCCCTCTTTTTCTGTTGTTTGTAATAGTTTTAGAAGGATTGGTACCAGCTCCTCTTTGTACCGCTGGTAGAATTCAGCTGTGAATCTATCTGGTCTTGGGATTCTTTTAGTTTGTATGCTATTAATTGCTGCCTCAACTTCTGAACTTGTTATTAGTCTATTCAGGGATTTGACTTCTTCCTGGTTTAGTCTTGGGAGGGTGTATATGTCCAGGAATTTATCCATTTATTCTAGATTTTCTAGTTTATTTGTACAAAAATGTCTATAATATTCTCTGTCGTTAGTTTGTCTTTCTGTAGGGTCAGTGGTGATATCCCCTTTATCATTTTTCATTTCATCTATTTGATTCTTCTCTCTTTTTTTGTTAGTCTGGCTAGTGGTCTATTTATTTTATTAATTTTTTCAAAAAAAAAAAAAAAACCCAGCTCCTGGATTTGTTGATTTTTTGAAGGGTTTTTCATGTCTCTATTTCTCAGTTCTGCTCTGATCTTAGTTATTTGTTGTCTTCTGCTAGCTTTTGAATTTGTTTGCTCTTGCTCCTATAGTTCTTTTAATTGTGATGTTAGGGTGTTGATTTGAGATCTTTCCAGCTTTCTGATGTGGGCGTTTGGTGCTATAAATTTCCCTCTTAACACTGCTTTAGCCTTATCCCAGAGATTCTGATATGTTGTCTCTTTGTTCTCATGGGTTTCAAATAACTTATTTATTTCTGCCTTAATTTTGTTATTTACCTGGAGTCATTCAGGAGCAGGATGTTCAGTTTCCACGTAGTTGTATCACATTTTCTTTATGCACTTGCTGGTTGGTGGGCATTTAGTCTGTTTCCATATTTTTGCAATTGCAAACTGTGCTGCTATAAACATGCATGTGCGAGTGCCTTTTTCACATAATGAAATCTTTTATCTGGGTAGATAACCAGTAGTGGAATTGCTGGATCAAATGTTAGTTCTATTTTTAGTTCTTTAAGGAATCACTATATTGTTTTCCATAGTGGTTGTACTAGTTTACATTCCCACCAGCAGCATAAAAGTGTTACCTTTCAATACAACTATGTCAAGATCTATCATTTTTTCATTTTTAAATTAAAGACATTCTTGCAGGAGTAAGGTGGTATTGCATTGTGGTTTTGATTTGCATTTGCCTGATAATTAGTGATGTTGAGCATTTTTTCATATATTTGTTGTCCATTTGTATATCTTGAGAATTGTCTATTCATGTCCTTAGCCCAATTTTGATGCCATTATTATCATTATTAATTACTATTATTTTCTTGCTGATGTTTTTTGAGTTCACTGTAGATTCTGGACATTAGTGCTTTGTTGGATGCATAGTTTGCAAATATTTTCTCCCAGTCTGTGGATTGTCAGTTTATTCTGCTGATTATTTCTTTTGCTATGCAGAAGCTTTTTAGTTTAATTATGTCCCATCTATTTATCTTTTTTTTTTTTTTGTCGCATTTGCTTTTGTGTCCTTGGTCATTAACTCTTTGCTTAAGCTAATTTCAAAAAGAGTTTTTCCAATGTTATCTTCCAGAAATTTTATGATTTCAGGCTCATTTTTGTTGTTTAAAAATTATCTAGTCTAGGTATTTTGTTATAGCAGCCCAAGTGGACTAAGAGAGTTATCATTTACTATTACATTATTAAAGAAATTTGTGCTTTTGAGATCTCTGTCTAAAGACCTGGTGGAATTAGAGTTCTCCCTCCAAGGGCAGTGCTATGGAAATGCAGCAAATGCTTCCTCTCCAGGGTCTCTTCCCAACATTCACAATCTAATTTCAGAAATAAGCCAGAGGATAATTTGAAAAGTCCCATGAGTGTGTTGCAGGGCTGAGCATCAGGAAGCTTACTCTCTACTTTGATGCTAGCTCTGGGACTTTGAGCACACCACTAAACCACCAGAGGATTCCCCTTTCTCTGCTTGGTCTTATTTGTAGCATGCTGTAAGTAGAAAATGGATCGTGACTAAAAACTACCACGTTGAAGAACTCTGTTGAAGGCTTGTCCTTGACACTTCCCTCCACATTCTCCCAGCCACGGTGACTCACCAGAAAAAGAAACTGACCCAGTGCCAAAGCCAAGGCCAGTAGAGACATCGATTGGGGGAGATCTCCTTTGTTTGTTGGCGTTGAGAGCACAGCAGCTGTGCTTTCTAGGAAAGACAGGAATTAAGAATCTTAGAATCCCAGGGATGGAAGGGACATTAGGTACCCTCAGTTCAGATGTTCATTCCAAGAAGGAAGGTAGCTGGGAAATTGCCAGCTGTTTGGATCCCTCCAGTGATGAAGAGCTCCTTGCTTGTGAAAGCATCTCATTCTGTTGTTAGATGCTAAAGATTTAAAATATTTTAAAATTTTGTTGTTTTCATTCATTGACTAATTCCAAGGGGATCACTCATTTATTGGTTCCTTTCTCTGCACCAGGCATTTCTTTAAGTATGAGAGATAAGTTGACAAGCAAAATGGAACAAAAATTAATGCCCTTATGGTTTATATTCTAGCAGAGGGACCATGTAAGAAATAGTAAGTACATAAGAATTACATGTTGGAGTGTGATAAATGCAATGTAAGGAAAAAGAGGGTATAATATTAAAAGGGGTTTCAGAATAGGTCTCCTTGAGAAGGTCATATTGTAGCAAAGATTTGAAGGGGGCAAGGAAATGAGCCATGAATCTGACACAGGCCACGCAGAGGTCCTGAACCTGTTGTATTCAAGAAACAGCAGAGCTGATGTAGCTGGGCCAGAGTGAATAAGGGGACGAGGAAGAGATGAGTCAGGGTAAGGTGGGGCAGCTGTGTACTAGCTTTAGGCTGTCATAAGGATATCACTTTTACTCTGATTGAAGTGAAAAGCTGTTGGAGGGTTTTGGGCAGAGGCATGACATGATCTGATTTACTTTTTCATAGGATCCCTCTAGGTCCCTTTAAAAATTATAATACAGGGGAGGGGGGAGGGATTGCATTGGGAGTTACACCTGATGTAAATGACGAGTTGATGGGTGCTGACTAGTTGATGGGTGCAGCACACCAACATGGCACAAGTATACATATGTAACAAACCTGCACGTTATGCACATGTACCCTAGAACTTAAAGTATAATAAAAAAATTATAATACAGAAGGTTAGAGTGGAAGGAGTGTGATTATGGATGTTGCTATTGCACCAGAATTTGCTGAGTGATTGAAAGTGGGGTATGAGAGAAGGAAAGGGGCCAGGGATACCTTCAGTATCTCTGACTTAAGCCAATGGAAGGGTGGAGTTATCTTTAAATGACCTAATGAAAACTGTGGTAGAAGCTGATTTTGTTTGAGGAGAGAGTTCAAACTTGGGCCAAAATAAAATTCACTTCCCTACAGTTTTTACCACTGGCAACTTCTATTCTGGGACTGTTCCCAGAGAAATTCCTACCCTGCCTTTGTGTAGCTGTCCATTAGTATTAGAGTCAGCATGCCTGTTCCCCTATGAATTTTTTTCTCAATTAAATCATCCTTAAGCTGCTCTACCTATTTATCATTCATTCATATATTTATTCACTCATTCATTCCTACTTATAATTTTTCATTCATCCAATTTTGCATTTATTGATGCTTACTTTGTGCTAGTCACTGTAGTGGGTTCTTGGAACACCAGCTGGCCTGGGTATTTGAAGAGGGCACAGTGTGGTGGTGGAAGCTCACAGCCCTGTGCGATGCCTGCAAAGGACCAGGGAAACACATGGGGTTTGGAGGTGCCTAACTCAGCTTGGAAACAGGGAAGAAGACAAGGAAGGTGGCGATGGTGGTAGAGGAAGGCTTCTGGAATAGATGAAGTTCGAACCGAGTCTTAAGGAACAGTATGTAGAGAAGTGGGGAACAATTGAATGTTTCAGAGCATGATGGTATGGGAGAGATGTTGGGTGCATGTGGAGGAGAGCAAGAAAAGATGCCAGATAAAGGAGGCTGAAAACCTGGCGGGCCATGACATGAAATGTGGGCTTTACCCTGACACCATTGGGAGTTAGGCATTCAGTGGAATTTAAACAAATAATGGACATAATCAGATTTTCATTTTAGGAAGACTTTTGTTAGAAATGTGTGGGACAGTGAGAAAAGAATCATGAGTTGATCACATGGAAAGTGTTTTAATAATCCAGGCAAGAAATAACTAGTGTCTGAACCTGAGCAATAGCAATGAGAATGAAGAAGAGGGATAGATTTTAGTGTGGGTTTCCAAGAGGCTGGGTGAAGGTGTGCAAGGGCTCTGGAGGCCTAGAATTAGAACTGGCAGCACACTGCTTTCACTAAATGCTATTGGCCTAAGCAAGTTACAAGACCAGCTCAGATAAAATGCATGGTGAAAGGGAGCTGTAAAGTGACGTTAAAAAGTGCATAAATACAGAGAGTAGTGAAGAATTGTGGCAACTACTTTTGCAGTTGACCACAATGACTCATGCACATGTGCAAGATTGAGGCTGACCAAGTATAAGGTGTTAAATTAAACTAAATTTGGCCTAAGGATGACTCTGTACATTGAGTCCCTACTGAAGCCTAACTTAGTACATAAACTAAAAGCCTAACTTGGGAGTATACTTTTGTAACATCAGTTGAGTCTTAGCCAGTCACAACAGCCAGGCTTTAGTCAATCACAAACAGCCACTGTGTTCAAATAAGGCAAATACTGAGCTGCAAGCAATCAGCTGTTTCTGTACCTCACTTACATTTCCTGTCCATAAATACAGCCTGCCCACATTACTGAACGGAGCTCTCTGAACCTCTTCTAGTTCTGAGGGCTGCCCAATTATTGAATCTTTGCTCAATTAAACTTGTTAATTTCTTTTCTTTTCATTCTTTTTTTTTTTTTGAAACAGGATCTCATTCTATTGCCCAGGCTGGAGTACAGTGGCATGATCATAACCCACTATAACCTCAAACTCCTGGCTTCAAGAGATCCACCAGCCTTGGTCTTCCAAAGCACTGGGATTACAGGTGTGAGTTACTGTGCCTAGCTTGTCAAATTTAATTTTTCTAAAATTTTCTTTAAACAATGAAACCTGGAGCAAGAGGAAAGTTAGATAATTGAAAAAATTAAGGTTATTCAACACTATTAAATTAAAATTCGTCAGGTGTGGTGGTTCACTCTTGTAATACCAACAGTTTGGGAGGCTGAGGTGGGTGGATTGCTTGAGTCCAGGAGTTTGAAAAC
Organism: Theropithecus gelada; assembly: GCF_003255815.1. NCBI lineage: Eukaryota > Metazoa > Chordata > Mammalia > Primates > Cercopithecidae > Theropithecus > Theropithecus gelada. The sequence goes on from NC_037676.1 coordinate 133,004,636, forward strand.
AGCCTGGGTAACATGGTGAAACCCCATCTCTCCAAAAAATACAAAAATTAGCCAGGTGTGATGGCATGCCCTGTAGTCCCAGTCCCTTGAGAGGCTGAGGTGGGAGGATCATCTGAGCCTGGGGAGGTTGAGACTGCAGTAAGCAGTGATCATGCCACTGCACTTCAGCCTGGGTGACAGATGATACTCTATCTCAAAAAAGAGAAATTAAAGTTTTTAATTTACTGAAAGCATTTTCATGCCTCTGTAGTCTTCTCTAGACCCTGGGGACTGATCTGGGAAGGACAGCGCAACATAGAGGCAGGTTTCACCCACCCACGCTAGCATGGAAGTCTTTATGAGAAGCACTTATGAGGAGGTTAGTCTTCGGGGCATAGATGTGTATCAAAGTCTGGGAACTAGTGCAGGCTGATGGGGAACTGAGAAAATCATTTAAAGAGTAAGTTAGGATGGACAAGTAGAGGAGAAAATCCAGAGATTCATACTCAGGGTAGGAAAATGTATGATTAGGTAAGATGACAACCTATTTGAATATACTGAAGACTAGACTTTTGTAAACAGCAAGTCATTGACATACTGTTTTTCCTATATGTGGCTTGTAGCATTTTGCTGAGCTGGGGGAACCTGATAAGATTCCAGTATGATCCTGGATAATAAATTGATTATGAATTGGTGAGACATGTCAGTTCTTTGGAAAAGTGTATTAAGTTCTTAATATAGTACCTGACTCTCAACAAATGATAGCCATTATGTGATTCTTGCTATTCTTAGTTTAACTACAATTCTACATATTGGATGTTTTTGGTTTTCATCCCTTTCCTCACCAAGATGCTCCATCAGCATAAGAAGTGCTGTCAGTCAGGTGAGTGGGCACCCAGCTTGAGAAAACAGCTGGGAGGGGGTGGACTGGAGGGGGTGGACTGGAGGTGGTGGAGTCAATTGCAATCTGTATCCTTCCTAAAAATGACTCTCATGGGGGAAAATTACTAATCACTGCCATTATTCTGCATCTGGTGTTAATTATTCCAGGTAGAGGACACTATAAATGGAATGTTAAGTTCTTAATTTAGGGTGTTTTGGGGTGGGGGAATTGTTCATTTTATTAGTCACTATTCAAGGCATTGAAAAGAACAAGAAGTTTTGATGTTAAAGAAAGTAGCTAAATTAGAAATGTTATGAGACTTTTCTTTTGAGTGCTGGTAGCTCTCTATTAAAAAATACCTGACTCCTTGCTGGATTTATAGGTGTTTGGCATACTCTAATATGAAAAGAGGGCAGCATCAGATGAATGGGTGTAAGTGCCAGGGATAACTTTCATTTTCACCTGGACAATTGCAGTAACCTTCTGACTAGTCTCCTGCTTTCACTTCACTCCTCTCCATTCTCCACATGGACTGTGGAGCTAGAGTGATTCTTTTTTTTGTTTGTTTTTTGAGACGGAGTCTCGCTCTGTCGCCCAGGCTGGAATGCAGTGGCTGGATCTCAGCTCACTGCAAGCTCAGCCTCCCGGGTTTACGCCATTCTCCTGCCTCAGCCTCCCGAGTAGCTGGGACTACAGGCGCCCACCACCGTGCCCGGCTAGGGCTAGTTTTTTGTTTTTTCAGTAGAGACGGGGTTTCACCGTGCTAGCCAGGATGGTCTCGATCTCCTGACCTCGTGATCTGCCCGTCTTGGCCTCCCAAAGTGCTGGGATTACAGGCTTGAGCTACCGCGCCCGGCCTAGAGAGATTCTTAAGATAATCACTTACCTCAGCAAAAGCAAGTTCCTGTTACAGTGGGCAAAATCACATTCCTTACTTAAGACCTCAGGGCATTGTCTGTCTTTTTAGCTTCTGCAACGAGATAATCTTATTCCTTCATCTGCAGTGTTCCCTCTTATAACCAGCTCCATATCCTTTATGTCTCAGTGTAAATCCTCTCCCTAAAGAGATTTTCCTTGATCACTGTTTTAAAAGTAGAACCTCTTATTACTTTAAAGATCACTTGCCAGTAGTTTTTTCTACTAAATAATTAGCAATGATCTCAATAGATACTTGTTTTATTCATTAAACGATATAATACCCCTCTATCCTGCTACTCTATAAGGTCTAACTTAGAAGAAATCCTGTTTGTCTTGTTATTGCCTAGCAACAGAGACTCTACAGTCAAATCCTAGTTCAAATCCCAGTACTGTAAAATCCCAGTACTGTTAGTTACTAGCTGTGTACTCAATCTTGGGGCAAGCTGTTACATAACCACTCTGTGCTTTAATTTCCTTATCTGTAAAATGGGGAATAATAGAACCTGGCCTGGTCTATAGTAAACTCTCAATTGATATTTGTTGAAAAAATAAATAAAGAAAAAAGAAACAGAAAGGTTCCTTACTCCTTGTATGAAAATTAATTCAAGATGGATTAGAGACTTAAATGTTAGACCTAAAACCATAAAAACCCTAGAAGAAAACCTAGGTATTACCATTCAGGACATAGGCATGGGCAAGGACTTCATGTCTAAAACACCAAAAGCAACGGCAACAAAAGCCAAAATTGACAAATGGGATCTAATTAAACTAAAGAACTTCTGCACAGCAAAAGAAACTACCATCAGAGTGAACAGGCAACCTGCAGAATGGGAGAAAATTTTTGCAATCTACTCATCTGACAAAGGGCTAATATCCAGAACCTACAAAGAACTCAAACAAATTTACAAGAAAAAAACAACCCCATCAAAAAGTGGGCAAAGCATATGAACAGACACTTCTCAAAAGAAGACATTCATACAGCGAACAGACACATGAAAAAATGCTCATCATCACTGGCCATCAGAGGAATGCAAATCAAAACCAAAATGAGATACCATCTCACACTAGTTAGAGTGGCAATCATTAAAAAGTCAGGAAATGACAGGTGCTGGAGAGGATGTGGAGAAATAGGAACACTTTTACACTGTTAGTGGGACTGTAAACTAGTTCAACCATTGTGGAAAACAGTGTGGCGATTCCTCAAGGATCTAGAACTAGAAATACCATTTGACCCAGCCATCCCATTACTGGGGATATACCCAAAGGATTACAAATCATGCTGCTATAAAGACACATGCACACGTATGTTTATTGCGGCACTATTCACAATAGCAAAGACTTGGAATGAACCCAAATGTCCATCAGTGACAGACTGGATTAAGAAAATGTGGCACATATACACCATGGAATACTATGCAGCCATAAAAAAGGATGAGTTCATGTCCTTTGTAGGGACATGGATGCAGCTGGAAACCATCATTCTCAGCAAACTATCGCCAGAACAGAAAACCAAACACCACATGTTCTCACTCATAGGTGGGCATTGAACAATGAGATCACTTGGACACAGGAAGGGGAACATTACACACTGGGCCCTATTGTGGGGAGGGGGAAAGGGGGAGGGATAGCGTTAGGCATATACCTAATGTAAATGACAAGTTAATGGGTGCAGCACACCAACATGGCACATGTATACATATGTAACAAACCTGCATTTTGTGCACATGTACCCTAGAACTTAAAGTGTATATATATACAAAAAAAGAGATACATCTCACACGTAATGACATCCACAGGCTCAAAATAAAGGGATAGAGAAAGATCTACCATGCAAATGCAAAACAAAAAGAACAGGGATTGCTATTCTAATACAAGATAAAACAGACTTTAAACCAACAACAATCAAGAAGGACAAAGAAGGGCACTACATAGTAATAAATGATTCGATTCAACAAGAAGACTTAACTATCTGAAGTATATATACACCCAGAATTGGTGCACCCGCATCTATAAAACAAGTACTTCTAGACCTATGAAAAGACTTAGACGGCTGCACAATAATACTGGGGGATGTCAACACCTGACTGACAACATTAGACAGATGATTGAGTAAGAAAATTAACAAAGAAATTCTGGACTTATATGTAACACTTGACGAATTGGATCTAATAGGCATCCACAGAATACTCTACCCAACAACCACAAACCATACATTCTTCTCATCCACACATAGGTCATATTCTAAGATTGACCACATGCTCAGTCATGAAGCAAGTTTTAATAAATTCAAAAAATAAAAATAATAGCAAGCTCACTCTCAATCAGCACAATAAAAATAGAAGTCAATAGCAAGAAGGTCTCTCAAAACTACACAAAAACATGGAAATTTTAACAACCTTCTTCTGCATAACTCATGGGTGAAAAACAAAACAGAAATCAACAAGTTATTTGAAATTAATGAAAATGGAGACATAACTTACCAAACTTTTTGGAATGCAGCTAAAGCAGTGTTAAGAGAAAATTTATAGCACTAAACATCTTCATCAAGAAGTTAGAAACATCTCAAATTAATCTAACATCGTTCCTAGAGGAACTAGAAAAGAAAAGGACAGCCCAACCCCAAAGCTAGGAGAAGAAAAGGAATAATTAAAATCAGAAGAGAAAGTAATGAAATTGAGATCCAAAATCCTAAACAAAAGATCAATAAAACCAAGAGTTTTTTTTGAAAGAATGAACAAGTCTGATAGACTGCTAACTAGATAATGAAACAACAACAACAACAACAAAACAAAACAGAAGAGCACAATCAGAAATGAAAAAGATGACTTTACAACTGATTCCATACAAATACAGAAGATCCTCAGACTATTATGAAAACCTCTATGCACACAAAGTAGAAAATCTGGAGGCAATGGGTAAATTCCTGGAAACACACAACTTCCCAAGATTGAACCAGGAAGAAAGTGAAAACATGAACAGACCAATAACAAGTTCTGAAATTGAATTAGTAGTAAAACTCTGCCAACCAAACCCAGCCCTGGACCGAATGATTTCACAACCATTCTATGAGATATACAAAGAAGACCTGATACCAATCCTACTGAAACCAGAAAACTGTGAGGAGGGACTTCTCCCTAACTCATTCTACAAAGCAAGCATCATCCTGACATCAAAATCTGGCAGAAACACAATGAAAAAAGAAAACTACGTGCCAATATCTCCGATAAACATAGACACAAAACCCCTCAACAAAATACTAGCAAACTGAATATAGCAGCACACGAAAAAATTAATTCACCATGACCAAGTAGCCTTTGCTCCTGGGATGCAAGGATGATTCAGCATACACAAGTCAATAAATGTGATTCACCATATAAACAGAATAAAAACAGAAAACCATATGATCATCTCAATAGATGCAGATAAAGCCTTTGATAAAATCCAACATCTCTTCACAATAAAATCCCTCAAGAGACTAGACATCAAAGGACATTATCTCAAAATAATAAAAGCCATCTATGACAAACCCACAGCCAACATCATACTACATGTGCAGAAGCTGGAACAATTTCGCTTGAGAACTGGAGCAAGAGAAGGATGTTTACTCTCACCACTGCTATTCAACATACTACTGAAAATCCTAGCCAGAGCAATCAGGCAAGAGAAAGAAATAAAAGGCATCCAAATAGGAAAAAAAAGTCAAACTATCTTCTCTGGTGATATAATTTTAGACCTAGAATATCCTAAAGTTTCTGTCAAAAGGCTCCTGGCACTGATAAATAACTTCAGTAAAGTTTCAGGATACAAAATCAATAGGCAACAATCAGTAATGTTTCTATACACCAATAACATTCTAGCTGAGAGCCAAATCAAGAACACAATTCCATTTATAATAGCAACAAAAAATGAAATACCTAAATAATTCTACCCAAAGAGGTGAAAGATCCCTACAAGAATAACTACAAAACACTGCTGAAAGAAATCAGAGGTGACACAAATAAATGGATAAATATTCCATGCTCTTGGATTGGATGAATCAATGTCATCAAAATGGTCATACTGCCCAAAGAAATTTACAGATTCAATGCTATCTCTATCAAAACACCAACATCATTTTTCACAGAATTAGAAAAAACTATTCTAAAATTCATATGGAACCAAAAAGGAGCCTAAATAGCCAAGGCAATCCTAAGCTAAAAGGAAAAAACCCAGATGCATCACATTACCTGACTTCCAAATATACTATAAGTCTGGATTAAGCAAAACAGCACAGTACTGGTACAAAAACAGACACATAGATCAACAGAACAGAATAGAGAGCCCAGAAATAAAGCCACATACCTACAACCATCTGATCTTCAACAAAATTGACAAAAATAAGCAATGGAGAAAGGACTCCCTATTCAATAAATAGTGTTTGGGTAATTGGCTATCCATATGCATAAGAATGAAAATAGACTCCTATCTCTCAATTATAAAAATTAACTCAAGGTCAATTAATAATTCAGCTGGGCATGGTGGTACATGCCTATAGTCCCAGCTACTTGCAGGGGCTGAGGTGTGAGGATCCCTGAGCCTGGAAGGCAGGGATTGCAATGAGCTAAGATCACACCACTGCACTCCAGCCTGGGTGACAGAGTGAGACCATGTCTCAAAAAAAATTAATAATTTAAAGGTGAGATCTCAAACTGTAAAAATTCTAGAAGGAAACCTAGGAAATAGCCTTCTCAACATTAGCTTTGGCAAAGAATTTATTGCTAAGTTCCCAGAAGCAATTGCAACAAAACCAAAAATTGACAAGTGAGACCTAATTAAATGAAAAAGCTTTTGTGCAGCAAAAGAAGTTACCAACAGAGTAAACAGACAGCCTATAGAATGGGAGAAAATATTTGGAAGCTATGTACCTGACTAAGGTCTAATATCCAGAATCTATAAGGAACTTAACAAATCAACAAGCAAAATACAAATAGTTCAATTTTAAAATGGGCAAAGGACATGAACAGACACTTCTCAGAAAAAGACATCCTAGCGGCCAACACAGATATGAAAAAATGCTCAGCATCATTAATCATCACAGAAAAGCAAATCAAAACCACAATGAGATACAATCTCACATCAATTAGAATGGCGATTGTTAAAAAGTCAAAAAGTAACATTTGCTGGCAAGGCTGTAAAGAAAAGCAAAGGTTTTTTTTTTTTTTTGAGACTGAGTTTTGCTCTTGTTGCCCAGGCTGGAGTGCAGCAGCAGGATCTTGGTTCACTGCAACTTCAGCCTCCAAAAAAATTTTTTTTCTCTATTTTTAGTAGAGATGGAGTTTACCATGTTAGACAGGCTGGTTTTGAATTCCTGGCCTCAAGCAATCCATCTGTCTTGGCCTCCCAAAGTGCTAGGGTTATAGGCATAAACCACTGTGCCCAGCTGCAAAGACATATATTGTTGGTAGGAATGGAAACTAGTTCAGTCACCATGGAAAGCAGTTTGGAGATTTCTCAAAGAACTTAAAACAGTACTATCATTTGACCCAGAAATCCCACTATTGGGTATATACCCAAAGGAAAATAATTTATTGTATCAAAAAGGTACATGCATTCATGTTCATCACCATGCTATTCACAATAGAAAAGACATAGAATCAACCTAGGTGTCCATCAACACTGGATTGGATAAAGAAAATGTGGTATAAATATACCATGAAATACTATATATTCATAAAAAGAATGATACCCTGTTCTTTACAGTAACATGGATGGAGCTGAAGGCTATTATCCTAAGTAAATTAATTCAAGAACAGAAAAACAAATACTTTATGTTCTCACTTATAAGTGGGAGCTAAATATTGAATACACATGGACATAGAAATGGGAACAATAGACACTGGGGACTACAAGAGAGAGGAGGGAAGAAGGTGAGTGGGTTGAAAAACTTCCTATTGGGTGCTATACTTACTACCTGGGTACAGGCATCATTTGTACTTCAAACCTCAGTGTCACACAATATACTTATGTCGTGAACCTGCACGTGAACCCCTTAATCTAAAAGAAAAGTTGATATTATTGAAAAATTGTGTATTTTATGGAGTACAGTGTGATGTTTTGATATATATTTACATCAGTAAAAGATTAAATCAAGCAAAAAAAGAGAACTACCCATGAATCCTGATTTTTAGTAACAGTGTATATGGTGAATGCTGCTGCATTGCCTAGATTTCCACTACTAGATACCTCCAGTGGTTGTGTGGGTTACTGAAAACTCTGGCCAGTGCCCTTCTTTGGGGACTGACTGTAGATTCATCCAAGTTTACACCCTGACAGGTGTAGCCCAGGGCAGTCCACATCCGATGATAGGGATATTACTAAGACAGGGCTCCCTCTTTTCACTTTGTGATGACTTTGAAGGACCACCCTAACCCCAGGTTGCAGTACAAGCAGTTCAGCTGCTCAGGCCATATAACCACTATGGTATGTGAAGTATCTGTCATGAGAAAAGAAGCTGCATAGAGTTTATGGTAAACCACAATGGAACACTCACAATGCAGGCCTTTGGAGCAAGATTATGTTATCTATGGTAGAGAACTGCACGCTATTTGAAAAGCATTGTCTGATCATGGGACGTCAAGTGATTCTGTAGCCACAGCTGCCCGTTGTGAACTGGGTTCTGTTGGACCTACCAAGTTATAAGGTCAGGCAGGCTAAGGACTGCCATCATGAAATGGAAGTGAGGTTAGGCTTCAACAGGTCCAGAGAGCCGAAGTAAGTTGCACAGCATGTGGCCCAGATTCCATGTCAGCTGCCACTGTTGTACTGGTCTACCCTTCAGCTTACACCTATTGCCACCTGGTGCCCCTTACAACCAGGAGATAGAGAAGGGCACGTGTTCAGCCCAGTTCTGTAAATGCTGGCTGACTCTGCATGTTGAATAGCCATCTCGAGTCAGCTTCTTTCCTCATTTTTCTTGAGAAAATCTAATTCATACTGATCTCTTTAGTTTTTGATCATCCATATCACAAATCTTGTGTCATAATTTAAATTGCTTTTCATGTGTCTTTTATAGTCCCTTCCAATTTTATTGTGTTATGATTGTATCCAATACTTGATTCAGATAAGAAAATAAGTAGCTCAGCTCTTGGTATAGAACAGTATCGCCGTTAAGTATTTCTAGACTCGAATTGAGTCCTCATAGACCTTGGCAGCTGAAATTGAATAGAAGGTATAGAAGATTCCAATGTAAGAATAGATAACATTTCTTAGAAATATATAGTATATCATATTTCTTCAAGGCAATCTTATTCATCCTCTTTGATTTTAAGCTGATGCTGTTTACTGAAAAAGTAAATCAATTACTTTCTCATAACTAGGTTTTATGTGGAATAATGCTATTACGGGAGGAAGCACATCCTCATGTTCCCATCCAGTAATTTCAGTTCTACTGCCCCAAAGGCAGTGTATTTGTGGAACCCTTCAAGTTCCCCTCTCTGTCTCCCCATGGGAAAGTGAGAAGCTCAAATGATTGGTGTGAATGTGGGTAGCCTGATATCCATTGGTCTTTGTTATCTACAGCAGAGACACTGCATTGAAAATGAAGGTAGCAGGAGTATTTCTTGCATGTTGTAAAATTGCCCTTGAAAACTCCCTGAGAAGGTCCCACCTTGGTGAGTAGAGATTGGGAATGCCCGCTAATACTGTCTCTCAATAAGTTGAACAGAATCTTTGTTTTTTCCCTCCAGCTTTGGAACACCATGTTGCTTTAGTTGATTATCAAGTAAAGCCTTCAACTTCCATTCTGTGGCCATGTTGTACAAAACTACCTATTAGGAAACTCACGTATCCACGTTCAGTGAGGCCAGAAGCTCAGACTATTAAGAGATGGAGCAGCCAGGATGCACTGAGGGAACGGTAGATAGGAGTAGACCTCTGTGGAAGTCTCTGCTTATTGACAGGGCTGAAGTGGTAGAATTTCTCTTTTTTATTATCTTTGACATGGTCCAATAATTGAATGTTTCTAAGTCAAATAAGGTGGGATTCCACCACAAGCATTAGTATTGTACTTGTCAAGTACTAAGCACTTAGTAAATGCTAGCCTCACTAATAATTTCTCCATCACAGGTAACTGTCAAAATGGTACTCTGATGAGAAGTAGGTAGAATTGATTGAATCTGTCTTATAGAATTGATTGAATCTGTCTTCCCTGTGGGGTGGCTGTTAATACATTTTTCTATTGAGATCTTCAAACAGATAACAACAGATAGCTTAATGGTGGAGTCAATGGTTAAAAATTGCTCAAAATATTTTCAACATAGCAAAGAGTGCTCCTGCATGAAGAGCAACCCCAAGTAGAGACCTGTTTTTCTTTCTTCAGTCCAGAAGTGCTACTGATGGGCTGGAGTCTTGATGTGATTGATTAAAATGGAGAATTATATAAATATAAAATTTTATAAAGGGGATTTGTGGTTGTAAAATTAAATTCTTCAAGATCCACACATTCTTATTCAGAGTCCAAACTATTTGGAAAATAAATAAATCTATCAATAAAAATTTCCAGACTGCTTTCTTTGTCTAGCTTTGAACATGATTGGAGCACTGCTTTCAATAACTTTAAGGAAAAAAGGGTTCTGATCAAGAGACTCAGTTGGTAGCTTGAGGGGGTTTACCCAGAGTTTTTGTCTTTGTACTTGTTGGACTGACTTTTAGCTTCTATTGATCTCACAGATTAAAGACAATTGATCATGTCTAAGAATAAGTAAAACTAGATCAATGCTTTGTCAGTTATGATGAAAGCATTTTGAACTTGAGAGTTGCAAAAAATAAATAATTTGTCTCCTGTTATTGCAATAGCATCCTGTTCTTCATTTTCTTCCTTTCCTTTACCTCGAGCTAGTTTTTGTTGTTGTTGCCAGAATCAGCACTTGCGCTGAACCATTGTTTTTATTCCATCCTATAGGAGTAAGGGAGGTTAGGGTTGGAAGAGAGCAACTTGGCCAGCACTCCTAATTTTATGGTTAAAGAAATTGAGGTCCAAAACGTTAGATGATGAGTTAGCAAAAGAACCAGGATTCAAAGTAGGATTCTGGTCTCATTTTGTTACATACTTTTTGCTGCATCAATGAAACAAACCTCTGAAATATAGGACCTAACTTCTATTCCTATTATCCTAGAGGAATAGAACAAAGACTAGCAGAGACTAACTGCAAGAAAGAGGTGACTGCACAACTTCCACCCAGGTTGTCACATCCCTGCTCTTTTCATACTTACATACTACTTCATGGCTGATACATTGAGGCTTCATTTTTGGGCCACAAGCCATGGGACTATCTCAGAATGATAGTCTGTTGGCATGTGCTAAATTAAGATTTCTCCTGAATGGGATTAATGCTGTTATAAAAGAGACCCCAGAGAGCTGTCTTGCATTTTTCACTTGTGAGGACACAGTGAGAAAGTGTTGTCTTGTCTATGAACCAGAAAGCAGGCCCACACCAGACACCAAATCTTCCAGCACTTTGATCTTGAACTTCCCAGCCTCTAGAACTGTGAGAAATAAATTTCTATCATTTATAAGTCACCCAGTTTATGGTATTTTTATAGCAATCTAAATGAACTCAGATAGTTAATATTCCTTGGTGAGAACCAAGATAACATTATTAATATCCATAGTTGGTAACTTTGGAGCACTAATTTTGGGCCAGCTATATATAAATTGTACTCTTTTGGCCTGTATGACAGCCTTATGATGTAAGCACTGTGATGATCCCATTGACGGATAAGAAATTGAGGTATAGAGAAGTGAATAACTGCCCAAGGTCACCCAGATGATAAATAATGGAGTTGGGATGTAAATTATTTTACTGTCTCATTGGAGCAAATTCTTCCCCTCCCCTCCCTGCCAATATCATGAAAGCAACCCATCTTCTTATAGATAGTTGAGACCTTAGCAGGAGAGACCAGAGAAATGAGTCAGCAAAATCCACTCTTCAGATTAGAGGTATTTTCCCCCAGGGATCCAGTTTGGTGATTTCCAAGGAGCTTGATACCTACATTTTCAAAACTTGAAATCTCGGCCAGCATGTCCCTGATTTCCCAGTGACCCAGTACTGCTCAGAGGCATGCAATGTCTTCAAAATATACAGCATCAAAAGATGCAATAGAGCCCCAACATCTTATAGATGTTGCAAGGCAAACATGGGAAAATGACTTAGCTCTAAACAGCTAACAGTAGTCCAAGCATGGAGAAGCTTAATTTGTTTTGTTTGTTTGTTTAAAGGAAATAGCCTAGCATCTTAATACTTCTTTCACTGTGGAAGGCACCCTAATTTGTTATAATTACTTGTCTTTTCTGCTAATGTTTAAGTTTGGGGAGTTTTTTTTTCCCCTTCTCTGTATTCTTAAACCTTAGCACAGAGTATATATATATTTTTGTTAAATGAATGACTGCATGAGTCTTGGGTGTGGTGACATAGTACCAATGATATATAAAGAAACATAGGCCAGCCAGGGTGGTGGCTCGTTCCTGTAATCCCAGCAATTTTGGAGGCCAAAGTGGGCAGATGGCTTGAGCTCACAAGTTTGAGACTAGCCTGGGCAACATGCTAGTCTCTAGTCCCCGTTTCTATAAAAAATACAAAAAATTAGCCAGGCATGGTGGCATGTGCTTATAGGTCCACCTACCTGGGGGGCTGAGGTGGGAGGATCACCTGAGCTCAGGAGGTCGAGGCTGCAGTGAGCTGAGATCATGCCACTGCACTCCAACTTGAGCAACCAGAGTGAGACACTGTCTCAAAACAACAACAACAACAAAACAAACAAAAAACAGAAAACAAAACCAAAAAATAAAAAACACAGGCAGTTGGGGAGCTTTCAAGGCACCACTTGGTAGAACAAAGGGGAAAGAAGTACGAACTCAGAATCTCTGGACACAGAAGACCCTTAAGCAGAGCGCTCTGCACAGTTCTCCCCTATTCCATTCGTGGCCTCCCTTTCATATGTGCTCAACAGTAACATTTTGATGGACATCAAGCTTCCAAAAGTCAACACCAGCCATTAGTTTAGAATTCTCTGTCACAATCTTGCCTCTACTCACAAGCTCTGGACTCACAAGACATGACAAGAATTGGTCGATGCTGTGAAATAAACTGATTGTTAATTGCTGGTAGAAGCAAAAACACACACACACATGCATGTGTGCACACACAAACACACAGTCAACAGAAGAAACTGCAAACAACCTACAACCTGTTTATCTCCTTCAAAGCTCTTTGAGGCTTTCCAGTTACGGTGGTCTGAAGTGGTAGATGTTTTCTTTTGGTCAAAAACAAGTAGAACACCAGAAAAAATGATTAAAGAAAGCCATTCAGGGGTTTAAAAGTTGACTACAGGCAGAACAGAAATTAAGAGGCATTTCCTTTTTCATAGCTTTATTTGAGATGTACATACCATATTCACCTATTTAAAGCAAACGATTCAATATTTTTGTGTGTGTTCATGGAGTTGTGCAAGAGAAGTGCTTATGTTTGAGAAACTGTACACCTGAGGAGAGTGGTAGGGATCTATGACCTTCTTTCCTGGAGCTATTCCCTTTACTTCCCCAGATTGGTGCTGGTCTTGAATATCCACAGATTTTCTGAAAAGGGGGTCCATGCAACGCAAGGTAGGGCCTGAGCACCTGCACTTGGACAGTGAAGAGCCACCAACTTGGTAAACTAATAAGGAATAGGCACCATTATTTTATGGGGCACAAAGAAAGAAAATAAAACTGCTGCTAATTAAACCTGACCTTGATTGTACAATGCATCCCAATTTCAGAGATGTTAAAATGTGAGCCTTAGAATGGATAGAATATGATATGAGTAGGAGCAAATGGGTATGTGGTTGGAATCACACGAGGTGCAGGTAAGGATGACTTTGAATGATATGTCAGACAGAGACAGATTTGATGTCCAGTAAGTGGTTTGAAGCTTAGCAGAAACCCTGGCCTGTGGATACAGATTTAGGTGTGTCAGCCTACAGGTGGTATTTGGAACTGTGGGAGAGGGTGTGATGGTCCAGTAGGGTGTGGAGAGGAGGGCTTTTTCACCATAGCACCATTGATAGTACTGTGTTGTCAGGGCTGTTTCATGTACTGTAGGATGTTTAGCAGCATCCTGGCCTCTATGCCGAGATTCCGCTAAGCAACCCCCACCCGACTGTGACAACCAAAATGTCTGTAGACATTGCCAAATGTCCAACATTTCTACCCCTTGACATCCCTTCTTGTCAAAAACTACTGTTGTAGAGGGAGGCAGGAAGAGGAAGAGGAGGGATCCAGGGGATATTAATGTTTAATACATGTTTAATAATGAATACACAGAGAGACTAAGAAGAAATGTGATATTGATTAAAGAATGGTGCGACGAGTTGTTTTTGTTTTTTCCTTCTATTTTTTCCCTTTGATCATTTTAAATAGCATAAGTTCTTTGGCCTTGCAGACATTGAGCAAGGAGTGCTGGGTTTAGGTAGTAGTATGGGTTCTGCAGTCAGAAATTCAGGGGTCATATCCTAAGCTTCACTAGTCCCTAGCTGCATGGCCTTGACCTCTTCCTGGCTACATGGCCTTGACCTCTTCCTAGCTGCGTGGCCTTGACCTCTTCCTGGCTACATGGCCTTGACCTCTTCCTGGCTACATGGCCTTGACCACCCCTTGGCTACATGGCTTGACCACCCCTTGACTGCATCATCCACAGGTCAGGTTCTCTCTTCTTTTTCTTCTCTTCTCTTCCTCCCTCCCTCCCTCTCTCCCTTTTTCCTCTTTCTAACTTTTTTGTTCCCAAGTATTTATTAAGAGCCAATCTAATTTGGAAGGGGAACTCATTAAGACTGATGTTACAAAGGAATGTATTACTCAGAATTGTTATAGATTCTATGAAGGGAAACTGCTCTGATGGCACTGAAAATATGGGTGAAGGATTACCCAGGTGCCAAGGCAAGAGACTAAAGGCACAAACTGTTTCAGTACAATAAAGAAAATAGAATCGTCGTAATACAAATTAGATATAGAGATGATCATGGACATTATCAATCATTAGTGTAAACATTATTAATCATTAGCTTTTAATATTATTTTTTGTTGTATTACTAATATAACCAAGAAATAACCAGCAGGTATAGGGTCAGGTGCTGAAGGGATATTGTGAGAAGTGACTTAGAAGGCAAGAAGTGAGCCCTCTGTCACACCTGCATAAGGACAGCTTGGCTCCTTGGTCAAGTGGTAACGCCAGTCCCTGGGAAGGCACGCATTACTCAGCAGACCATGAAAGGGAATCTCCTTTCCTTGGAGGAGTTAGGGAACACTCTGCTCCACCAGCTTCTTGTGGGAGGCTGGATATTAGCCAGGTCTGCCCACAGTCATCTGGAGGCCTAAACCCCTCCCTGTGGTGCTGTGCTTCAGTGGTCACTCTCCTTGTCCACTTTAATGTTCTTCCTGTACTCCTGGTTACTCTTTGAAGTTCGTAGTAGATAGCGGTAGAAGAAATAGTGAAAGTCTTAGTCTTTGATCTTTCTTATAAGTGCATAGAAGAAAACACTGACGTATGTTGCCTTCCCTTTCTGCTTCAGCTACCTAAAAGGGAAGGGCCCCCTGTCCCATGATCACGTGACTTAACCTTATCAATCACTTGGACAACTCACCCTCCTTACCCTGACCCCTTGTCTTGTATGCAGTAAATATCAGCGCGCCCAGCCATTCAGGGCCACTACTGGTCTCCGCATCTTGGTGGTAGTGGTCCCTCAGGCTCAGCTGTTTTCTCTTTATCTCTTTGTCTTGTATCTTTATTTCTTACAATCTCTCGTCTCCGCATACGGGAAGAACACCCGCTAAGCCCAGTAGGGCTGGACCCTACAGAAAATCTCATTTAAACCACTACCCCACAAAGAGCCTATAATCAATTGACACCCTTCAGGGATGACTCTGGGGGACCAAAGTTCTCATGGGTTCTCTGTCAGTGAATTTCAGAGGATGTATTTCATAGGTAAGAGGGAAGCTTCAGAGATGGATTGTCCTGCTTATTAGCTTTGTGACTTTGGCTAAGCTCCTCAGTTTTATCTGTCATACTGGGAAAATATCCACCTAATAGAATTATTGGGAGGAATAAATAATTCAAGAAGAAGGCTTAGACCAAATTCTAGAATATAGTCAGTGCCCAGTAAATGCTGTGGCAACTGGAAGGGTCTTAGACCACATGACCAAGGAGTGGGGTTGGGAGTAGGGTGGCAGGCAGGGAACAACTTAAACAACAGGAATGGGATTGCATTTCTAAGCAGAGCCCATGTAATGGGACTCTTCCTATAGCTAGTGATCCAGGACAGAGTATTCAGAGGTAGGAGAGTGTGATGGGCCAGGAGACAAGGGAGAAGAATCTACCAAGACAGCTACAGGCATGCTTGGCTATGTCAAGTGCAACAACAGTGGCAGTAGGACTTTGTACTTAGGAGGATGTATTAGTCAGAGTTCTCTAGAGGGACAGAACTAATAGGCTATATTAGTGTATATATATATGTACCTAATCATATATAATGCAAGTCTGAAACCCAGATTTTTATATATATGGGAGTTTATTGTGTGTGTGTGTGTGTATATATGTATGTGTGTGTGTGTATACACACATAGATACATATACACACATATATGCATATACACATATGTATATACACACATATATACATATATACACACACACATATATATATGGGAGTTTATTAAGTATTAACTTACACAACCACAAGGTACCACAACAGGCTGTCTGCAAGCTGAAGAGCAAGGAGAGCCAGTCTGAGTTCCCAAAGTGAAGAACTTGGAGTCCAATGTTGGAAGGCATGAAGCATCTAGCACAGGAGAAAGATGTAGGCTGAGAGGCTAGGCCAGTCTCTCCTTTTCACGGTTTTCTGTCTTTATATTCCCTGGCAGCTGATTAGATTGTACCCACCAGATTAAGGGTGTGGATCTGCCTTCCCCAGCCCATTGACTCAAATGTTATTCTCTTTTGGCAACACCCTCACAGGCATCCCCAGAATCAATACTTTCAATCCAATCAAGTTGACACTCCATCACAGAGGAGGTGAGGACAGAAGTCAGTCTGGAGAGTCCAGCAGTAAGGCAGTGAAGACACGGAAGGTAGACAGCTTCTGCTAAAAGTGAATCTGGGGAAGAAATGAAACAGAAGTCAGCAGTTTAAGAGCGCCATGGCAATAGGGACAGAGAAAGGAGGCCACACATCAGATAGAGCCCATAGGTAATTAGAAGGTCTGGGGCATTTGGAAATAGAAGGTTTCAGTTTTTGCTGATGTTGCTGTTTCACAACTTCTGGCTGGGGCAAGAGAGGGAGAAGGGTAGCAGTGGTTACATTGACTGACCAGGGGGACCACTTCAAATACAGATGTGAGGACAGGAGGAGGCAGCCAGATGGGAGAAACTTGGGGGACCAAAATGATCACAGCTGTAAACAGCAGGAGAGAGGGGGAGCTGTAGAGTGCTGGAAGCCTGAAGGCTGCATCTCATCATGGGAGAGAGGACTGGGTGGGGGGGGATAAAGACTTTACCAGCCTTGTGATCCCAACTTCCAGTAATTGGCCACACATGGCAGGTATTAATAAAAGTTGGTGGTGGGATGAAGAAACCATAGGTAACATAGGTCTCATTATGCCCATTTTGCAGATGACCAGAGACACTTAGTGTTTTGTTTAAGGTCACACAGCTAGAAAGTGGTAAGGCCAAGAAGTCAGGTCTGCAGGGTCCTAGCCTAGGGCTCTTTCCTTCAGCACATTGTCACTCTCTCAGGATTTGCCACTTGCTTCCATCACACCTACTCAGAGTCAACCTCCTATCCTCTTGACAGGCTTATAGGGAGACAAGAGGGTATTATGCAAAGGGAACATTTTGTTCAAATTCTACTTTTCCACTTGCAAGCTGTGTGGTCTGGGCAAATATTTTACCTCTTTATACCTCATCATTTCCTCTGTCAAATAGGAATGACTCAGTCTTCATGTAGCTGCATCTGACAGTCAACTGGACTGTAAACTCCAGGAGGGCAGGGACTTTTGTCTGTTTAGTCCACTGCTCTGTCTCCAGCACCACCACGTAGAACAGCTCCAGGTCATTCTGGTGTTAGTCAAGCTTCCTTCAATGAATGGGAGAAGCTGAACCTCACACTTCGGACTGCTGTTCCCCAGTCTGACCAGAAGATGGCAGCAAAGGAAAGCGTTCCCCTGGACAAAGCTGTTGCAGTGCTGAAGGCCTCTGCAGATTTCCTGGTTGCTGGTCCCTGCATTAGGAAGCAGAACTGTCATTGCTCCTTGAGCTTCAGACCTGTGGACCTGTGCGGAGCCTAGTTGTGAATCCTTTTTGTAGAGGCCTGGTGCTGCTTGGGTGAGAAGGGGCAGCATGTACAGGAGGTGCCTTTTGGGCCTCCATCTAGTACAGCTATGTATTAACCCGTTTTCACACTGCTATAAAGACACTACCTGAAACTGGGTAACTTTTGAAGAAAACAGGTTTAATTGACTCACAGTTCCACATGGCTGGGGAGGCCTCAGGAAACTTACAATTGAGGCAGAAGGTGAAGGGGAAGCAAAGCATGTCTTACATGGCAGCAGGAGAGAGCATGAGAGGGGAACTGTCAAGCCCCTTATCAAACCATCAGATCTCATGAGAACTCACTCACTATCACAAGAACAGCATGGGGGAAGCCATCCCCATGATCCAATCACCTCTCATCAAATTCCTCCCCTCCACACATGGGGATTACAATTTGAGATAAGATTTGTTGTGGACACAGAGCCAAACCATATCATTCTGTCCCTGGCCCCTCCCAAATCTCATGTTCTTTTCACACTTCAAAACCAATCATGCCTTCCCAAGTGTCTCCCAAAGTCTTAAATCATTCCAGCATTAACTCCAAAGTCTCATTTTGGACTTGGATTTTTGAATTAAAAGTCAAAACTTTTGAGACAAGTTCCTTCCACCTATGAGCCTGTAAAATAAAAAACAAGTTAGTTACTTCCAAGATACACTTAGGGTATAGGCATTGGGTAAATGTTCCTGTTCTAAATGGAAGAAGTTGGCCAAACTGAAGGGGCCACAGGCCCCATGCAAGTCTGAAACCCAGTGGGGCAGTCATTAAACCTGAAAGCTGTGAAATGATCTCCTTTGACTCCATGTCTCACATCCAGGGCATGCTGATGCAAAGGGTAGGCTCCCACAGTCTTCTACAGCTCCACCTCTGTGGCTCTGCAAGGTACAGCCTGGCATTGAGTGCCTGTGGCTTTTCCAAGTGCATGGGCAAGCTCTCAGTGGATCTACCTTTCAGGAGTCTGGAGGGTGGTGGCCCTCTTCTCACAGCTCCACTAGGCAGTGCCCCAGTCGGAAAACTGTGTGGGGGTTCCAACCCCTCATTTCCCTTTCACACTGTCCTAACAGAGGTTCTCCATGAGGGCTCTGCCCCTGCAGCAGACTTCTGCGTAGACATCCAGGTATTTCCATACATCCTCTGAAATCTGAGCAGAAGTTCCCAAAGCTCAATTCTTGTCCTCTGTCTACCCACAGGCCCAACATCACATGGAAGCTGACAAGGCTTGCATGTAGCTTTGGGCCTGTGGATAGCAATGGTCTGGGCTGTACCTTGGCTCCTTTTAGCCATGGCTGGAGCTGGAGTGACTGGGATGCAGGGTATCAAGTACCAAAGCTTCACAGAGCAATGGAGCCCTGGGCATGGCCCATGAAACCATTTTTCTCTCTAGGCCTCTGGGCCTGTGATGAGAGGGGCTGCTCTGAAGGGCTCTGACATGCCCTGGAGACATTTTCCCCATTGATTTGGCTATTAACGTTTGGCTCCTTATTGCTTATGCAAATTTCTGCAGCCAGCTTGAATTCCTCCCCAGAAAAATGAGTTTATTTTTTTCTACCACATGGTCAAGCTGCACATTTTCCAAATCTTTATGCTCTGTTTTCCTTTTAAACATAAGTTCCAATTTCAAACCATCTCTTTGTGATCACATATTTCTGTGCACTGTTAAGAGCACCCAAGCCACCTTTTCAACACTTTGCTGCTTAGAAATTTCTTCTGCCAGATACCCTAAATCATCTCTCTCAAGTTCAAAGTTTCAGAGATCTCTACAGCAGGGGCAAAATGCTGCCAGTCTCTTTGCTAAAGCATAGCAAGAGTGACCTTTGCTCCAGTTCCCAATAAATTCCTCATCTCCTGGACTTCATTGTCCATGTCACTGTCAGCATTTTGGTCAAAACTATTCAACAAGCTTCTAGGAAGTTCCAGCCTTTCCCACATCTTCCTGTCTTCTTCTGAACCCTCCAAACTGTTCCAACCTCTGCTCATTACCCAATTCCAAATTTGCTTCCACATTTTAGGTTATCTTTATAACAATGCCTACTTCCAGTACCAATTTCCTGTATTAGCCTGTTCTCATACTGCTATAAAGAAATATCTGAGATTGCAGCTGGGTTCCAAGATGGCCGAATAGGAACAGCTCCAGTCTACAGCTCCCAGTGTGAGCGATGCAGAAGATGGGTGATTTCTGCATTTCCAACTGAGGTACTGGGTTCGTCTCACTGGGGCTTGTCAGACAGTGGGGACAGGACAGTGGGTGCAGTCCACCGAGCGTGAGTCTAAGCAGGGTGAGGCATCGCTTCACCCGGGAAGTGCAAGGGGTTAGGGAATTCCCTTTCCTAGCCAAGGGAAGTCATGACAGACGGCACCTGGAAAATCAAGGTCACTCCTACCCTAATACTGCCCTTTTCCAATGGTCTTAGCAAACGGAACACCAGCAGATTATATCCTGCGCCTGGCTCAGAGGGTCTCACTCCCATGGAGCCTCGCTCACTGCTGGAACAGCAGTCTGAGATCGAACTGCAAGGTGGCAGTGAGACTGGGGGAGGGGCGCCTGCCATTGCTGAGGCTTGAGTAGGTAAACAAAGTGACTGGGAAGCTAGAATTGCGTGGAGCCCACCGCAGCTCAAGGAGGCCGACCTGCCTCTGTAGACTCCACCTCTGGGGGCAGGTCATAGCTGAACAAAAGGCAGCAGAAACCTCTGCAGACTTAAATGTCCCTATCTGACAGCTTTGAAGAGAGTAGTGGTTCTCCCAGCATGGAGTTTGAGATCTGAGAACGGACAGACTGTCTCCTCAAGTAGGTCCCTGACCCCCCAAGTAGCCTAATTGGGAGGCACCCCCTAGTGGGGCTGACTGATACCTCACATGGCCGGGTACCCCTCTGAGACAAAGCTTCCAGAGGAATGATCAGGCAGCAACATTTGCAGTTCAGCAAAATTTGCTGTTCTGCAGCCTCCGCTGCTGATACCCAGGCAAACAGGGTCTGGAGGGGACTTCCAGCAAACTCCAACAGACCTGCAGCTGAGGGTCCTGACTGTTAGAAGGAAAACTAACAAACAGAAAGAACGTCCACACAAAAACCCCATCTCTATGTCACCATCATCAAAGACTAAAGGTAGATAAAACCACAAAGATGGGGAAAAAGCAGAGCAGAAAAACTGAAAGTTCTAAAAATCAGAGTGCCTCTCCCCCTCCAAAGGAACACAGCTCCTCACCAGCAGTGGAACAAAGTTGGATGGAGAATGACTTTGACGAGTTGAGAGAAGAAGGCTTCAGGTGATCAAACTTCTCCAAGCTAAAGGAAGAAGTTCGAACCCATCACAGAGAAGCTAAAAACCTTGAAAAAGGATTAGATGAATGGTTAACTTGAATAACCAATGTAGAGAAGTCCTTAAATGACCTGATAGAGCTGAAAACCATGGCATGAGAACTAGTGACAAATTCACAAGCTTCGGTAGCCGATTCGATCAACTAGAAGAAAGGTTATCAGTGATTGAAGATCAAATGAATGAAATGAAATTAGAAGAGAAGTTTAGAGAAAAAAGAGTAAAAAGAAATGGACAAACTCTCCAAAGAATATGAGACTATGTGAAAAGACCAAATCTACATCTCATTGGTGTACCTGAAAGTGATGGGGAGAATGGAACCAAGTTGGAAAACACTCTGGAGGATATTATCCAGCAGAACTTCCCCAACCTAGCAAGGCAGGCCAACATTCAAATTCAGGAAATACAGAGAATGCCACAAAGATACTCCTTGAGAAGAGCAACTCCAAGACACGTGATTGTCAGATTCACCAAAGTTGAAATGAAGGAAAAAATATTAAAGGCAGCCAGAGAGAAAGGTTGGGTTACCCACAAAGGGAAGCTCATCAGACTAACAGTGGATCTTTCGGCAGAAACTCTCCAAGCAAGAAGAGAGTGGGGGCCAATATTCAACATTCTTAAAGAAAAGAATTTTCAACCCATAATTTCATATCCAGCCAGACTAAGCTTCATAAGTGAAGGAGAAATAAAATCCTTTACAGACAAACAAATGCTTAGAGATTTTGTCACCACCAGGCCTGCCCTACAAGAGCTCCTGAAGGAAGCACTAGACATGGAAAGGAACAACCAGTACCAGCCACTGCAGAAACATGCCAAATTGTAAAGACCATCGATGCTAGGAAGAAACTGCATCAACTAACGAGCAAAATAACTAGCTAACATCATAATGACAGGATCAAATTTACACATAACAATATTAACCTTAAATGTAAATGGGCTAAATGCTCCAATTAAAAGACAGACTGGCAAATTGGATAAAGAGTCCAGACCCATCAGTGTGCTGTATTCAGGAGACCCATCTCATGTGCAGAGACATACATAGGTTCAAAATAAAGGGATAGAGGAAGATCTACCAGGACAATGGAAAACAAAAAAAGGCAGGGGTTGCCATCCTAGTCTCTAATAAAACAGAGTTTAAACCAACAAAGATCAAAGGAGACAAAGAACGCCATTACATAATGGTAAAGGGATCAATTCAACAAGAAGAGCTAACTATCCTAAATATATATGCACCCAATACAAGACCACCCAAATTCATGAAGCAAGTCCTTAGAGACCTACAAAGAGACTTAGACTCCCACACAATAATAATGGGAGACTTTAACACCCCACTGTCAACATTAGACAGATCCACAAGACAGAAAGTTAACAAGGGTATCCAGGAATTAAACTCAGCTCTGCACCAAGCAGACCTAATAGAAATCTATGGAACTCTCCACACCAAATCAACAGAATATACATTCTTCTCAGCACCACATCGCACTTATTCCAAAATTGACCACATAGTTGGAAGTAAAGCACTCCTCAGCAAATGTACAAGAACAGAAATTATAACAAACTGTCTCTCAGACCACAGTGCAATCAAACTAGAACTCAGGACTAAGAAACTCACTCAAAACCATACAACTACATGAAAACTGAACAACCTGCTCCTGAATGACTATTGGGTACATAACGAAATGAAGGCAGAAATAAAAATGTTCTTTGAAACCAATGAGAACAAAGACAACATACCAGAATCTCAGGGACACATTTAAAGCAGTGTGTAGAGGGAAATGTATAGCACTAAATGCCCACAAGAGAAAGCAAGAAATATCTAAAATTGACACCCTAACATCACAATTAAAAGAACTAGAGAAGCAAGAGAAAACACATTCAAAAGCTAGCAGAAGGCAAGAAATAACTAAGATGAGAGCAAAACTGAAGGAGATAGACACAAAAAACCATCCAAAAAATCAATGAATCCAGGAGCTGTTTCTTGAAAAGATCAACAAAATTGATAGACCACTAGCAAGACTAATAAAGAAGAAAACAGAGAAAAATCAAATAGACGCAATAAAAAGTGATAAAGGGGATATCACCACCGACCCCACAGAAATACAAACTACCATCAGAGAATACTATAAACACCTCTACACAAATAAACTAGAAAATCTAGAAGAAATGGATAAATTCCTGGACACATACACCCTCCCAAGACTAAACCAGGAAGAAGCTGAATCCCTGAATAACCAAAAACAGGCTCTGAAATTGAGGCAATAATTAATAGCCTACCAACCAAAAAAAGTCCAGGACCAGATGGATTCACAGCCGAATTATACCAGAGATACGAGGAGGAGCTGGTACCATTCCTTCTGAAACTATTCCAATCAATAAAAAAAGAGGGAATCCTCCCTAACTCATTTTATGAGGCCAGCGTCATCCTGATACCAAAGCCTGGCAGAGACACAACAAAAAAGAGAATTTTAGACCAATATCCCTGATGAACATCGATGCAAAAATCCTCAATAAAATACTGGCAAACCAAATCCAGCAGCACATCAAAAAGCATATCCACCATGATCAAGTGGGCTTCATCCCTGGGATGCAAGGCTGGTTCAACATACTCAAATCAATAAATGTAATCCAGCATGTAAACAGAACCAAAGACAAAAACCACATGATTATCTCAATAGATGCAGAAAAGACATTTGACAAAATTCAACAACCCTTCATGCTAAAAACTCTCAATAAATTTGGTATTGATGGAACATATCTCAAAATAATAACTATTTATGACAAACCCACAGCTAATATCATAATGAATGGGCAAAAACTGGAAGCATTCTCTTTGAAAACTGGCACAAGACAGGGATGCCCTCTCTCACCACTCCTATTCAACATAGTGTTGGAAGTTCTGGCCAGGGCAATCAGGGAGGAGAAAGAAATAAAGGGTATTCAGTTAGGAAAAGAAGTCAAATTGTCCCTGTGTGCAGATGACATGTTGTATATTTAGAAAACCCCAACATCTCAGCCCAAAATCTCCTTAAGCTGATAAGCAACTTCAGCAAAGCCTCAGGATACAAAATCAATGTGCAAAAATCACGAGCATTCTTATACACCAATAACAGACAAACAGCCAAATCATGAGTGAACTCCCATCCACAATTGCTTCAAAGAGAATAAAATACCTAGGAATCCAACTTACAAGGGATGTAAAGGACCTCTTCAAGGAGAACTACAGACCACTGCTCAGTGAAATAAAAGAGGACACAAACAAATGGAAGAACATTCCATGCTCATGGATAGGAAGAATCAATATCGTGAAAATGGCCATACTGCCCAAGGTAATTTATAGATTCAATGCCATCCCCATTAAGCTACCAATGACTTTCTTCACAGAATTGGAAAAAACTACTTTAAAATTCATATGGAACCAAAAAAGAGCCCGCATCTCCAAGACAATCCTAAGCCAAAAGAACAAAGCTGGAGGCATCATGCTTACTGACTTCAAACTATACTACAAGGCTACAGTAACCAGAACAGCATGGTACTGGTACCAAAACAGAGATATAGACCAATGGAACAGAACAGAGCCCTCAGAAATAATACCACACATCTACAACCATCTGATCTTTGTCAAACCTGAGAAAAACAAGAAATGGGGAATGGATTCCCTATTTAATAAATGGTGCTGGGAAAACTGGCTAGCCACACACAGAAAACTGAAACTGGATCCCTTCCTTACACCTTGTACAAAAATTAATTCAAGACGGATTAAAGACTTAACTGTTAGACCTAAAACCATAAAAACCCTTGAAGAAAACCTAGGCAATACCATTCAGGACATAGGCATGTGCAAGGACTTCATGTCTAAAACACCAAAAGCAATGACAACAAAAGTCAAAATTGACAAATGGGATCTGATTAAGGAGCTTCTGCACAGCAAAAGAAACTACCATCAGAGTGAGCAGGCAACCTACAGAATTGGAGAAAATTTTTGTGGTCTACTCGTCTGACAAGGGGCTAATATCCAGAATCCACAAAGAACTCAAACAAATTTACAAGAAAAAAACAACTCCATCAAAAAATGGGCAAAGGACATGAACAGACACTTCTCAAAAGAAGATGTTTATGCAGCCAACAGAAACATGAAAAAATGCTCATCATCACTGGCCATCAGAGAAATGCAAATCAAAACCACAATGAGATACCATCTCACACCAGTGAGAATGGCGATCATTAAAAAGTCAGGAAACAACAGGTGCTGGAGAGGCTGTGGAGAAATAGGAACACTTTTACACTGTTGGTGGGACTGTAAACTAGTTCGACCATTGTGGAAGACAGCATGGCAATTCCTCAAGGTTCTAGAACTAGAAATACCATTTGACCCAACCATCCTATTACTGGGTATATACCCAAAGGATTATAAATCATGCTGCTATAAAGACACATGCACACATATGTTTATTGCAGTACTATTCACCATAGCAAAGACTTGGAACCAACCCAAAAGTCCATCAATGATAGACTGGATTAAGAAAATGTGGCACATATACACCATGGAATACTATGCAGCCATAAAAAAGGATGAGTTCATGACCTTTATAGGGACATGGATGCAGCTGGAAACAATCATTCTCAGCAAACTATCGCAAGGACAAAAAAAACCAAACACCGCGTGTTCTCACTCATTGGTGGCAACTGAACAATGAGAACACTTGGACACAGGAAGGGGGACATCACACACTGGGACCTGTTGTGGGGTGGGGGGATGGGGGAGGGATAGCATTGGGTGATATGCCAAATGTAAATGACGAGTTAATGGGTGCAGCACACCAGCATGGCATATGTATACATATATAACAAACTCGCATGTTGTACACATGTACCCTAGAACTTAAAGTATAATAATAATAATAATAATAATAATAATAATAAAGAAATACCTGAGACTGGAAAGAGGTTTAATTGACTCAGTTTCACATGGCTGGGGAGGCCTCAGGAAACTCACAAACATGGAGGATGGGGAAGGAGAAGCAAGTACAATCTTCGCAAGGCAGCAGGAAAGAGAAAGAGAACAAAGGGGGAAGCCCCTTATAAAACCATCAGATCTCATGAGAACTCACTATCATGAGAACAGCATGGGGGAAGCTGCCCTTATGATCCAGTCACCTCCCACCCGGTCCCTCCCTCGACATGTGGGGATTACAATTCAAGATGAGATTTGAGTGGGGACACAGAGCCAAACCATATCAAGCTGTGTAAACACCCGCTTATCCCTATGCCCAGGGCCCCCAGTCTCAGATCACTGGGGCCCTGGGGGTGGGGACAAGGAGTCAGGGTGGGGTGTGGACTAGATGCTGGCATTTGGAACATATAAAGGCACCACCTCGGATTCGTACAGCAGTTGATCAGGAAACTTTGTCTATCACCTCATTTTGAGACTGGTATGGTTATCATGGCTTGTTCCTTCAGGTTTCAGCTCAAAATATATCCTCCCTAGGGATGACTTTTCCACTTAAAGTAGTCCCCACATTCTATCATGCTTCTTCAAAGCGCTTACCATTATCAGAAGTTATTTTCTTTATTTATTTTGTAAGTTAGTTTTGAGTTTTTGTGGCCTTCCAATCACTAGGATGTTTGAGACAGGGCTCCTTTCGGTTCCCAATGAACCTCCAATGTGGAACAAGATCTGCCATATAGGCACATGCTCAGACAAGAACTGATGAGTGTTAAACAAATTGTGCCCACTTCCTAGCTATCACTCTCACTCATGATATATGGAATTGTATGTTGCATGGATCACACATTATTTAGGGATTTATGTGTTAATTGTCCCACTCCCCAGGGGTCTGTAAGCTGAGGGAGGGCAAGACCACACCTGCCTTGTTTGGCACCCTGTCCCTTGATCTTCCAGAGTGCCTAGCACCCAAGGTAATCATAGAGTTTGGGAGGTGAGGCACAGAGACGCTAAGGCATTCGTCGGTGAAGGGCAGAACTGGGATGAGGCTTTCCCTTCTCTTTCTGTCTGGTGCTCTTTCTCCACCGATGGCAGAATGCTGGGAGAACCTTTCCCACCACCTACACCAGAGCCTTATTTCTGAACACATCTGTTCTCATCCTGTCTTGGGAACTAAGTGGGCTGGGCCTGGCTAGTAGTGGCTTTGTGCACAGGGTTACGTTGAATTGACATGACAACTTTAAGAGGGCACTTTTGTTAGTCCCTTTCTGCATAGGCAAGAAACCAAGACTCAAAGAGATTAAACACCTTTTGCAACTTAGCACAAGTGGAGGGAGCCTTTGAACTTGGACCTCTACTATCTCTCTGAACGCAGATGTGACCTAACACAAAAGAGATAAACAGAAGAATTCTGATTTCTGGTGAATCTTTCACCTTGTCTCAATCCTGTTGTCTGAAATTTTAGCTTCCATACATGATTCAAATTATCTTGTTTTGCAGGAGTTTCATCAGGATCCCTGCACTTTCTCTAATTGGTAGTTGTATGCATGCTTGAAATAGCATCCGTCTCCTCCCTGCCCTTCTTGTCTTCTTTTGTGTTCTGCAGAACTGTCTCACCAGTGCCAGCTCCCAGCCTCCCTCTGCTTCAGAAAGGCAAAAGCCTCACCCTGGGCTTTCCTGTTTCCTGCTAAGCCTCTGCTCTCCTCAACCCCTACAGGAGCTCAGCTTCCCTTCCTGCACTGCGGATTGGAAGCTAATGGCATTTCCTCTGCAGGCTTTGGAGACTTGCCAAGTGGCCCCCACACCACTCTGGCTGCTCCTCTGTCCAGGCCTCACCCCCAAAAATGGAGAAAAGAAATTAAAATGATGACAGCCAAGAATGAATCTAATGAGCAGGAGGAAGGCTGTAATCTGAGACTGAGGCTTGAGTTAAATGGGGCAGTGGGATCTTTAAGCAACTGAGAAAATCAACACCCTGAGCAAAGCAAAGGGTTTAACAGCCCCGGTGGCCCTGGGCTGTGGCCAGGGGCCATCCTGGAAATCCAAGACTTTGCTAAAGGGGATTCTGGCTCTCAGGTCTGAGAGAGAGGGCATGGACTGGGGGCTCTGAGTCCCCAGGGTGACGTGTGGCTGTCCATGACCTCTTCACAGCCACCCCACCCTCTTACCCAGTGCTCTTCCATGGAAGACTTTGAGGATCCATTTATTCTTGAATGTTGGAGACTGGAGTGGATGTCATTGAAAACACATTTGCAAAATCATAACACTGAGAAAATTATGACAGTGAAAGACATCTGATCTAACCAATCCGCATCTTGCTTTTAACCTCCAGATGACCCTTAGACATTCCTGGGGGTAAGCCAAGATAACTTTGGGAGAAATTTAGTTTATAAATTTAAATGATAATAGCCCTCCTGCAAAACTAAACCACCTGTATAAAACTAATGAAAGACCACCAGGTTAGGAGGATGAGAGGAGCCTGAATTCTGTTAAGATGTGTACATAAATGATTACAAGGTCACAAGATTTGCAACTTCCCCAATTACTCCTACAGATAAATCACTATTATAGAATCTAAAATTGGCCTTTTGAAATGTCTTTTCAGGTTTTTGCATTTCTGATGACTGATGACTCCACCTGGACCCACTAACTGGCCCTATGGTCCCACCCAGAAATAGACTCAGCACATTTTCTTAGGACCATTTTCCCCACCCCTATGATTGCATCCCCAACCAATGAGCAGCACCCATTCCCTTGCCCACCAAATTATCCTTGAAAAATCCTAGTGTCATTCACAGTAGCAAAGACACAGAATCAACCCAAATGCCCATCAATGATAGACTGGATAAAGAAAATGTGGTATATATATACCATGGAATACTATTCAGTATTAAAAAGGAAAATCATGTACTTTGCAGGGACATGGATGGAGTCGGAAGCCATTATCCTCAGCAAACTAATGCAGGAACAGAAAACCAAACACCATATGTTCTCACTTATAAGTGGGGGCTGAACAATGAGAACACGGGGGCACAGGAAGGGGAACAACACACACTGGGTTCTGTTGGAGGGTTGGGGCTGAGGGGAGGGAGAGCATCAAGAAAAATAGCTAATGAATGCTGGGCTAATACCTAGGTGATGGGTTGATAGGTGCAGCAAACCACCATGGCACACATTTACCTATGTAGCAAACCTGCACATCCTGCACATGTACCTTGGAACTTAAATAAAATAAAATAAGAAAAATCCTAGTGTCTAAATTTTCAGGGAGGCTGATTTGAGTAATAATAAAACTCTATCTTCTGTGCAGATTGCTTGGCTCTATGTGAAATAAACTCTTTCTCTATTTCAATTCCACTGTTTTGGTAAATTGACTCTACCTAGAACCCACTGGACAGTAACAGTGTGGCACACTTCTGTCCCTCCCCCCTGTCCTCTTCCAGTGCTTTCTCTCTCCGTAAGGAAAGAGGGGCTGCTCTATAAGTCAGAGTTCAGGACATTACTGGGCAATAATTTGCTGGGGGCAGGGTCACCATACCACAATGCAGAAGCCCATTCTTTGTTCTTTTCTTACACTTTCTATTCCTCTGTATGTGGCAGAATTAGTAAACTAAATTGGGACTCCCCCCATCCCCTTCCAACTGGAGACCTAGCTATCTATTTCTTCTTGTCACTCTGTCTACTATACTGGTTCCAAGGTTTCCATTGGATGGAGAAGTAGGTGGCCCTGCTTAGGTTGCAGCTGTTTTTGTAAATTAACTTTTACTAGGGGACTACCATCTGTCTACCATCAATCCATGAGTGCCACCATCTGCTGGTCCAGCTGCTAAGAAACTGGCACTTTGATTCTGCTTCTGCAATTTCTTTGTGTGTCTGTGTGTGTGTGTGTGTGTGTGTGTGTGTGTGTGTGTGTAGACAGAGACTGTTTCCTTGGTCAAATTTTAGTTAAGCTCCTTTGAACCATCTTCTCAACTTGGCTTTGACTTTGGCCTTCTGTGTCCATCCTGTCCTTGTTGGGCCTGCACAGCCCACTTTTAGAAGAATACTGCTAAGTCATCTCTTCCTGCCTTGATAATTGATCAAGTTCTTCATCCCCCTTATTTGATGTATAAGTTTTTGGCTCCCCTACCATTGATGTCTCCTCTTAGTAATTTCCCATCCACTGACCCTCACCCTGCTTCTGGGCTATAAACACCCACTTGTCCTTGCTGTAGTTGAGTGTGATCT
The DNA here is from genome assembly GCF_003255815.1 of Theropithecus gelada. NCBI lineage: Eukaryota > Metazoa > Chordata > Mammalia > Primates > Cercopithecidae > Theropithecus > Theropithecus gelada. The sequence continues at coordinate 133,035,275 of NC_037676.1, forward strand.
CTCTCCCCTATTATACTGTTATGGCAGTACTGTTATTGCAATTATCTTTCTTACAGTTTTAACCAGAGTTGGAATGATTCTCTTTCTCTCTTTCCCTTTTCTCTCTTTCTCTCTTTCTCTGTCACTTTCTCTCTTTCTCCCCTCCCTCCCTCCCTCCCTCCCTCCCTCCCTCCCTCCCTCCCTTCCTTCCTTCCTTCCTTCCTTTCTTCCTTCCTTCCTTCCTTCCTTCGCATCATGGCCTAAAGATACTTCTGGTCACAAGTTCCACAGTTCTGGCTGGTTCTTATTTTTATCTAAACCCAGTTGTTTTTATGCTGTAGTTACTTCCTAGAGGCAACGGTTCATTTATGTGAGATTTGAAAGAGTGGGATCTTTTGTGTATCACTTAAGAATGCATTCACCTATAAGTACCAGAAAACTCTGGAGGCTCAAACAAATGGCTGTTTATCATCTGTATTACAAGATGTTATGCAGTGCAGTTATTCACTTTGATTCAGTGGCTCAGTGATATCATGGCTTATGTCTGTGTAATTCTCCTGGTTGTTCCATCATTATAGAATGGCTGCTGCAGCACCAGCCATTGCATCCATATTTGTGGCAGAAAGACGCAGAGTAGGTTGGTGCTGGCCACATCTTCTGCTTCTATCAGGAAAGAAGAATCTTTTCCAGAAGTTCTGAAAACAAATTTCCCCTTAACTCTCAGTGGTCAAAACTGCATGGAAAACCAGGTAACATGGGGAGTAGGTTTATCATGAATGGCTTAACACAGAAGTCAGCAAACTTTTTCTTTTTCTTTTTTTTTTGAGATGGAGTTTTGCTGTTGTTGCCCAAGTTGGAGTGCAATGGCATGATCTCGGCTCACCACAACCTCTCCCTCCTGGGTTCAAGCAGTTCTCCTGCCTCAGCCTCCCAAGTAGCTGGGATTACAGGCATACACCACCATGCCTGGCTAATTTTTTGTGTTTTAGTAGAGATGGGGTTTCTTCATGTTGGTCAGGCTGGTCTCGAACTCCTGACCTCAGGTGATCCATCTGCCTTGGCCTCCCAAAGTGCTGGGATTACAGGCATGAGCCACCATGCCCAGCAGCAAACTTTTTCTTAAAAGGCCAGAGAGTAAATATTTTGGGCTTTGTGTGGGCTAAAGAGCAAAATTAAAGATATTATGTAGATTCTTAAATGATCATTTAAAATGTAATTATTTAAAAATATAAAAACTATTTTTGTCCATGGGCCATGCAAAGACTGGGCCAGATTCGGCCTGTGAACTGTATGTAATTTTCAAAGCTTGATTTAATCATGATTTGTCACCCAGGACTGGGCATGTGGCTGTCCTGTACAAACTTGGGCAAAAATGAGAGATGGCAATTGATGTTGATCAGAAAACAGTGTCTGCCACAGCTAGGACAAGATGCTCTGAAGTATAGGCAACTTCTCCATGGGACAGCCCTTGACTCAGTCTGACAATAGGAGGAAAGCAGTGTTCTTTCTTTCCCTTGGTGAAAGACTTATCTTCTTATGAAAGGACGGAGACTGCATCCAGTGATGCTGGAGATTCTCCTCCTCTAATGTGACAGCTCAGCAGTGGGTCTACAGTTCCCAAAGTGACTTCAACTTACCCAGTAGAAGCTGTGACTCCAGGCTCCACCACTGGCATCAGGGACATTGCTGCTTGGGGCACTCAAGATCAGCAGGTCAGATTTGTAGCTCCTTGGTGCTGTCAAGGGGTTCAGTTGTTTTGGAATCTAGCTGGGAAGTATGTGGGAATTCCTGCTGCACCATCTTGCAGTCAGCAAGATGCAGCCAGAACTGATGGATGGATACATGGCAACCCAACTAAAGGTGCTCAGGTATATTTTAGGAGGCTGGATTCTTTGGAAAAGATACAGATCCCTTCTATTTAAGCAAGAAGGGCCCAGGGCATTGCATTTTAAACTATCAGCATGAGCTATGATCTCATTTGTAATGAGCAGCATGGGGAAGTCACAGATAATTCGTGTTTTATTGTGAAGTTGTTGTGAAAGTGTGAGGGCACACTCCTGGGGGAGAGAACCAGTGGTGCTAAGATGCAGCATGTATGGTGGGCTGGAAGGGACACTGGGCACACTGCTTGTTGGTTATCAACTTGGGTCTACTGTCCCTTCTAGGATCTCCTCTGAGTCACAGAGAAGCCAGGAACTGCATTTCCCAGAACCCCTTCCCCAGGGACCTCTGAGTGACAGTTTTTCAAGGTGTAGGAGGTTCAAGGAATTTTGTATCTGATTAAGGAAAAGCATGACCATGAGGTGTAGCATGCAGAAGCCTTATTGTAGGGGCAGGGGGATAGATCAGACAAGATATTTAGGTGTCTCTAGGTGGTGGCCATCCACAGCACAAGAAGGGATCTGTGGGCCAGAGAGCTCTGAAAGGCAGCAGTGGCTTAGGTGCCATATTTACAAGGCTCCATCTCACCAGGGGTCAGCAGATGCTGGTTATAGTTTCATGGAGTATGAAAAGCAGTCAGGCCCTAAAAGGCTAAAAATCTGCTTGTATGTACTATTTTAAAAACAAATGAGTGTGTGAAAAGCTGAATTCGGCATTATCAGGTTTTTGATCTAATGGTTTTCAGCCTTCAGTGGAGAAATAAATGAAACTGGGCTTGACAGGGTTAAAGCAAGTGGTGACTTAGAGGAATTATTGAGCTTGTTTTACAGAATGGCAGATAAGGAGACAGGTTGTTGAAATCCCCCCTGCTTGCAAAACAGCAAAGCTGGCTGAAACTGGTTGGAACCTATTGTGGGAAGTCAGGGAACCCGGCTGAAGCCGTGGCAGAAGAACATAAATTGTGAAGATTTAATGGACATTTATCAGTTCCCCAAATTAATACTTTTATAATTTCTTATGCCTGTCTTTACTGCAATCTCTGAACATAAATTGTGAAGATTTCATGGACATTTATCACTTCCCCAATCAATACTCTTATGATTTCTTTTGCCTGTCTTTACTTTAATCTCTTAATCCTGTCATCTTTGTAAGCTGAGGATGTATGTCACCTCAGGACCCTGTGATGATTTTGTTAACTGTATAAATTGTTTGTAAAACATGTGTGTTTGACCAGTATGAAATCAGTGCACCCTGAAAAAGAACAGAATAACAGCAATTTTCAGGGAACAAGGGAGATAACCATAAGGTCTGACTGCCTGCGGGGTCAGGCAGAATAGAGTCATATTTTTCTTCTCACAGAAAGTCTATAGATGGATGTGTGAGTAGGAGAAATATTGCTGAATTCTTTTCCCAGCAATAAATATTAATAATTGATAGCCCTGGGGAAGGAATGCATTCCTGGAGGGAGGTCTATGAACAACTGCTCTGGGAGTGTCTGTCTTATGCGGTTGAGATAAGGACTGAAATACGCCCTGGTCTCCTGCAGTGCCCTCAGGCTTACTAGGATTGGGAAATTCCAGCCTGGGGAATTCTAGTCAGACTGATTGTCTGCTATCGAACCCTGTTTCCTGTTAAGATGTTTATCAAGGCAACGCATGCACAGCGGGACATGGACCCTCATCAGTAATTCTAATTTTGCCCTTGCCTTGTGATCTTTTATTGCCCTTTGAAGCATGTGATCTTTGTGACCTACTCCCTGTTCGTACACTCCCTCCCCTTTCAAAATCCCTAATAAAAACTTACTGGTTTTGCAGTTCAAGGTCGCCATCACAGTCCTACCAATATGCGATGGTACCCCTGAAGGCCCAGCTGTAAAATTTATCTCTTTGTACTCTTTCTCTTTACTTCTCAGACTGGCTGACACTTAGGGAAAATAGAAAGAACCTACATTGAAATAGTGGGGGCTGGTTCCCCCGATAGGAACCACTATGGCTGAGTGAAGTCTGCATAGAATAGACTTGCTTACCCAATGGGTGACTTTTTGATGTCATAGCCTGAATTTCTACTGCATGTTTCATACCAACTGCCCCTAAATTTACACATGTGACCGACAAAAAAAGCATGAAAAACAACTGTACATGTCCATGGAGCTTCCAAACTTCTCCTTTCCTGCCACCAATCATTCTCTGTTCTCAAAACTCTCCTCCCAAAGTCCATCCCCTAAGTAAACTGCTTTTAGGCTGGTATGGGGAGGCTGATTTGAGCTAACCCCCTGTCCCCTTGCTCAACTGCCTTGCAATAAACCTTTCTCTCTGCAAAAGACCTACCCTTCAGTGTTTGGCTTTCTGTTGCATGCAGACAAACAAACTCTACCCTGTCTGGCAATGTAAATAACTGAGGGACCAAGGCAGAGAGGCCATCTCTTATTTTTGGCTTATTCATATGACACTAGAAAAGGCATTTGTGTAACAGTTGGAAGGTAAAGGAGAAGGAGGCATCATTCTTCTCCAGAGGCAGCCACAGCCCCTCATGTGGACAGGTGTGAGATTCACAGAGGCTGCCAGGTGAGTCTCAAAAACCATGTACACTGGGATATCAGGCTGAGGTATCCAGAGGTACTTCCCAGCCTCCATGAACAACTTCCCTGACCTTTTCTTTCTCAGCTCTGCAAAGATTATATGAGCCCCTAAGAGTACCTTCTAGATTCAATTTCTGGCTTCATTTCTTTCTGGCAGGGCAAACATTCCAAGCTTCTATGTCCTCCTCTGTAAAGCGCAGGTAATATTCTCCCCATATCTCTTCTGTAGGAATCATGAGATGTTTACACAAAGGACCCACCACAATGTTTGGCAAAGCGAGACATGTGTTAAATATTAACTCATTGCTCTCCATGTCTGTGTTTCAGAAATATCTGATGCACAGGTAAAGGAAGAAGGGAGTAAACAGAGACTCGGTGGCCAGGCTGTTCAGAGGAATTGGCGCCTTCTTTCATTTAACAATGTCCCAAGGCAGTTCCTTTGTTCAGGACAGATGCCAATGGTTGAGTAGAGACACACATGACTGGATAAAGAGGCACACATTACTGAGTAAGGAAGTGTGTGGTTGTGCAGGAAAGTGTGTGGTTGTATTTGTGTACCTCTTTACTCTTATTATGAGGTGCAAAGAGCATGCTGGAGGCGTCTCCATAATATCACAACTGTCTGAAGCTACTTAGCTGCCAGAAACCTTGGCAGACTTCAGGTTGAGTAAGTGCCCATAGTACATTCAATTATTGTTGCAAAGATCATTTAATGGGAAAGGTCAGAACTGTTTGGGGTACATCTCAGAGTTGATGCAGTGTATCTCCAACTGCTACTTGATAATCTTTTTGCATATATATATGCATATTATATAAGTATTAATCTGATTAATGTAAATAATCTCTTCTCTCCACATATATATGGAGAGATTAATCAGCAGACTCTGCTAGAGGTCTGCCTTTGCTTCCACATGTACCTTCCTTCAGGTGCTGGGTTCTATTGGAAGTCTCTTAAGCCTGGGCCTAGAAGGTCTAGTTACGTGTAGGGAAGTGTTCTTCCTCTAGCAGAGAAGAGGGATGATAATATTAGCTCCTGTGTATCCAGCCTTTTTCATGTGCCAGCAACACAACTGAATGCTTTTGCACAACTTCTCTTACTAAATCGTCCCAAGTTTCTGCAGTAAGTGGGATTATCACTTCCACTCAACAAAGGAAGGAATGGAGACTGGGAGTCACCCATCACTCATCCCAGGTCACTCAGTGAGGAAGTGGCAGAGTTTAGATTCTAACCACCCAGCTCGACTCCTAGTTCCTTGTGCTAAACCTCCCTCCTTATCCCTCCTCACACAGCGTGGCAATGGCTGTGGCCTCAGCAGTTTGTGTGTCAGATCTTGGCTTCTATTTGCCATGGGCTTAGTCTGTATCCTTCTGTGGGAGGCCCAGGACTTCATAATCAGGTAGAATCCCTTTTGGTCATGTAGGCCCCTGCAACGGATGTTTTACGTTAGGGTGTGAAAGCTCAGAAGCCAACATGTGCCACAGGTTTAATTTCAGTGAGCAAGACTGGCTGGGAGGGGACACTGGCCCATGGCTAGGCTCAGCCCTCCTTCAAGAGGGGAGACCTTTCCCCTTCTACTCTGGCCAACTGCTGCCAGGCAGATGCATAGAATCTATATAAATGGATTGTCCAATTGTTTTATTTGACATATAAAAATTATAGGTATTTATGGTGTACAACATATTTTGAAATATGTATACCTTATAGAATGGCTAACTGGAGCTAACATGTGCATTAGCTCACATACTTATTATGTATGATGAGAATACTTAAAATCTACTATTTTTCAAATACGTAATACATTGTTATTGACTATAGTCACTGTTGTATAATAGATTTCTTGAACTTATTCACCCTCTCTAAATAACATTTTATATCCTTTAATTAACATTTCCTCAATCCCCACCCCCAGCTCCTGGTCACCACCATTCTACTCTTTACCTCTTTGAGTCTGATTTGTTAAGATTCTGCATAAGAATGAGATAATGCAGTATTTGTTTTTCTTGTGCCTGGCTTGTTTTACTCCACATAATGTTGAACACCTATAAGTTCATCCATGTTGTTGCAAATGGAATTGTCCAACTTTTTCAGAGGAGCCAGAGATCTAGATTTTAAAATCTTTCAGTGTTTTAAATGCTGAACCCCTACTCAATTAAAAAAAAATCTCTGCCTCCTCTTTCCTCCCAAACAAAGAATCTCTGGACTGGTGATTCACTACTCCTTTTAATCATTTGTTTAATGATTTGACAAATGTTTATTCATTGTTTGCTCACTGCTAGGCATGGGCTAGGCACTGGAGAGCGATGAAGAGCAAGACGGGGAAGACAGGCAATGTTATAGTAACACTAGTACACCATGTACTTGCCAAAATGGGAAGCAGAGCTGTAGCAGTTTTGCAAGAGTCAGGACGCAGCATGTAGGCTCTTCTCAGTTGTGTTTTTGAGAAAGTAGAATATTATTGAGGTTGCCATTATTCATGAGATTTGGAGAATTGTGACGTAAATGTTTGAGGTGATGGATATCTCATTTGCCATGATTTGATCATTACACACTGAGTGTATGTATCACACGTACCCTCCCAAATATTTACAGCCACGATTTATTAGTTAAAAAAAGAGAAATTTGGGGAGAATTGTGAATCTGCTTGCAACGTTTTCATTCAGACTTTCAATTCCAACTGTTACGCGAAGGAAGTAGTGAGTCATAGGAGGTCGGTAACATGGCTTGTTCCATGCTATGATCACTGTGGCTGCTGTGTAGACAGCAGGGAAGGAAATAAAGGGTGATTTGAGATGAGCCAGTGAGGACACGGTGAGTAGAAGAGGTGAGTCAATATATTGACTTGGATGCAATGGGACATGAGATTAAGAGAAGCTGAGATTAGAGAAATAGTTTGCTGTGGATGTGGGGTTGAGGGAGAAAGATAAATGAAAGACTTCCTGGTCACGAGAATTGCTTTTTGCTGCTTTGGTCGACTTAAGTTTCATTTGTTAGTTTGCATTAAACTTTGCTGCAAATGGCAGAGAACCCCAAACACTGGAGGTGTAAACAAGATACTGTTATATTTCTGTGCCTTTTAGAAAGAGTCTGTAGATAGCCCAAGGCTGGCAGGGTACTCCATGGCAGTGGTCCCCTACATTTTTGGCACCAGGAACTGATTTTGTGGAAGATAATTTTTCCATGGACCAGGTGGGGGGATGGTTTTGGGATGATTCAAATGTATTATTTCTATTATTATTACATTGTAATAAATAATGAAATAATTATACAACTCACCATAATGTAGAATTGGCGGGAGCCCTGAGCTTGTTTTCCTGCAACTAGACAGTCCCATCTGGGGGTGATGGGAGACAGTGACAGATCATCAGGCATTAGATTCTCATTAGCAGCATGCAACCTAGATATTTCGCATGCACAGTTCACAATAAGGTTCGTGCTCCTGTGAGAATCAAATGCTACCTTTGATCTGACAGGAGGCAGAGCTCAGGCAGTAGTGTAAGCAATGGGGAGTGGCTGTAAATACAGCTGAAGCTTTACTCTGTCACTGCCAACTCACTTTCTGGTGTGCAACCTGGTTCCTAACAGGCCACAGACAGGCATCCTGCTCTATGAGATAGCCTCAATATCATGGTCTATGGTATTATAAAAATATGGTCTGTGGTTTCCTCCAAAAAAAAAAAAAAAAAAGCCTAATTATCCTCTCCTTGAATGTGAGCTGAACTTAGCAACTTGTTTCTAAAGAATAGAATGTGGTGGAAAGTGATGATGTATAACCAAGTTCTAAACAGACACTGTGATTTCTTCCTTTGATCATGAACTCTGGGAGAAGCCAGTTGCCATATTGTGAGGGTGCTCAAGCAGCCCTATGAGGAGGCCCATGTGGCAGGGAACTAAAAAGTCTCTGCCAAAGCCAAGAGGAAACAGATCTCCTGTGTGAGTGAGCCATTGTGGAAGCAGATCCTCCAGCCCCAGGCAACCCTGAGGTTACTGTAGCCAGGGCTGATGTCTTGACGCACCCTGTGAGAGTTCCTGAGTCACAACCAGCCAGCTTAGCCTCTTCTGAATTCCTGACTCATGGAAATGGTAAGATGATGAATGTTCTCTCTCTCTTTTTTTTTTTTTTGAGACGGAGTCTCGCTCTGTCGCCCAGGCTGGAGTGCGGTGACGTGATCTCCTGTCATTGCAAGCTCCGCCTCCCGGGTTCACACCATTCTCCTGCCTCAGCCTCCCAAGTAGCTGGGACTACAGGCACCCACCACCACGCCCGGCTAATTTTTTGTATTTTTAGTAAAGACGGGGTTTCACCGTGTTAGCCAGGATGGTCTCCATCTCCTGACCTTGTGATCTGCCCGTCCCTGCATCCCAAAGTGCTGGGATTACAGGCGTGAGCCACCGCGCCCAGCCGAATGTTCTTTCTTTTAAGCCATTCAGCTTTGAGGTGATTTGTTACATAGCAACAGATAATACGAGGTCCAAGGCATTCCAGGATGCAGGATGGAGGGGGAGGAGGAAAGTGAGTTCCTAGAAGGTGAAACTTGACCCTTTTATTACCTTGCATCAATCAGGACTCAGTCACTTGGCTCTACAGCCAGCTGCTGGAGGCCGGGAATGTAGCCTCCAGTCTTAGCACCTTTCCCACCTTTAAGGTGGGAAGAATGGGAACCAGGGAGCAATAAGCAGGTTCCACCACAAGTTGGGAGTGTTTTTTGTGTTCCCTAACAAAGGGAGCCTTTGTTGATACAAATAAAGCATTTCCCATAGTACTTTATGGAGGCGTTGGTCCATTTTTACCCAAAGAGATTGAAATGGTCAAATGCAGGGATCTTGCCTTTATTCTAAGAGAAGAAATACCCGTTCCTTCCAGGAGATGGCAGTAGAGTAAGCGTTAGGTCAGCTCTCTGGCCTTGCCTTCGGTTTGCCGAGAATACACCACTGAATGGGTTTCTATTCTTGCGGTTCCACTTCACACAGACCCAGGTTTGTGACAACTGTGCTTGGCATACCCATGATGGGCTCCAAGGAGAGATAGAAGCCATAAGGGGCTTTGCCGTGATGCTAGGGAAAGTAGGGCAAGGAAGGCCCCTGCAGAAATAATGAGAACATTGCAGGTGGAGGAGCGCAGGGGTGGGATGAGCTGAGGAAGAGGAGAAACACCGGGAGGAGGTCGGAGGTGGAGGGATTGTCATGGGGGGCTGTTCCCTCCTGGCAGGCTCTAAAGCAATCAGATTGGTTTGGTCATCCCGGTCTGCACTTTGCACTGGGGTGAGCTTTGGAGAAAGGACTACACGTGCTGGGAACAGTGCTCTTGTCCTACCCGCTTCAGGTCTGTCAGCCCCAATAGCAGGCCCGTCTTCACTCTTCATGTCTGTCTTCATTATGGGCTAAGCACTGGGCAGGGCACTCTCTTGCAGTGGAGCTTTGCCTTGGCAGGGAGTAAGTTCAAGTCAGGGGGACCTCCCGGGACGCCTTATGGCTGATGAACCAAACCATGCTTTCCAGCTTTCCTCTGTGAGGAAGCTAAAATCCTACTCTCTATCTGTCCCCTGTGTCTTTCTTCTCAATTAGTTTCTAACACATCGGGGAAGATGGGATGAGGGTGGTGCTGGTGATTTTAGGTCCCCAGCAACTTCTAACACCATCCCCAATTTTGTTTAGGGAAAAAAGTCTTCTGCTGGATAAAACTGGGTAGAGAAAAGAGAGTCTTTATGGGAATATCACCTGCTTTAGAGATTTGGGACAGAGAAGTTATTTTGTGCCAGGTGCTGGTTAAATACCATCTCTCTGTCTATATCTCTGTCTATGTCTCTCTGAATAAGTATCTGTCTGTCCATCTATCCATCTGTCTGTCTGTCTGTCTGTCTATCTATCTATCTATCTATCTATCTATCTATCTATCTATCTGTCTATCTATCTTTCTGTCTGTCTATGTATCTGTTATTATCAACTCTATGAAACAGATACTACCATTATCCCATTATTCATAGAGATGAAGAAATAGACACAAAGAAAGATTAGATAAATTGCACAAGGTTACAAAACTAGTAACCAGATTCTAGACCAGTTCACCTGACTCCAAAACCCACACACTAGATGACATGGTCTTGTTGGATTCCAGGCAGGTAGGTTTAAAGTCAAATAGGTATTCTGGGAAGGCAATCCAGCATGTTCAGTGCAGGATCTTAATGAGGAATAATTCTCTCTCTCTCTCTCTCTCTCTCTCTCTCTCTCTCTGTGTGTGTGTGTGTGTGTGTGTGTGTGTGTGTGTAATTTTGGTGGTAAGGGGTCAGGAGAGCAGGGAAAAGGAAAAGAAGAAAAAGCAGTTGGAGAACCAGCAAGATGTGCTTCAGCTGAGCTAGGATTTAAAGAGTTGTAGTCAGCCTGGCTGGGGCAATATTTAATAGTATACTAAGGAAGAGAGGATGAGCTTCTCTCCAGAGGGTTGGACTTAAGTACTCATGGGACATCTATGGGAGTTGCACTGGAATCAGTTAGACACTTGATCTCCTAGTTCAGGTAAGAGGTCCTCACTTAACACTTAGGTTTGAGAATCATTTGCAGAGGTGGTGGCTGACATCATGGGAAGAAGTATGATTTAGCCTGGGGCATGTGGAGGGACAAAGCAGGTGAGGATGCAAGAGGAGTCAGGGAACCACAATGAGATGTCTGACTAAGCCAAAGAGGTGTAATTGACACCAGCAGGGTGTGATGAACCTTACATGGAGGAGGGAGGGGCTGGTTGGCTCAGACACTCCAGAAAGGTCCAGTGTGTGACTGCATGTATCTCCAGCTTAGATCTTCCCTGGACTCTAGACTCACACATCCGGATGTACATTAGGCCTCTCAAACTTACTTGTCCAAAAGCAAACTGATCATCTTCTCCGAAGCCTGCTCCTCTTGTTGCCTTCAGAATCTCAGTAAATCCCTCCCCCGTTGGCTCCTTCTCTTCCATATCTTGCATTCAATCTATCTTCAAATATTGTGAACTCAGTGTTTATATATCCAGGTATACCCTGAGTCTGACTACTTTTTGCAACCCCCCATGTCAACCAGTCTGGCCCAAGCACATTTTCCAGGTTATTGCACCAGCCTCTCAATTCATCTCCTGCTTCCATTCTTGCCATATTGCTGTACCACAACATGGCAGACAGATGGTGTATTAGTGCATTTTCATACTGCTATGAAGAGATACCTGAGACTGGATAATTTATAAAGAAAAAGAGATTTAATGGACTCAAAGTTCCATGTGGCTGGGGAGGTCTCACAATCATGGTGGAAGGCAAAGGAGGATCAAAGACACATCTTGCATGGTGGCAGGGAAGATAGTGTGTGCAGGGGAAATGCTGTTTATCAGACCATGAGATCTCATGAGACTTATTCACTATCATGAGAACAGCGTGAGGGAAACTGCTCTCATTATTCAGTTACCTCCCACCAGGATTATGGGAGCTACAATTCAAGATGAGATTTGGGTGGGGACACAGCCAAACCATATCAAATGGTTGCTGCAAAAATATAAGTCCAGACATGTGGCTCCTTTACCCAAAACCCTTGAGTGGTTGCCCATCTCATTCAGAGGAAATCCCTTAATAACAGAACTACAAGGAAGGAGCCAGTGTCCTCCTGAGGGGACAGCCAAGGGTTAGAAGGTACCGTGAGGTGAGACAGTCTGTTTACAGCCTGGCTGCTGAGGGATTTGTTTCAAATCCCAGTATTTGCTGGTCTCCAAACCTCTCATGTCTTTGCTAAAACCAATTTAACAATCCCAAGTACAGCTTACCCAAATAAAAGGAGATTCATTACTTTCAAACAAGAAGATGCTTATTTCAGTGGAAACTTGGTTTTGTCAGGGGATGCAAATTGCAGCTTGTGATATCGTCTGAGAACAGTCAGGGTCTTCCTTGACATGGCACACTCACTGAAGGCTGCCTGTCCTTCAGCCTCCGAGTGCTACCAGTAGTGTGCACTTCCTCAGAGGCTGGTGACCAAGGGAAGGCAACCCAAAGATTCATAAGTTGGGCTACTTCAATAGCTTTTTTTTGTTTGGTCACTTTTGCAGAAGAGTAAACTGTCACTCAAAAGGACAGTTGGTCAGTTGTTCACTGGTGACTCTCTCTCTCTCTTCTTGATGGAGTCTCGCTCTGTTGCCCAGGCTGGAGTGCAGTGGCGTGATTTCCGCTCACTGCCAGCTCCGCCTTATGGGTTCACGCCATTCTCCTACCTCAGCCTCCCGAGTAGCTGGGACTACAGGCGCCTGCCACTATGCCCGGCTAATTTTTTTGTATTTTTTTTAGTAGAGACGGGATTTAACCATGTTAGCCAGGATGGTCTGGATCTCCTGACCTCGTGATCTGCCCGCCTTGGCCTCCCAAGTGCTGGGATTACAGGTGTAAGCCACCACACCCGGCCGTCATCTAGGTCACTTCTAACCAGCCTTACAAAAATAACACAGCCCTAGTGTGAAGAAAGTATCTGTGGAGTAGAGTAATGCCCAGTAATTGTTTGTCGAATGGAGGCAGGGAAGTTTAAGCTGCTTGCATGAGAAAATGAGAGGAATTAGATTTTGCTGTTGAAAAGCAGGAGTAGGGGAGAAGGGTGAGAGGGAGCAGAGAAGGGAGGAGGTGGAGACTGTAAGATACTGAAGGTGGGCTGGGGACCCTGAAGATATGGAAGGGTTGTTGGGTGACACTTTAAGAAGGGAGGGCCCTAACGTTTAACTTGAAGGTATTTTGTTATGCTGACATTAACCACTCTTCTGTCTCCTCTCTTGAAATATAGGGGAAAGCCTACTGTACGCATGAACACTGTGCTTTGTGCATGTGTGAGGTGTGTGTGTAAGCTGTGTGTATGAGGGAGTGTGAATGTAAGAGAATGTGTGTGTATGAGAGAGTGTACATAAAGGTTGGGAGTGTGAGAGAGTATGAGTATAGTATGTGTGTGTATTTGTGTACGAGTGTGTGAGTACATGTGTGTAGAGGGTGAGCGTGCATGAACATGTGAGAGTGTACGAGTATGTGAGTGTGTGTATATATGAGTGTGCATGTATTTATGTGTGAGAACATGAGTGTAAGTGCATATGTGTGAGTGTGAGTGTATGTGTATGCAAGTGTGTATGCAAATTAAGAAAGGGCTGAGCTTTGGGTTTTAGTAGTGTGGAACAGTGATGGGAAACAGAAGTGTGAGGGGTTAGCCTCAGGGGCCTGGGGGTTGGTTTCCACTGGGATTTGAATCAATCTCATTCAAGTCCATTGGTTAAGGAAGACTTAAGTAAGCTCCCAGTCACAGGGCTGACTTACTTACAGTAAGCCAATAAAAAGAGGTCAGAGCACCCATGGAGGAGTCAAAAGAGGACAAGGGATCAGTTTCTCTGCATCCCAGCCCTAATTCTATATCTGTCTGTTGAATCTTGGCCAACTATTTCTCCCTCTTTGGGCCTTAGCACCTTCCTATGTAAAATCAAGACTTTGGACCATGTATGATCTTTAAGCCCTTTTCAGCTTTAACACTCCTTTGGATAGAGTTTTAGAATTTATTTTTATCAATGTTTATGAGCCCTAGTTTCCTGGCAAATTGGGATAATAATCTGCCTAAGAGCTGTTATGAAGATCAATTGAAATCATATTTGGAAATGGACTTTGCAAACTGCAATGCATTCTAAAAATGTTAGTTCTCATTATTGCTATGATAATGTCATGATCGGGTCAATGTATTATGAAAAAACTATGTTTGAAATCATTATGTGCAAATGGAAACAAATTGTGTTTGAGTCACACTGTCTGTTTGATAAAAGGTAAAGACAGGTGCACGGAGTATACTTGCAATGCTTTGTATGCTCACCCAATGAACGGAGATGTTATTTTTCTGGGGAGGGAGGAGGCAGGAGAGTGACTGGAAGTGTGTGGCTGACAGGCAATTAATAATTCCAATAGGCACATGGTGTTATTCTGCAGGGCGCCCTGCCTCTGGTAACCCATCAATAAAATATTGGGTTCAGTTGTTTGGAGCCCATAGCTAATCTGAGAGCAACATTCTCATTTGGAAATGCTGGTTGTCACAGGCACTGGAGTGTCAGAAAAGTCTATGCATCTGGAATAAAAATGTCAGGGAAGGAAATGAATTTAAACACCCCTTCTCTTGTTGCATCCAAAAGGGCAGGGTATGGCCTTGAAATCTGGGTCAGCAGTGGTTACTGTGGCCCTGGGAAAATTATCTCTCTACTTAAAGGGGAGCTCCAAACAGGGGTGTCTGTTGGGCAGGGCTCCTCTGAAAGATGTCCACTCCATTCTAGGAATGGTCCAGACCTCTGACTCATGGTTTAATCAGCAAGGGTCAAGTAAAATCTTTTGCAGTTTTTAAAGTAAACCCATGTTTCACTTTTGCTTAACTGTCACTTTTTTCATTATTAAAGTAACACATACTTATTGAAGAAAATTTTGCAAATATAGACAAGTAAAAAAGACACAGAAAATGGCAGATGTTCACTATTTCAATAAAATCACTGTGTGTTCAATAACGGTAACAAGACTGGACACAGAGGTTCATACCTATAATCTCAGCACTTTGGGAGGCTGAGGTGGGCAAATTGCTTGAGCCCAGGAGTTTGAGATCAGCCTGAGCAACATGGCAAAACCCTGTCTTTACAAAAATACAAACATTAGCTGGCCATGGTGACACGGGCCTATAGCCTCAGCTACTTAGGGGTGGAGATGGGAGAATCACCTGAGCCTGGGAAGGCTGATGTTGCAGTGAGTGGCGATCTTGCCACTGCATTCCGGCCTGGGCCACAGAATGAGACCTTGTCTCAAAAGCAAAACAAAACACAACACCAGCCACAATAAGTAGTATTTGAGTGCAGCAGAAGTCCAAGCTAAAGCACTTGAAATGTATCACTGTCTGTTATCTTTAGGGCAGCCTAATGAAGTGCTGTGGGCTGACAATTTTGTATCTACAAGTTCAAAATTCAAAGAGTTCTGAAAGCTAAAGTTTGTTTTGCGACTAATTTGGGAGCAAAACACGAGTCCTGTTTAGAGACATTAGTTATGCTACTTAGTGTAAATAGTTATTTATTTACAACATTATTAACAGGCTTAATTATTGTACACTGCCTCAGGCCCTGGAGATGTTTCCTAGTACAGGGATATCTTGGAAATAATGTGGGTTTGGTTCCAGATCAATACAATAAAGCATATATTACAATAAAGTGAATCATGCACATTTTTTGGTTTCCTAGTGCATATAAAAGTTATGTTTATACTATACCATAGTCTATAAAGTTTGCAATAACATTTTGTCTAAAAAAAAAAATGTACCTACCTTAATTAAACATACTTTATTGTGGCTGGGCACAGTAGCTCATGCCTGTAATCCCAGCACTTTGGAAGGCCGAGGCGTGTGGATCACCTGAGGTCAGGAGTTTGAGACCAGCCTGGCCAACACGGCAAAACCCCATCTCTACTGAAAATACAAAAAAATTAGCTGGGCATGATGACACATGCCTGTAGTCCCAGCTACTCAGGCGGCTGAGGCAGGAGAATCGCTTGAACCTCGGAGATGGTGGTTGCAGTGAGCCAGGATTGTGCCATTGCACTCCAACCTGGGTGACAGAGTGAGACTCCATCTCAAGAAAAAAACCCTCAACTTTATTGCTCAAAAATTGCTAACAATCACCTGAACCTTCAGTGAGCCGTAATCGTTCTGCTGGTGGAGGGTCTTGCCTTGATGTTGACAGCTGCTGACTGATCAAGGTCGTGATTGCTGACAGTTGGGGTGGCTATGGCAGTTTTTTATTTATGCTAAATCCTTTGCTGTCATTTCAACAATATTCACAACATCTTCACCAGGAATAGATTCCATTTCCAGAAACCACTTTCTTTAATCATCCATAAGAAGCAGCTTCTCATCCGTTGAAGTTTTATCATGAGTTTGCAGCAATTCAGTCACATCTTCAGGCTCCACTTCTAATTCTAGTTCTCTTGCTATTTTCATCACATCTGAAGTTCTGGCCTCCTCTGAATTCTTGAACCCTTCAAAATCATCCATGAGATTTGGATTCAGCTTCTCCCAAACTCCTGTTAATATCAATATTTTGACCTTCTGTCATGAATCATGAATGTTCTTAATGGCTTCTAGAAGGGTGAATCATTTCCAGGACATTTTCAAGTTATTTTGCTGGGATTCCTTGGAGGAATCACTATCTATGGTGGCTACAGCCTCATGAAATATATGTATTAAATAATAATACTTGAAAGTAGAAATTACTCCCTGATCCATGGGTTGCAGAATGTATGTTGTGTAAGAAGGCACTAAAACAACATTAATCTCCTTGCACATCTTCTTCAGCATTCTTGGGTGACCAGGTGCCTTGTTCAATGAACAGTAATATTTTGAAAGGAATCTTGTTTTCTGAGCAATAGGTCTCAATAGTGGTCTTAAAATATTCAGTAAGTCATGCTGTAAACAGATGTGCTGTCGTCCAGGCTTTGTTATTCCATTTATAGAAGACAGGCAGAGTGATTTAGCATAATTCTTAAGGGCCCTAGGATTTTCACAATGGTAAATACGTACTGGCTTTAAATTCAAGTCACTAGTTGCATTAGTTCCTAACAAGAGAATCAGATGGTCTCTTGAAGCTTTAAAGCCAGGCATTGACTTCTCTCTCACTATGAAAGTCCTAGTTGTTATCTACTTCCAAAATAAGGCTGTTTCTTCTACATTGAAAATCTGCTATTTAGGGTAGTCGCCTTCATCAGTGATTTTAACTAGATTTTCTGGATGACTTGCTGCCACTTCTGTATCAGGATTTGCTGCTTCATCTTCCTTTTTTCTGTTATGGAGATGGCTTCTTTCCTTAAACCTCAGGAACCAATTTCTGCTAGCTTCAAACTTTCTTCTGTAGCCTTCTCATCCCTCTCATCCCTCAGAGAATTACAGAGAGTTAGGGTCTTGCTCTGGATTAGGTTTTTGCTTAAAGAAATATTGTAGCTGGTTTGATATTCTATTTAGACCACTAAAGCTTTCTCTATATCAGCAATAGGGCTCTTGCACTTATTTATTTTTTATCATTCCTCTGTTCACTGGAGCAGCACTTTTAACTTTCTTCAATAATGTTTCCTTTGCACTCATGACTTGGCTGTTTGGTGCAAGAGGGCTAGATTTCAGCCTTTCTTGGATTTAGATGTGTCATCCTCACTAAGCTTAATTATTTCTAGCTTTTGATTTAAAATGAGAGGTGTGAGGCTCTGTTATGGTTTGACTGTGTTTCCATCCAAATCTCATCTTGAATTGTAACTTCCATAATTCCCATGTGTTGTGGGAGGAACCTGATGGGAGGTGATTGAATCATGGGGGTGGATCTTTCCTGCGCTGTTCTCTTGATAGTGAATGAGTCTCATGAGATCTGATGGTTTTAAAAACGGGAGGTTCCCTACACAAGCTCTCCATTTGCCTGCCACCATCCATATAAGATATGACTCCATAAAACCTCTTGCTTTTGTAAATTGCCCTGTCTCAGGTATTTCTTTATCAGCAGCATGAAAATGGACTAATACACTAAATAGTTACCAGTAGAGTGGAGTGCTGCTGAGAAGAGGCCCAAAACATGGAAGTGACTTTGGAACTGGGTAACAGGCAGAAGTTGAAACAGTTTAGAGGGCTCAGAAGAAGACAGGAACTTCCTAGACACTTGTTGAAGTTCTAGACACTTGTTGGAGCTTCGTAGACACTTGTTGAATGGCTTTGATGAAAATGCTGATAGTAATGTGAACAATAAAGTCCATGCTGAGGTGGTCTTAGATGGAGATGAGGAACTTGTTGGGAACTGGAGCAAAGGTGATTCTTGTTATGTTTTAGCAAAGATACTGGCAGCATTTTGTCCCTGTCCTAGAGATTTGTGGAACTTTGAACTTGAGAGAGCTGATTTAGGGTATTTGGTGGAAGAAATTTCTAAGCAGCAAAGCATTCAAGAGGTGATGTGGGTTCTGTTAAAGGCATTCAGCTTTATAAGGGAAGCAGAGCATACAGGTTCAGAAAATTTGCAGCCTGACATTGTGATAGAAAAAAAAGGCCCATTTTCTGAGGAGAAATTCAAGCCACCTGCAGAAATTTGCATAAGTAATGAGGATCCAAATATTAATCCCCAAGACAATGGGGAAAATGTCTTCAGGGCATTGCAGAGGTCTTCACAGCAGCTCCCTCCATCACAGGCCCAGAGGCCTAGGAGGAAGAAGTGGTTTTGTGGGCCAGGCCCATGGTTCCCATGCTGTGCGCTGTCTAGGGACTTGGTGCCCTGCATCTCCACCACTCCAGCCATGACTAAATGGGGCCAAGATACAGCTCAGGCCATGGCTTCAGAGGGTGCAAGCCTCAAGCCTTGGCAGCTTCCATTTGGCATTGAGTCTGTGGGTGCACAAAAGTCAAGAATTGAGGTTTGGGAAACTGCCTACATTTCAGAGGATGTATGGAAATGCCTGGATGTCCAGGCAGAAGTTTGCTGCAGGAGTGGGGCTTTCATGGAGAACCTCTTCTAGGGCAGTGCAGGAGGGAAATGTGGGGTTGGAGCCCCCACACAGAGTCCCTACTGGGACACCACCTAGTGGAGCTGTGAGAAGAGGACCACCATTCTCCAGACCCCAGAATAGTAGATCCACTGACAGTTTGCACTGTGTGCCTGGAAAAGCCACAGATGCTCAACACCAGCCTCCCTACAGGAGGGAGGCTGTACTTTGCAGAGCCACAGGGACAGAGTTGCCCAACACCATGGGAACCCACCTCTTGCATCAATGTGACCTGGACATGAGATATGGAATCAAAGGAGATCATTTTGAAGCTTTAAAATTTGACTGCCCTGCTGGATTTTGGACTTGCATGGGCCTGTAGCCTTTTTGTTTTGGCCAATTTCTGTAATTTTGAATGGCTGTATTTACCCAATGCCTATGCCCCCATTGTGTCTAAGAACTAACTAACTTGCTTTCAATTTTACAGGCTCATAGGTGGAAGAGACTTGCCTTGTCTCAAATGAAACATTGGATGGTGGACTTTTGAGTAAATGCTGAAATCAGTTAAGACTTTGGGGGACTGTTGGGAAGGCATGATTAGTTTTGAAATGTGAGGACATGAGATTTGGGAGGGGTTAGGTGTGGAATGATATAGTTTGGGTGTTTCCTCACCCAAATATCATCTTGAATTGTAACTCCCACAATTCCCACATCTTGGGAGGAACCCAGTGGGAGGTGATTGAATTATGGGAATGGGTCTTTTCTGTGCTGTTCTCTTTCATAGTGAATGAGTCTCATAAGATCTGATGGTTTTAAAAATGGGAGTTTCCCTGAACAAGCTCCCTCTTTGCCTGCTGCCATCCAGGTAAGATGTGACTTGCTCCTCCTTGCCTTCCACCACGATTGTGAGGCCTCCTTAGCCATGCAGAACTCTAAGTCTGTGAAACCTCTTTATTTTGCAAATTGTCCAGTCTTGGCTATGTCTTTATCAGCAGCATGAAAATGAATTAATACAGGTTCTTGAATTCTTAGAGGCCATTGTAGGATTATTAATTGGGCTAATTTCAATCTTGTTGTGTCTCAGGAAATAGGGAGACTCAAGAAGAGACAGCAAGATTGGGGAATGGCTGGTCAGTGGAGCAGCCAGAGGACACAGGACATTTATCAGTTAAATTTGCCATCTTACATGGGTGCAGTTTGTGGCACCCCAAAAAGAATACATAGTGACATTAAAGATCACTGGCCACAGATAACCATAACACATATAATAATAATGAAAATGTTTGAAATATGGCAA
The DNA here is from genome assembly GCF_003255815.1 of Theropithecus gelada. NCBI lineage: Eukaryota > Metazoa > Chordata > Mammalia > Primates > Cercopithecidae > Theropithecus > Theropithecus gelada. The sequence continues at coordinate 133,055,497 of NC_037676.1, forward strand.
GTATCTCTAAAATGTGACACAGAGACACAAAGGAAGCACATGCATTGGAAAAATGACTGTGACAGACTTGCTTGAGGCAGGGTTGCCACAAACCTTCAATTTGTAAAAAAAAATGCAGTATCTGTGAAATACATAAAGTGAAGTGAAATAAAATGATATATTCCTGTATATGGTATGTTTCCCTTACTTTTCTTTTTTTTTTTTTTTTGAGACGGAGTCTCGCTCTGTCACCCAGGCTGGAGTACAGTGGCCGGATCTCAGCTCACTGCAAGCTCTGTCTCCCAGGTTTATGCCATTCTCCTGCCTCAGCCTCCCGAGTAGCTGGGACTACAGGCGCCCGCCACCTCACCCGGCTAGTTTTTTTGTATTTTTAGTAGAGACGGGGTTTCACCGTGTTAGCCAGGATGGTCTCGATCTCCTGACCTCGTGATCCGCCCGTCTCGGCCTCCCAAAGTGCTGGGATTACAGGCTTGAGCCACCGCGCCCGGCCCCCTTACTTTTCAAGTCTTAAAACTTCGGGATTCTAAATCACAACAGCTTCCTTTCTGATGCGCAAGTGGTAGGAAAAGAGTCTGGGGCACACAGAGGTCCTGCTGCATGTCCAGCATCAAAGAGCTGGTAAGTGATAAATATAGGATTCAAACCAAGGCCTGTGCACCTCAAGAAACTGCCTCTGAATGGTTAGCCCAGTACTTTCTGATCTTTTTCATATCACAGGGCAGAAAGAAAATAAAAATTGTTGTTTAACCCATTGGGGGAAGAGGATGAAGCTGTTTGGGATCAGGACAAGTGGCCCCAGGCTGTCTGAATCGCTGTCATTCCAGAGTTTTGCACAGCTCACCCATTCACACAACCTGCAGGATGCAAGTGGGGAGTCTGCTCAGACATCCAACTTTCATTTTATGAGCATTATTCACCCCCTTACAAGGTTCAACAGTGGTGTTTAAGGACAGGACTCTTGAGCTAGCCCACCTGGCTTTGAATACCTATTTTCCAGTTGTTAGACCTTGTGTGAGTTGCTCAAACTCTTTGTGCCTCAGTTTCCTCATTTGTAAAATGGAGATGACAACATAGTTGTAACTTCCAGTGCAAAGCAGCTACACTCCCATGGTTCCTAAAGAAGAAAGGAAGTGGTGAAACTGGTGTGGGGGCATTTCTGAGCTCAAGGTGACCCACATGGCTTTATGTGATGGCAGATTGGGAGGCAGCAGCTCCTCAAACCCAGTCCTAGAATGAAAGCTGCAGATACCCACCCTTGCCCATTCTCTAGGCAAGGCTGTGCTTGTCTCATGGGAGACTGTGCTTTTCCTACACAGACTGATGAATGGTGGAGGACCCACCTGAATCAGCTCCCAGAAGAGTAAGTCAAGAATACGGAGCTGTTGAGAAAGCCTCAACTAAACCTTATTGAATTTCTCCTTGTATTTCAGCATTTCGGGAACCATTCCCTAGGCATGTGTTTACCCTTGACATTTCTAAAATCAAACCCCACATCTCACAGGCATAGTTCAGAGATGGAAAAGGTAAGATTGATATCCCTGTCTAAAATACTATGCCAGGCTTCCCAGAAACCACTTGATTTCAGGTTCTTTTAGTAAATGAGCTGAATGGACCAAAAAAGTGGGTAAACAGAAACATACTTCTAATTCAGGAAGACCATGTGTCTTCATGGCCCCCTCTAGACTCATGCAGGGCCCAAGAGGCTTGTTTTCTTAGCTATTCAACCGCAAGCCAGTTTATGGTTCTGTCTCTTGTCCTTTTACCTTAGTATGGAAAGACTACATCTGCTGGTGGCAATGAATGTGCTGATCTAGAGGGAAGGGACTCAATGTTTTGGTGCTGGATGAATTGGAGTAGAGGCCAGATGCCTACTTGATGGGCTCCTTGGCAATCTGATGGGAATTCTCAGCATCATCATGTCCCCTTGCTCCTCTCTTTCCTGGAGTCCTGAATGAAGTCACACCTCCCAGACCCAGGATGGGGTGTCCACATCCTCCCTATGTTGTATCTTAAGGTTTGACATCATTGAGTCATAAACAGGTTCTGGGTGAAGCCTTACTTCACCCAGTAACCCCACTGTCACCCCCAAATTGGTGGCATCCACATGCCTGATGGTTCTTACCTTAGTTTCTGCCTAGTTATCTTGTCTAGGGCCAAATTCTTCTAGTCCAGGGACTGTCCTGAGTCCTAGCTCAGGGTTTAGAAACAAAGTCTTTCCCTACTAGCCTCTCTTCTTGGAGGTGGATCCAGCTCACCATGGCTTGTCCACTTACTGGAGTCTCTGCTGATACTGGCTGTGGCTTTGAGATGGGCTTTATGCTCTGGGGTAGACCAAAGCTTGATGATCCACATCAAGTTTTCAGTTTTTTAGATACTGTGCCTTCACAGCCTAACTACCTTTGCAGACCAGCCTTTTTGCTAGCTTTGTTTGCCAAGCTTCGACCTACCTGAGCTCAGCTCCCCACCTGCATCTGGTGGTTCCAAGTCTCAGCAGGCATAAAGCTTTACTTTGTCTAAATGTCCTCAGTCTGTTGGACTTAACAACCCATGGGGCTTTCCTGACCTGGGATCCTCTGAGTCTATGAAGGTTGTAACAGCCTCTGGTATTGGTAGAGGGCTTTACAGTATGCTGAGGCTTTTTGCACGTCATCTTCACATTCCATTGGGGCCTTGCACGAATTTGGAGGTGGGATACTTCTTTGATGTGTATATAGTTTTCTAGAGCAAACAGCATCCCAAATGTGGTTCAAAGTTCAAGGTTTAGCTGAACCTCAATTCCCTCTCTGCTTTGTGCCTCAAGAGAAGACAGCTTTACTTCTAACATTAGGGTCCCACTTGGGATACCTCAGGTAGGTGTTTTTTTGAGGGTATATCTCCTGTGGATTTGTTACCTGGGGCTAAGTTTCTTTTAAATGGGATGTGTTCAGAGTCAAGTGTTTAGAGAATAACTGGGATTTTGTAATTTTCATTCAATTACTTAAACCTTGTACCTCCAACATAGTGCTTATCAGAATAGCTTAGTGCTTATAAACATGGACTCTGGGCTCAGAAAGACTCAGGTACCTGTGGCATAGGCAATTCCATTTCACTTTTCCTTTTGGTAATGGAACACAGGAATAATCCATTCCCTAACTTACCCCGCAGTGAAGTGGGACAGAAAGATGATGTATGCCCGGTAGCTAAGACCTTTTAAGTAATTCTCGTTTCTTTCCCTTTTTTCTCCTCGGTTGGCTGGATAGAGAGGAACAAGAAGAGAACTCCAATGCAGAAGGAGGTTAGGCCCCCCCAAAAAATTTCATGGGAGACCTCTTGACACATATCCAATAGAACAAGAGCAAGAAATACATCTTTTATTGTGTTTTAGCCACTAAGATTGGGAGTTATTTGTTATGGCAGTTGGCTTTTATTGAATAATACAGTTATGAGGCTAGTTCTATAATTAACTACATGGCCTTGGTCAAATCCTTGAATTTTTCTGGGCCTTCTCATCTGTATGAAATTTTCCTGGCAGTCTTGTGGTCATAAGCACGTAGGTGTCTTCCAGGAAACAGTGTGCTTGCCCACGTAACTCACTTACCCATTGCCTTTCTCACTGTTCCTCCAATGTACTGGACTTGATCTGGGCTTTTGCACTTGCTGTTACTTTTTCTTATGAAACTTTTCTCTCAGGTCTTATGGATCACCTCTTTCTCATTATTTAGGGCCAATCTTTGACATCACATCTTCAAAAAAGCCTTCCCTGGTGACTCAGTTAAATCAGCATCCCTATCCTCCCATTCTTTATCCCAAGTGGCCAACTTAATTTTCTTTGTTGCCTCTACTTCTATCTGAAAGCAGATTATTTATGTATTGGTTAATAAGAATATTATATATTATTCCCCAACCAGAAGGTTAGCTCTATAAGGGAAACACTTTTGCTAGGATTTCCCTGGAGCATAGGACAGTCATAGGAACATTGTAGGTGCTCAGCAAATACTGATGAATGTGCAGGTCAAATGCTGTTAGGATTACAGGAGGTAATTATGTAAAAAATTTGGCACTTGACCTGGTACATGGCAAGTGCTCAAAAATAGCAGATGGTGGTGAGTATCTGATTGTATGGAATTTCTGTTCACTTCACATGTCCCTATTTTCCACCTAGTTGTAAGTCTCTCAAACTCTCAAAGTCAGAAACTAGATCTCATTTATCTTTGCTTCCCAATGAACCTTGTACACAAGAGGTGACCAATAAATATTTGTGAAGGGAACATTTGAAGAGAACCTCAAATTGTGTCCTTGATCTGGTACATTCAAAGACCAACGAAACCATCCTTGTTCTAAAAAAAAGTAAACCTTTTTATTAGTATATTTATTTTATATATAAAAGAAATACAAAAAAAAGACACACAAAGAAAATGCTTTTATGGCAAATCAGATTTGTCAGTGCCTTCAGCTTGGGCTCCAGGCTCCGTGCCGCTGGGTGACAACAAAGTCCGCCGGTTATAATGACCCTTGATGATTCCCGTGTTGTTGTTCTCATTGAGTAGCTGCTTCTGCCTTTGCCTATTGAGGGACTGGACAAGTCCCAGGACAACCGCAGCCAGGGAGTACTGCCCAGGCAGTCTTCTTGGGGGCAAGATGAATGGGTTGGGTTGGACTCTTCCCAGGAGAAAGTACGTTTTGATTTTTCCTTCCTGTTCACTGATGCCCTTCACATAAATCTCCCCTCGGTAATCAAAGGCAAAGCCCTGGTCCTTCAGGATGAGATAGGTCTCCTCTGGGACTTGGATCCGGCCACTAACCCCTGTGCTGTCCATTCGGCTTGCCAGGTTCACAGTTTTGCCCCAAATGTCATACTGTGGTTTCTTAGCGCCGATAACGCCGGCTACCACTGAGCCATGGCTGATGCCTAGGAGGTGAACCAAAGGAGCAAGAAGTCAGAGGCAGAAGAGGTACACTGAAGGTGTCAGAGGGAGAAGAGGGACATTGGGGTGTCTAGACCCCTCCCTGGGATAGTGATCATTATGTGTGAGGTCTCTGTGGATGAACGGGACGTCCAGATCCTGCCCCCAGTCACTTATTAGATTACCTATTTGGACCTCACTTTTCTCATCAATAGACTGGAAATAATTAAAGGAAGATTTAGTGAGACAATATAAATAAAACCACTGTGGCATAGTGCCTGGCAACCAGTGAGTGTTCAATTGAATATAATTATTATTTTCATATGAACATTGACTTGTCTCAGTCCGTGGGATGATCAGAGCATGGACCAGAAGTCAGGACCCTGGGATCTCCTGCTTCTACTGACATAGTGCTCTGAGAGCCTGGACAGACCTTTTTCCTCTCTGTTTTAGCCCAGGTCCTCAGTATCATTCCCTTGGTCCATGGCGATGGCTTTCTAACTGTCCTCCCTGTCTCCTCCCTTGTCCCCTTGAGCTCATCCTCCATACTGCTGCAGGAGCGGGAGGGCTCTTTCTGATCAAGTTGCACATCTGATCAAGTTATGACTCACTTAAATATCTTCCAGGGCTCCTTTCACTTACAGGATAAAGCTAATGATCCTTAGAATCACAATCAAGAACTTCTCTCATATAGCTTTTGCCTGATTTTCCAGCCTGATTTATCCCACTCTCCTCCTTACTGCTGCATTATAGCCACACTGAACTGCTGGAGTTTTCCTAATCTTCCAGCCAGTTACCCACCTTTGTGCCTTTGTCCTGACTTTCTCCCTGCTTGGGCTATTACTTCCCCACACTTCCACAGTTTATCTGGTAAATACTTTTAAAGACAGTTTCAGTGCCTCCTTTGCTAGGAAACACAGAATTCTAGAAATGGTAGCATTTCACCAAACATGTTAGTGGGCATTTATGTCTCCAATAGACAGAATTATTTCATTCTACAAACATTGACTAGGCACTTGCTATGCGCCAGGTACAGTCCTAGGCATTGGGGATATGGTGGGAAAGGAAAGAAATACAGCCCTGGTCCCCATGGAATTTACCTTCTACTGGGGAGAGATAGAAAATAATTTTACAAATGTAATGTAATATTAATGAGTGATTAGGACTACAAAGAAAAATCCATGTAGGTAAAAGAATGGAGAAAGATGGAAGAGAGTATATTTTGGAGTAAGGGGGTTAGCAAAGACCTTGTTGAGCAGAGATTTGAAGAAAGTGGTGGGAATAGCCATGCAGGTATCTGGATAAGATTATTCCAAGCCAAGGCAAAAGCAAGACACACATACACACTGATATAATTGACTGGAAATTTGAAAATCTCACTCTATAGAGTACATGGGAATCACAATGATAGTTAGCTCTTTAAGATTTGTAGAGAACTTTGACGGCCAATATCCCATTTGATTCTCATATTATTATTGTGAGGTAGGGAGGCAGAGGAGGTAATAATTTAACACCCAGCTTACATAGGAGGAAACGGAGACACGGAAGGTTTAAATGATTCACCCAAAGTCATACAGCTGGTTACAGCAGACCCAAAACACAAATTGAGATGCTTAATTCAGTTGGGAAGTTAATTTTCCAACCTCTGAGATCAGTGAAACTATACTAGGAGTATAATATGTCATGACAAGGGTTGACCCTGATTTGGCAACATCTTCAGAATTTACTTGGAATATCTCTCTTCAGCATTATGGTTCCCTTTTTATTCCTGGTTCAATTGTGTAGTCAACAATTTCAGAAATGACATTGATAAGATTGATGGAAGCTGTGGGAACAAGCCTTGAACATCCCATCCATAGATCAAAAACATAAAATATAAGCCCTTTAATGCAAAGAACAAAGACATATGGCATTCCTTAGATCTGACAAGTCAGGTATTGGTATCTCTTGACCTCTTTTTCTTAAAAGCTGCTAAGGTAGAAGCAGATAAAGTAAAATGGCATATCAGCCAGAAGATGTCTACAATGTGAGGACTGTAGCAAAAGTTATTTTAAACTGCACTCTGGCAGCCAAAATGTCATTGTCTCAGAGTTAGGAAATGCTGGAGCTGCTGCTGGTGTGACTGTTTGGCTGTGTGATCTTAGGCTAGTTACTCCCTTTTTCTACGCCCATGTTTACTCATCTACAAAATGAGAATGTGGACTAGATGGGGGGTTTTCAGACTGCATTTTAGGAGATCATTGAGGCTCAGTAGAGATGTGGAAGGAATGGCAAATTATAAAGGATTATTATTGATTGCAGTGATTATTGTTATGTTGTTGCTTTGCACAATGGTGTCTTTAAGCCCAAAGAAAGGGTGAGCTTTGTAGCTGAGTAAAGCCTGTCCCTGGAAATATATTATCTGCCATCCCCAGGAGTAGAATCCTGCTTTTGTCTGAAGGAATTATCCTGAAGACCCTGAGAGCAATACAATGACCACAAGCATTGAGCTACCCAGGAGTCAGAATTAAATGACTAATTAGTCAGCTACATCTCTATGCACGACCTTGCATGGGCGGGCAAGTTGGAAGAGAGTTTCACAATCGTCTAGCATTTGCCAAAGGCTGACTGCTTTGTATTTCTGCACACAAGCCAGTATCCTACTCTTGTTTCCAGCATCTCGACTGAGAGGAAACTAAGAAAAGACCTGAGCTGACCCTGTCCCTATCCTTGGCAGGGTCATGCTAGGTCTATTGCATTCTGCAGGAAAAAGCTTCCCTGGATTGGTGCCCAAGGCAGGGGAGGGTCTGTCGGAGCAAGGTCGGCTGGCTCTATCAGGCCCCACCTGCAGCTGCTACTCACCAATCCGGAGTTCAAAATTGTTGAATGAATGCTTGTTGATCTCCTGTATGCTTTCTGTCAGGGCGAGTGAGAAGTCAGCCAGAGCACACAAATGTCCCCACTTGTCTTCACATTGCTGAAGCAAACATGAGGAGAAGAATTCATTTAATGTGGAATGTGGGGAACATTAACATTTCTGCAGCAGGGGCTTTACGTCCTAACCCAACCCTACCTGCACATCCCTTAAAGGAAATAATCATGTGGGTGAATCCCTCTACCCTCAAGTCACCGGTATCTCAGAACATGGGAAGACATGATATTTGCTTGCAAGAGGGTAGTATATGTGGGTCATTGTGTTCCTTCGTCCACATCTACACCTGTCTGTTCAGGTTGATGTAGCATCAATTCCTGAGTGTATGCTCACTGGCGTGTGTGTGAATGGGTGTGAGTATATGTGTGTATGTGAGTGTGTGTTGGGGGGGTGTGTGGGTATGTGTATGTGCTCTGTGTATGTGTAGCTTTTCCAATCTAAGAACTATTTCCTTTGAATTGCTCACAGTGTGTGTTTAAGGGATACATTTGCTTACAAAACTCCTAAGAGAAGTGCTGCATAAGCCTCTGGGCCTCTCTGAACCTCAGTTTCCAAATCTATAAAATGGGGATAAGCATACTTGCCCTTCCTACTTTGTAGGTATTGAATGACATTTTTTATATGAGAGAACTTTGTGCCCCTGTAGAACAGAGGTTAGCAAATAGTTTCAATAAAGGCCAGATAGCCAATATTTTAAGCTTTGTGAACCATATGGTCTTTGTTGTGACCCTCAACATTGCATTTTAGCTTGAAAGGAGGAATAGGCAAAATAGAAATGAATGGGCATGACTGTGTTCCAATGAAGTTTTATTTATAAAAACAGAGGGTGGGCCAGATTTGACCTGTGGGCTGTAGTTTTCTGATCCCTGCTGCACACATACCAAATAATAACCAGCCGGAGTTTCGTCCCAGATAGTCACTCTTCAAGTATTTTGTTGTTTTTAGTTGGAAAAAAGCATAGGAAGGATTGGAAGAAATTGATGAGAATTCCATTTCCCCAAGTATCTGGACTCATATTCATTTAACACTAACTGAGGACTTTACTAAATGCAAGGCTTTGCTTGGGGAGCATTACATTATCTAAGATAATTCATCCATTAACCCTGGAAGGTAGATAGTGTTGCTATTTAACACCAGTGCCTGGAACACAGTCAACACTCCAAAAAGCAGCAGCTAGCATTATTATTATGTAAGACTTTTGAAAGACAAAATAAAGATAAGAAAAAAGAGGCAACTATTAGGGGTTTAGTAAGATCCACAATGAAGTCACAATAGGGTATTTCTTGGCTCTTGATTTTGTTCAAGGGAACAATTAGGTTCAGAACAAAGCCTAGAAGTTTCTCAAAAAAGCAGCATGTCTTCATCTGGTAGACTCTACTTACCTTGGGGGCAAATCCACATCACATAACTATTACAATCCAGTCCATTAGATTTTCTCCCTATCTTTCCCCAAGGATCTTGGCGACAGAGGCTTCACCACCGTCGGTGACACGACAACAGCAAGACCCCTGCATTGCGTTGTGACTGAGTTCAAAGAGTCTTTTACCTGTTTTTCAGGTGATAGGCCTGACACGGCCATGTAGGTGCTGCCAATGGTCTTAATCTTTTCAATGTCTTGAAATCGGTCTTCACCAAGCAACTGAAAGAGAGCCAGGCAATGGTGTTAGCCCTGGTGTTTATTCTTCCAGCAGCCTGGGGCTCCTGAAAACAGACCCTTGGCTCACAATGAGCTACCTCTGATGGTTCAGCATCCTCAAGTTATCTGCTTTTCTCTCTGAGAATCATGCTTTCAGCCAGTCACATATATTTGATGAGCACTTGCTAAGGGTCAGGAGTGGAGATGGGTGTTGCCTGGTACTCTTTAAGGTAGGTCTGCCCCTTCACATGTAAGTCAGATCCTGTCTCTGCTCTGTGCAAAACCCTGCTATGGCTTCCTGTTTTACTCAAGGTCAAAGCCAGTCTTCAATGTGACTTGCAAAACTTGCCAAGACCTGTCCCCTCTCTTTTTGTCTCCCTCTCTCACTCTGCTCCAGCTGCACTGATCTCCTTTGCCCTTTGCCACACTGACCTGAGAACAAGCCAAGCCTGCTTCAGCCTCAGGACTTCTGCACCTGTTGTTCCCTTGCTGAGCTACTCTTCCTTCGGACAACTTCATGGCTTACTCCCTCACCTCCTACAGGTCTTTCTTCAAATCCCATCTTTGCAGTGCAGTCTTCTTGACCACCATATTTAAAATTGAACACAGCATCCCATCCCCACATACATATTCTTTCTTCCTTCCCCACATACATATTCTTATCTTCCTTCCCCGTTTTACCTTCTCTCCTTAGCACTTATCCCTGATATTGCTTATTTATTGTCCTCTTCCTCATGGGAATGTAATATTCCTGGAGCACATATTTTCCCCTGTTGTGTTTACTACTCAGCACCTGGTCAGAGTGTAGAGATGAATGAATGAGTGAATGATTAAATGAAAGAATGGGTACAATCCTGGGACATTTCCTCTACCTTTACCTGCGGTTTGGGTTTTAATGCTAAGAGAGGGAAACCTTGGTGTCTTATTAGCAACAGTGGTAGGCAGAATAATGCTTCCTGAACCTAGACCCCAAAGATGCCCGTGTCTTAATTCCTGGAACCTGTGCATATGTCACTTTACATGGCAAAAGGGACTTGGCAGGTGTGATAAGGCAAAGGATCTTGAGGTGGGGAGGTTTCCTGGATTATCTGGATGGGCTCGATCTAATCACAAGGTCATTATAAGTGAAAGAGGGAGGCAGGACAATCAAAGAAGGAGTTGTTATGGTGGAAGAAGAAGTCTGAGTGACCTGATTGCTTGCTTTGCAGATGGAGGGAGAAGGCAATGAATCAACAAATGCAGGTAGTCTCTAGAAGCAAGAAAAGGCAAAGAAACAGATTCTCCCCTAGAGCTTCTGGAAGGAGCACAGCCCTGTAAGATTCATTTTGGATTTCTGACCTCCGAACAGTAAGATTATAGATTTCTGTTGTTTCAAGCCACGAAATTTGTAGTCATTTGTTATAGCAGCAGTAGCAAACTAATACAATCACTATTCATTGAGTTCTTATATGTTGGATAAACAAGATACATGAGCTCTACCAACCCAAGTACAGAGGTCAAATGTTAAAAACAAATACACAAAACATGCCCTAGTTCAATTTTAATAGAGTTTATGTTGGAAATATACAGGGTAGAGGGATGAGGAGATCAGGCCATTTTGATCTAATCTGGAGAATCTTGGAAGGGATCCCTCAGCAAGTGATTTCCAGCTTCAGTTCTAAAGGGTGGGGAGGGGTTTTTCTAGCAGTGAGTGAATGAATTTGTGTGTGTTGGGGAAGCTGGGGTCATGGTAAGGGGAACATCCAGAAATAGGGGTCAGCATAGATGAGGTCTGGAGGTTGGGGAGAATGCACAGGAGGTCCACAGAGTGAAGAAGAGGCCAGTTTGGCCACGGTGTGGTAAGCCAGGCTTTAAGTTGAAGGAAAGGAAATTCCTTTGAATTTCCCCAAAGTAATCTCTCGATGATGTAGTTTCCAGATCTATAGTACTCTGTTTACACGTTCACGCCCTTTCCCAAATTCTTGGGAACAGCATGGGCCAACGACTAGAACATGGTTCTGTGTGGTTCAGCACAGTTGGGTTGGGACTCCTCTGCTTTTACACTACATACTTTTGGGCTCAAAGTCAAAACTAAACAGGAATAAATCCTGTTCTCATGAAGCTTATACTCTATTGTGGGTGAAGAACAATCAGAAAGAAATTTTATGGCAGGCTGTATGCTGATGGGAAAGATCTAGCAGAGAGGGTGATGGATGGAGTCGGGGACAAAGAGAGAATAGCTGCAGCAGCATGCCTAGGTGACAAGGTATGGGACCTATGCATGCCTGTGGGGCTCGGCCCTCACCAGGAGCCCTGAGAGTTCCTCCCCATTCCTGGAGAGAAGGCACATGTGTGCACACAGGGGCAGGTGCAGGTAAGTGGAGCGGGCTGGAGAAGTGCCTGGAGAAGACAGGAAAAGTGTGCTGACCTCTGGTTTAAGAAATTGCTTTTGACATACTGATTTAAAGGCAGGAACTAGCTCTAGCCTTCCTCTTACATGTTGTCTGCCCAGGGGCTATGGCGTAGGTATTTCTCTGTTTCAAGGAGAAAGTACCTGAGACTTGGTGATGGAGCTGGCTCACCTCCAAGGTTGCACAGGACACAGTTTTAACCTCATGTCTGGAGTGAGCCTTTGGCAGGAGATGCACACCTGCTTCTCCAGGCACTTCTACAGCTCACTCCACTTACCTGCACATGTGTGCACACATGTGCCTCTCTCCAGGTGTGGGGAGAAACTCTCAGTGCTCCTGCTGAGGGCCGAGCCCCACAGGTATTCACAGGCTCCATCCCTTGTAGGCATGCAACTCCAGCATTCTCCTTTGTCCCTGACTCCATCCATCTCACCCTCTCTGCCAGATCTTTCCCATTGGCACACAGCCTGCTATGAAATTTCTTATCCTACAGAAGTCTTTCTTGACATCACTTTCCTTTCTACTTGTCTCCTGTACAACTTCTGAAAAGAGTTGTCCAGACTGATTGCTTCCAATTTCCTCCTCCTCATTTTTTCCTAAGCCCAGTCCTGCCATGCCACTGAAACTGCTCCTGTCCAGGTCCTGGAGGCCCTCCATGTCCCATGCTGCTTGCTGTCCTCAGCCTCACTTCTCTTGGGCTACCAGCAGCACTGGAGTGCAGTGATAAGATCTTGGCTCACTGCAACCTCCACTTTCGGGGTTCAAGTGTTTCTCCTGCCTCAGCCTCCTGAGTAGCTGGGATCATGGGATCACAGAGGCTCACCACCACGCCTGGCTAATTTTTTGTATTTTTAGTAGAGATCAGGTTTCACTATGTTGACTGGGCTGGTCTCGAACTCCTGACCTCGTGATCCGCCCGCCTCGGCCTCCCAAAGTGCTGGGATTACAGGTGTGAGCCACAGCAGCTGGCCTCTGTTGTTTTAAGACACCAAATGTGTGGTACTTTGTTACAGCCACACTAGAACAAATATACATAATAATAAAATGAACATTTAATGATCATAATTATGTGCCAAGTGTATTAGTATGCTCAAGCAGCCATAATCAAAACAACTTAAACAACAGAAACTCATTTCTCACAGCACATGAATTTTGGGGAGAAGATGCTATTCAGTCCATTGCATCAAATACAGTCTTAAGTGCTTTTTAATATTTGCATTTAACTTACAATGACCCTACTGTATCTCATTTTGTAGATGGGAAAACTGAGGTGCAGAGAGGAATTAAATAACTTGCTTAAGGACACAGAGTGAGAAAATGGCTAAATTACATACATTTAAAGCCCTTGCAGGTAACCACTAGATTAAAAATTCCAGGCTAGGGATGGTGGCTCACACCTGGAATCACAGCACTTTGGGAGGCTGAGGCAGGCAGATCACCTGAGGTCAGGAGTTCGAGACCAACCTGGCCTATGTGGTGAAACCCCCATCTCTACTAAAAATAAAAACTCCACAGTAACTCATATTTTTAAAAATATTCAAAGCATAAATTAAACATTTTAAAGAGATTAAAAAGTAGACTGGAAGAGGGGATGTCCACATATACTGTGGCACAGAACTAGGGGCTCTGCCTCCAGTGATCATCTGTTTCTCTGAGTGGCACTTTGAGCTTAATACTCTCAGATCCATTTTGCAGATGAATCAGCAGAGGCTCCATGTGGTAAAATAATGTGTCCCAAGGTCCCGGGGTGAGAGAGGGGAGACAGGACCACACATAATTTTCAGGGCTCAGTGCAAAATGAAAAATGTGGAACACCTTTTTCAAAAATTAAGATGTCCACGAGAGCAACAGCAGAACATCAAAACAAATGTGGGTCCCTTTTGTGACTGCACAGGCTGCATGCTTGTGAAGCCGGCCCTGAGTGGGAGAGCTAGGATCAAACTCAAACCTCACTGATTCCCAAGTCTAAACTTTGTCTTCTTATTCCCACTCTTAGAAGACATTTAGATGCAATTTCTGATTTTCTCGCCTTTGCTTCCATTTAAGATTGTAATATCCTCAGGGTCTCATGTCATCCTGGGGTGGACAGACAGGCAGACGGAGCGGAAGATGGGTTCTCTACAGACTCTCTTGTTTCGGGCATCATCTTAAAATTAATCAGGGGCTAAGAAACTTGGAAAATTCCTCCTTGAGAGAAACTCTTCTGGGAACATGGAGAACACAGGAAAGTGCTTTGCTTTGGGGTGTGTGTGTGTGTGTGTGTGTGTGTGTGTGTGTGTGTGTGTAGCCTGATTTACAGCAGGGGCAGCCTTTGTTTATTATTTTTGTTTCTTGAACTAAAGTGAAGACCCTCTTCTGCTCTTACAGAGATTCTGCCAGTTGTGCCCAGGGTATGCAGGTCTTCAGCCTTGGATCATGACTGATCTTTGCTTTCAGACACTAACCAAACATATTTGGTGTTTTGGCAGCCCTTCAGCTGCTAATGTTTCAGCTTTAAAATCCTGGAACATCTTCAATTGCTCACCTCCCTCCCTCTGCCTCCCTGTAACTACTTTCCTCCAGCTTTCTGCCGGCGGTGGACTGATCTGATATGGTCCTGTGGAGAGCAGGTACTTTTCCTTCTCTTCTCTTCAGAACCACTTGGCCAAGAGCCAGCTTCAGGCTCTGGTAAGCCTCCCCCTCAGAAGATAATTTGGAGGCAGAAAGGAACTTCATTATCTCATTTAATATCCACGCAGCAGATTTATTTACTCTATAGCTAAAAGTGTCTGCAGGCATAGCGTGGTCCCTGATCAGCCCATTTGTTCACTAGAGCAAATGGAGAAGTTAGATGTGAGAGGGCTCTTCAACCCTTTGTTGAGGTAGGAGCGGTGGGGTGAGGAGCCCTTGAGTTGGGTTATTGCAAACACAGTCTTGGAGAGTGTGATCTGTGAAAAGTTCAGCTTTTCTCTGAACCAGGAAAGAATTTTGCATGATCTCAGATTCCTGTGGTAATTATATCAGCGAGAAGAGAAGCATCAGTATTAAAGTGAACAGCAGGCGTCTGGCAGGAACTCAGCCAGGCAGAATCTAGAGGGCCTCTCTTGACATTTAAAAAAAAAAAAAAAAAAAAAAAAAGGCATGCCCGAGTGACCCAAGGACCTACACAGGCAAAGCTGAGAGTGTTTGGGCTGGCAATTCAGGCTGCATTTTTATTTTTCCTGTTGACTATATTCTCCCCTACCTTCCCCACGCCCTACCTTTCTCTTCCACCTCCTCCCCTTTCCTCCTCTTTTCATCCCTCTTCTCTTTATCGCTGCCTCTCTTCTCTCTCCTGTCTCCTCTCCTCCCCATTTACTTCTCCTCCTCCTCCTCTTATTCATACTTTTCCTCCTGTTCTAACGCCCATGTTCTAAAGAACCCAGCCTCCTAGACCAATCCCCTTTTCTCCAACTTCCCTCTGCAAACACCAATTTCAACCACTAGGGGCACTGCCCTCTTTCTCCGCTTTCCAAGTCTAGAGTGTCTACAATTTGGTTTACCCAGATGCAAATGTAATTCAAACATACTTTATTCGTTACAAGTTTAAAATATGAGAAGGAGCACTTTTGGAAGATGAGTTACTATAAAGCAAGCTTGTCCAACCTGAGGCCCACTGGCCGCCTGTGGCCCAGGGCAGCTTTGAATGTGGCCCAACACAAATTTGTAAACTGTCTTAAAACATTAAGAGGTTTTTTGTGGCGAATTTTTAAAAACCTATCAGCTATCCTGAGTGTTAGTGTATTTTATATGTAGCCCAAGACAATTCTTCTTTCAATGTGGCCCAAGGAAGCCAAAACACTGGACACCCCTGCTGTAAAGTTTAAAATACAACAAAGCCTGACATCTTAACCTTCAGTCAGATATTTTTAATAGGATAATTAAAAAAAATTGGAAGTATGTTTTGAATTGCGTTAACCTATCTTCACCTTACTATCTGCCAGCTTGTTTCTGTCCTCCCATTAATGAATTAATTCCTTTAGCAAGTACTTAGCAAGTATCTGCCATGTTCATCTCTTATCTGCTAGACACAGAGTTGGGCCCTGGAGACATAACAAGATACAAGAATATGTTTTCTATCTTAGTGAGCCTATGGCCTAACATAGAGGATAGGAGGTAAAGGTGCTATTGTCACAAAATTGCCTTCCCTTCCCCACCTTACAAGGCTCTCTGTACTAGTACACTTACCAGTGACTTCTTGTGTTAGGGCAACTTACTTCACTGGATGGTGAAGCCTTGGGAGGCAAGAAGTGATCATGTCTTATCCATCTTGACCCCCTACAACCATCCCAGGGCAACTACGATAACCGTATTTGGGGTTATGACTTCAAAATCATTACCATGAAATGCCACGTAAGTGAGAAACAGTGCAACACAAATGATTACAAATCAAAGCAGTATGGGAGACTGGCATTCAAATCTTGGCTTTGCCACTTAGTGGTATGTGACCCTGGTCATTTTTGGTGTTCCTAAGTCTCAGCTTTGCTTATTTTTAAAATGAAGGCTAATAATTCCTAGCCTAAGGGTTTGTGTGAGAGGTAAATAACTATTAAATGATATATATTGAAAATGCTTTGCATTTCTGGCAACACTTGTAAAAACCCATAGAGATTAGTAACATGGGCTGGCTTCTACCCTAGAACTAAGTGGCTAGTGGATGGTAAACAGGGTGGTACTGAAGGGTTTCAGCCTCTATGATAGGAGGTTTCTCAGAGTATAAGTTTTTCACTAAAAAAGGAGTGACAACATTTACCTGGATAGAGGCCTTCAAAAGTAGAAGTAATGTTTGAATTTATTGTTAAATGAATGTTAACTTTTCAGCTGGTCATGGAGTCAAGGTAGAGAGAATGGGGTAAGGGTGAGGATGGCATGGCCTCCACGCAGAAAGCACAGTGTGTGAGAGCCAAGTGGGCTTTTTGGCTTGTAAGTAGTCAGATGGTGCTGGCCAGGCGGCATGCAGTGAGAGGTAAGGCTGGAGAGGAGGCAGGGACAGTAAGTGCAAGGCCCCCAGTGACCTGCTAGAGTTGATGAAGGGGAGCCACGGAAGGGTTTAGGCCTCAAAGGGATGTGACAAAATACTCCTGCCTTTGGTGGTTGCTAATGGTGAGATGCAGGCAGGGAGAGCAGATAAGAGTTGACTGCCGTTGTCTAGGAGAGAAATGATATGGCCTGAAGCAAGATAAAAGCAGCACTGATGGTGAGAAAAAGGCAGGTGTGAGAGCTATTAAGAAAGTTGATGAGATGTCTGCACACCCGTGTTCATCTCAGCATGTTCACAACAGGCAAACTATGGAATCAGCCTAAACGTCCATTGAGAAATGAATGGATACACACACACGTGCATGCACACACACACACTGCACACATACACATATACACACACACAGTGGAATACTATTCAGCCACAAAAAGAAGGAAGACCTGTCATTTGCAACAACATGGATGGGCCTGGAGGATACGATGCTAAATGCAATATGCCAGGTACAGAAAAACAAATACATATGATATCACTTATATGTGGAATCTAAAAACGTCAAACTCAGAAGCAAAGAGTGGAATGGTGGTTATCAGAACCTGGGGGGTGGGGTGGGAACAGGGAGATATTAGTTAAAGGGTATAAAGTTTTAGTTAGACAAGAGGAATATGTTCTGGAGATCTATTGCATAGCATAGTGACTATAGTTCATAATAATGTATTGCATACTTGAAAATTGCCAAGAGAGTAGATCTTAAATATTTGTGTCACAAAAAAGCGGTAAGACATGAGGTGATGGATATGTTAATTAGCTTAATGTAATCATTCCACGATGTACACATATATCAAAACATCACATTTTGCACCATAAATATCTACAATGGAAAGAAAGACTTCACTGGACTCAGTAGCTGGATCGAATGTAGGGATGGAGGGAGAGGATGCTATTTAGAGTGATACGGTAGTTACTCTTGTTTCCCAACCCAGGCCCTTTGTGGGGCCATCCTCCAAAATGTCATGAGTGCTGGCTACTTACAATGCATTGCCGTACCTTTTTTTGGATAATTTGCCGGGCCTCATGAGAACTCCCTTGCTAGAAATACCAGGGCAGCCCATGACCAACAATGACTGACCAATACGGGTATCCAAAAGCCTGGCCCCCTGCCTCAGTGTGAGACAGTTGTACCATTTATGTCCCTGAGTTTCCTCTGGGGTTAGGCAGGGATTTGGCTTCTTCCATAGCATTTTCTCAATGAATCACTTGCTTCCCATCTCAGGCTTAAGTAACTGGATGGACACTGGTGTCCTTCAAGATGGGGAATGGGGGAGGAGAAGGCCCACTTGTGTCAAGTTTATGAATGGAACTGAAGTACAGCATGAGTATTTCCCCTCACAGAATGTGTTCACTAGACTAATGGAGCCTGGAGGAAGAAACTGCTATCTGTAGTATGTTTATACTTGCAATTAGTTCTCTGACCAACTGCAAATGGACACTTTTATCTTTGACACTTTGAGAAGATGGAGCAATGCTTGCGTCGGCGTCCAGCCTCTGTGGTGTCAGTGCCTGAGTAGTATTGGCCTCATACAGGCTTCTAGTCAAGTCCTGCCTTTTGCCATCTGCCAGCTGTGCGACACTGGGTTACGTTACTTAGCCTCCCTGAGCCTTATGTTCCTGATCCCCCAAATAGAGAAACAATAGCATTTAACTCAGGTGATAGTTGTGATAATTAATCAGATAATGCATGTTTGTGTTATAATGCAGGCTGGAACTCCATAAGTGCAAAAAAATATATAAGTAATTCCTACAATGAATAATACAATGCTTTGACAATGATGCCCGTTTGTGATTGTAAATGTCCCCAGCTTAGTTTACCTCATCGAAGTCAGCAATGATCTCATTCAGCAAGCGCAGGCATTCCACTCCCTGGTTATTCATTTCAGTCTGAGAGTAAAAGTCCGCAAATCCTGGGATGGAGGCAAACATCACCCCAACAGCATCATAGGATTGAGAATACAGCTCCTGGACAGAGACACACAGCGGGTACCAGAATTGGTCATCAGAGGTTTGGTTCTGCAATGATGCTTCCTGTGCACACATGTGTGTACACAGGGGCACAGGCACCCACCCACAGAGAGAGAGAAAATGAGGCTTGGATATTGTTATGTCAACACTGTGTGTCTTACTCCACGTGGGCTGCTATAACAAAATACCTCAGACTGAGTGACTTATAAACAACAGCAATTTATTTCTCACAGTTCTGGAGGCTGAGAAGTCCAAGATCAAGGTACTGGCAGATTTGATGTCTGGTGAGGACTCACTTTCTGGTTCAGAGATGGAGATTTCTCACTGTGTCCTCAAGTGGTGGAAGAAGCAAGGCAAGTCTTTGGGGCCTTTTAAAATAAGGGCACTAATCCCATCCATGAGGGTTTTCACCTTCATGATCTAATCACCTCCCAAAGTTCCCACCTCCTAATACCATCACCTTGTGAGTTAGGGTTTCAACATACGGATTCTGGAGGATCATGAATATTCAGTCCATTGCACCACAACCACAGCATCATCACCATGTGGAAAGCGATGACTGAAAATTCATAGTCTCCAGCCTCAGCTGGGCCCTGAGTTCTGACTGCAAGTTCGTTCATTCTTGGTCAGCTTCCTTTTCTTTTCTCCTCAATGGCTAGTCCAAACCCTCAGATCTCCACTTAACCCTCTACTCTGTTTCTCTCAGTGGATGATCTTACCTTTCTACTTCATTGAGAACATGGTGGTGGCTCTTGGTGGTGACTTACCTCTGTTCCAATCCTCATAGACTTGTCTGTTATTCATTTTCTTCTCTTTCACTTCAACTCCAGGTGATGATGTGTCTTTCCTTCTCTTGCTGAAGGTCAATACTTGTACCTGATCATTTTATAACTTCTTCAGCAACTTACTTTTTCAGTGATCCTTTTCTTTCTCATTTTTTTTCTCCTGGCCTCTTCTCCCTGCTCCTCCTCATCCTCTAAGAGTCTCTTCTAAGAAAAAGAACAAAGTGGCCTGGATCCTGCAGACACTGGCTATCAACCAGTTTCTCTCCTCCTTGTTTCCAAACTTCTCAAACTAGTGACCTTCACTGCCTATTCCCATGCTCTTAATGCAACTGGAATGAAATGAACTAAGAACAGTCTAGCCTACCAGTCAAAAGTAGAAAAATCAATGTACACATGTAACTTTACATCCTACTGGATACCTGCAGATTGGTGTTTTTGTTGATCACCCCAAGATCTTGATTCTCTTGACTTTTTATGCTTTAGTGATGTCCTTTTCTTTTCTCATGCCTGGCCCCTTTGAGAAGCCCCCCCCCCTTTTTTTGCTTCTCTTCTGCCTTACATGTTGGTGATTGCTATGGTTCTGTCCTTGGCCAACTGAATTGTTCAATTTTACAGACTTGCCTGGTCCATCTCTTTCAGTCCCAGCCTTTTCAATACCCATGTGCTGATGGTTTCTAAATTCTTATGTCAAGGTCAGTTATCCTTCCTGGGATTCAAGCTTCCATGTCTCATCCTTGGTTGCCTTCACCCTCCTTCAGTCACAAATTCCATAAATCTAGTGCATCTTCTCTCCAACTAAGCCTGTGTCTGCTGCATTGCTCTCTAATTCACTTGGTGGCACCAGCATTGCCAAA
The DNA here is from genome assembly GCF_003255815.1 of Theropithecus gelada. Classification (NCBI taxonomy): domain Eukaryota; kingdom Metazoa; phylum Chordata; class Mammalia; order Primates; family Cercopithecidae; genus Theropithecus; species Theropithecus gelada. Next base: position 133,075,971 of record NC_037676.1, read on the forward strand.
TCATCAAAATGACGCTTAGAGTCTTCCTGACTCCTTCCCCATTGTATCCATCTTCAATAAATCATCAAGTTCTGCTGGGTTTGATTTTGTCTTCTAAACATGTTTTCTCCTACCACTGTGTGTTTTTAAAAATCAGGCTCTTCCCATTTTCCTTCTTGATCACTAAAATGAGAGCCTCCTACTGGGTTTCCTGACTCCAGTCTTGTTCCATTCAAAGGCATCCTTCACACAGAAGCCAGAGTGATCTATTAAAGATACACTATTGACCATGCCTCTCCCTATCTTAAATCCCTCCAATGCCTCACCATTGCCTCCAGGATAAAGCTCACACACTGAAGCATGACATATATGCATGCCCCTGCCTCCACCTATCACTTCAGCTTTATTGTCTGCGACTCCGCAGTTGGATATGTGCTCCAGAACACAGAAGCATTTGTACTTCTGTGTGCATGTGGTGTGTGATGCTGTAGGTGCTGTCTGCATCCTCTTACTCAGGGTTCAAGTGTCAGCCCTTGTATTTCTTCACCACTAGATGGTGTTTTTCTGTGGCCACTAGAGGGCACTCTGCCCATGTGAAACGCAGACTTGGGCGGTGCCAGGAAATTAACACCCCACGGAAGCAGCACTTAACCAATGCCAATGGGAACTGCTAGAGAGTCCCGGCTCCCTCGCCCCTTGGGCCTGATAATTTTGAGGCATGCTCTCACACCATTTCCCTGAATTTCCCAGTGGGATTAAGCTCCAGTCGCGCTCCAATTGCCCACGGAGGTAACTAATCGGATGGTGCATCATTTATCGGTTGCCTTCCTTCTCATTTTCCAATCTGCTTGTGTTTACTGGGACTACCGCTGAGTAAATTACTTGCATTCAAATCCTTGTCTCAAGGTTTGCTTCTGGAAGAACCCAAACAAAGACACAAACCCTGTTCTATTTCACACTCAAATGCTTTTATTCCTGCTGTCTGTCCCTGGGTAGGAAATGTTCTTCCTTCCCTGCAGTTAGCTTCCTTTACCAGGCTAGCTCTTGTTTTCTGCCTCCACTGACCATTTAGAGACTAGGACTTCCATAAGTCACAGACAGGTTTAGAGGCTGCACTTGCTGCTTTGCAGTGACCTCAACAATTCTACAGTATAACCCTTGCCACCTGCATTACTGTCTTAACGTCCATTTCTTCCTTTAAGTGTGGATTCCATGAGGGGAAAAACCACATGCCATTCATCTTCTTGCACTCCAATTATGTATCATGTGATTCGTAATTTTTAGATGCCTACAATATAATCCACACCCTAGACAGTCTGGTCCAAGGTAAATACTCAAAACGGTTGGTTGATTAATGACTTCCTGACCTTCGTAGGAAACATGAAACCTTACAAATTACTTTCATATGAATTCAACGATTTAATCCTTGCAATAATTCTATGAAGTCATACGATAATTATTCCCACTTTACAGATACAGGAAATGAGACAGAGAGGAGTTAAGTCATTGTTTTGGATCACACAGCTGGTAGTGGAAGAGAGGGTCAGAGGACTCCCAAGGCCTTTCCCTGCTCTACACATGTGAGTGTGCCTCCTCCACATGGCATGCCCTAGGTCAGAGGAAGATGGTGTCACTGATTCATCATCAATTGTTCTTGAACTTTAAGTGTGTATTAATCGAAACTAATGCCTTCTGTAGTCCTTATCCAAAAGAGCACAGGCAGCTGATGTGCTAGGTAGGGCTGGGTGGGTGGAAGGAGTGCAGATAGCAGTCAAGGAGCAGAGCAAAGGTAAATGGCTTTCAAAGGTGATTTCTGTTTACCTTGGCTTTGAACAATGTGGTGATGCCATGAAGAAACCTGGCTCTGCAGTACGAGTCAGAGATCCTGCTTAAGTAAATGTGCATCCTCCTAATGACTGTGGTTTGGTGGGAAAGTCTCTGCTTATTACCTATAGTATTCGTTTGTTAGGGCTGTTGTAATAAAGGACCACAGACTCAGTGGTTTAAACAACAGATGTTAGTTTCCTCACAATTACAGAGGCTGGAAGTCTAAGTTCAAGGTGTTGGCAGGTTGGTGTTGTCAGAGGGCTTTTCCCACGGTTGCAGACGCTGTCTTCCCTGTGTCTTTACATGGTATTCCCTTAGGATCTAGTCTCCTCTTTCTATTAGGGCACCAGTCATATTGGGTTAGGTCCCCCAAGGACCTCAGTTTAACTTAATTACCTCTTTAAAGATGCTGTCTCTGAATACAGTTACATTTTGAGATCCTTGGGGTTAGGACTTCAACATATAAATTTTGGGGAGACATAATTTAGCCCATTAAGCCTATATTTTTATTTTCTGCTTAAAAATAGAGAAAAAAGAGAAGATCCTACCCTCTAAAATTCATTGCATAATTACGCAGTCCAGATCCCCTCCCACTTTGGTTTATGCCCTGTGATGTAAATGCCTCCATGGTATAAAATGACCAGCAGCCAGGGGTGTCTTAGCAATTGTTTGTCTCCCTGAATATTCTAATGAATGCCAGCTCCTCTCACACTCTTTTGTTTTTGTTTTTTGAGACGGAGTCTCACTCTATTGCGCAGGCTGGAGTGCAGCGGCGGGATCTTGGCTCACTGCAACCTCTGCCTCCTGGGTTCAAGTGATTCTCATGTCTCAGCTCCCTGAGTAGCTGGGGTTACAGGCGCCTGCCACCATACCTGGCTAATTTTTGTATTTTTAGTAGAGATGGGGTTTCACCACCTTGGCCAGGCTGGTCTTGAACTCCTGGCCTCAAGCGATCTACCCACCTAGGCCTCCCAAAGTGCTGGGATTATAGGTGTGAGCCACTGCGCCCAGCCTCATGCTCTTTTCCTTAGTTTTATTTCTCAGTCTTTCCATCATTTGAAATATTCTGATGGCTTAAATAATAAAATTGTGATAATAATATTAGCTACTTTCTTGAGCACTTACTTTGTGCCAAGCACAATGCAAAAGATTGCACATACATCATCTCATTTAATGTTCACCACATCCCCATGAGACAGATACAAATAAGACCCTTATTTCATCTCTCGGGAAACTGAAGGATGCAGAGATTAAATACTTTACCCAAGTCCCATAGTTGTTATGACGTAGAGCTGGAATTTGTACCTAGACAGTCTGACAACAGCCCATGCTACTGCTAATAATAACTATAATTATAGCAACAACAACAGCAATAATAATAATAATGACAAGCAGGAATAAGTGTCATGGGAATTAGAAACTGGTTTAGGTTTGTCCGTCTGATTGGATGGTTGTTTCACAGTGGAGGGGTAAGAAGAGCTTGAAGAAATATGACCTGAGTTCAGATCTTGATTCTTTGGTATCCTACTGGAGGCTGGAGAAGTGGGAATAGGGTGGACTGGGACTGGGACTGGGACTCACCCCTCCTTTCCATAAGATGCTAACTGACGGAGAGAGTGGCTACAGGGGCCTGACAGTCAGTTGAAGACCAACCCCCTCAACACAGGCTCTCAGGTAAGGATGGATTGGACAATGTGTCTTGGATCTGAGGCACTAATGGGAAACTTCGGCTCCTTCCCGTGAGACAGAGTGGGACTGAGTACATGTATCTACTTAGTGGCTGGCAGGGAGCCTGGAGAATGGTGGGTCTTTACCTTCTTGGGGGGCAGAAAGGGAAACCTGTGTTACGTGGCTTGTCATATGTGAGGAGAAGGCCCGTTCACCTTGGGTACAAACAAGTCCCTGAGGAGACAAGACAGACTGAGGTCTTTGTGGGTCTTTAGCACCCGGGTCCCATGATTGTCTCGAGGTCCGGTGACCCTGGGTTTCCCCAGTCTGATGGGTTAAAGCACCATAAGAGAGGGAGAGACTCCCTCCCTGGCATTTCCCCACAGGGTGGACGGTGTTACAGGGACTTCCTCCTCGGCTGGTGAAGGCAGGAACGTGGGAAGAGAGGAGCGCTCGACCCCCACAGCTGTGGGCACATGACTCTGGGCAAGTGAGGTGACTCTTCTGGCAACCGGTCCCTCAGCCGTCAATGACAGTGCCAGCTCTTGCTCTGCTTTTGCCTTTGGCGGCGCTGAGATGCTGCACTCCAGTTGTCTGCCTGCTCCTCTGCGCCACGCCTGGCAGTGGCTGCTCACACTGGTTCTAGTAACTGCTTTTTCTCCTTGTCCCTTTCAGTCTGGGAGTCACCACAGCTTTCCACAATTGCTGAGCACAGTGGAATTTTCATCTCCTCCTTATTCCTGTTGCTTCAGCTAGAGACCCAGCAGAAAAGAAGGGGCACATTCAGATCAAGACGATTCCGGAATGGTTGACTGATAAAGGGCTTAATTAGAAAGACGAGGGCAGGAAGTAGGGAAACCCTAAGAAATCTCCCAGAAACCCAAGGCTAGTGGCAGGAAAGCAGTCATCCCTGTAGGCTCAAAGGGATGAGAAGACCCCAAAAGGAGTGAGTTGGTTTGACATTGGAGGTGTAGCACAGCAGTGGTCTTGGGAGGAGATATTAATTTCTGTGAAGTGACATAGCCAGCCTCAGGTAATCACATGGGAATAAATATCTTGACCTCACATTCCTCACTTCCCCTCATCTCTTACCTAGTGCCAGCCATTGATGACCCCTCACCTTGGTGCCTGAGGGCCAAGCAGGTCACAGATGTAACTGATGTAGATTAGCCTTCTCACCTGTGCCTGTCCAGGAAGCGCAGGGAGAAGAGGTGGAGGGATTTTGAAGGGTACATGGAGGAGCTCCGGCCAACCTACAAACACCTTCCGAGACAGTCCCTTCACTCAACTCACTCCAGTCAACCGCCTTGAGTGTGCCATCTGTTTCTTGCTATTTTGGGCTTCAAGAAGATAAAAACACTTTGAAAACTGGGGAGGGATTGATGAATATAGAAAAGCTATTATTGGTTTATTGTTATCTTCCTCTGGTTGGTTGAAGGTATAGGTTTGGACTTAGTAGATGATTTTGAGCATGTGCATGCACTCCATCGCACACCCGCATATGTCAGTAGGAAGACTGATGTCCTGTCTGCCTGGGGAACTATATTCCGGTCCTTTACCTGCTCAGGCAACTCCAAGTCCTGCGTTGCTTATACCAAGTTAAGCCACCTCTCAGCATGGGAGAAACTATGTCTGAGACTTGCAAACATTATTAGTATCCTTTCATGTCATTCAGGTCTCTGATCAAATGTCACCTCCTTAGAGAGAACTTCCATGACCCCTGCTCTTTTCTGAATGTGTCCCCCAAATTCATATGTTGAAACTTCACTGCCAGTGGGATAGTATTAAGAGGTGAGGCCTTGAGGAAGTGACTAAGTGATGAGGGAGGAGCTCTCATGAATAGCATTAAGGCCCTTGTTAAAGGGTATGAGGGAGTGGATCCCTTCTTTCTCCCTCTTCCACCATGTGGGGACACAGCGTTTAAAGTGCCATCGTGGAAGCAGATAAAAGGACCCACACCAGACATGAAACCTGCTGGCACCTTGATCTTAGACTTTCCATGCTCCAGACCTGGGAGGAAATATGTTTCTGTTCTTTAAAAATTGCCCAGTATCAAGTATTTGGTTATAACAGCACAAACAAACTAAGATACCAGTGTAAATACCCTTTCAACACTCTATTCCGTCATTCAGCTATTTCTACCCTCATCAAATTCATCACTTTCTGACACTATGTTATGTATTTATTTATTTGCTTCACTGTCTGTCTTCCCACAAAAATACATGTTTCAGGGCAGCAAGGGCTTTGTTGTTTTGTTCACTGTTTTAACCCTGGTGTTTAGAACAGCACCTGGCACATGGCTGGCCCTCAATAAATACTTGAGGAAGGAATGGGCGAATGAAGGGATAGGGGGTGGGGCTGTGACTGGGAAGGAGTAGAAAAAATAGCAATGACTTACATATATCAAAAACAATAGCCAACAACCAGTGTGCATTTAAAATATGTCAAGCACCATGTAAGTGCTTTAGGCATGATAATGCATGTAAATGTTGTACTGAGTCAGATGAAGTTGCAGAATATGGTTATGATCCCTTTGTAGCACAACAAGGGGCGTGAGGAAAACAAGGTCCAGAAAGGTTTATTATCAACTAAACTCTCAGCACTGGGGTTTTGAATCCACCCACGCATGGCCTTTCTATACTGAAGCTGCCTTGCACTGGGCTGCATTGGGGACTTAATGTGTTATCCGATTTAGCTCTGACCCCAATTCAGCAAGGTCAGTATTATTTCCTCTATTAATCAGATGAGGAAATGGACTCCAAAGAGTTGGGAAACCTGGCATAGGTCACACAGCTAGTTAGTGACAGAGATGGGATTTATGCTGTGTGGAATCTCCAGCACCTGGGACAGCTGCCCTTGCTAGTGTCTTTTCAACAACGCCTCATAAAGCCATGATGAGCCAGCGGGTTTCCCGGGACTCAGAGCTAGCCTGCTTGACATTGATGAGATACCCAGGCCTGGACCTCCAGCTGGTTTTATCTGCAAGAATGTTCCTGACCAGGGGAAGTGAGTGCTATTCTAAGCCAAAAGCCCAGCAGAATAGCAGAAGCTGCCAGAATGTTTGTGTGGGTAACACCGCCTTGGACAGGAGGCTTCTGGGTGTGAGACCCTGTCCACTGCCTGTGTTTGGATGGTTTGAGTCATCCTTTATCACAGTTCCCCTTCTCTGCATGCACTTACAGTGAGGTGGAGGGGAAAGAATACTGGCTTCGGTGTTACACATACCTGGGTTTGGATTTGAGCTCACTCCTCGCTAGCTTTGTGACCATGGGTAAATTTCTTTCCTTCCCTGAGCTTCAGTTTCTTCATCTAGAAAATGGGGATAATAGTTCCTACCTCCTATTACACATTGAATCAGATCCAAGCTACTTCAATGCTCTTCAAGACTTGTCTCTTTGTACTTAGGATACCTCTGCTCTGGCCTGTTCTTAAAATATTTGGGTGCTTGTAGTCCCCCCAGTCCTTCTCAGCAAATATCCTATAGAGTCTCGTCTTTATGCCTTTGGCCGTTTGGGCCTGTCTGCCTGGAATTCTTTCCCTCCACCTCCTTGACTGCTTAATGTCTGGGTCCCAGGAGGGTAAGAATTAGAATCGCATTACAGCTGAAGAAACTGAGGCTCGGAGAACTTAACTTTCTCCAAATCACATGCTAGTAAATGGAAGAGCTGGAATTTGAATACATGTTCTTCTGGCTTAATAGCTTGGGATTTTTCCACTAGGTCACATGGCCTTCCTTGGAACACCTTACAAGGGGTTAGAATCCAAGGAGGGAGAGAAAAGAGTCTGAGCTTGCAGCAGTGATGCCAATGAAGGCTCTCAGCATACCCCTGGCTGCTGTGGCCAGGGACATACACACAAGTTACACCTAAGAAGTCATCTGACTTTGCCAGCTGGAGGCTGTACCTTCAGTTCATTTTTTATTGTGGTCTGTGGAATCATTTTCTAAAGTGTGAGGCCCACATTGATGCAGACAAGTCAGTTGGAGGCTTTGTGCATCAAGCAACTCTTCTAGGTCAGCTGAAGGTCAGCCATGAAGGCAGTGCCACCCCAGGGATAGACTTGGGAGATACCCTGGCATAGCAGGAAAAGGTGGTGCTTTGGGTGCTATCGTGACCCCGTGAAACTCACAGATGTCCCCCATCAGATGTTCAGAAATTTGTATCACAGTTCAGGTTTGTAGCAAGAGGAGAAGCTAAAAATGCCTTTGCCTCTTATGGCAACAGAGCATGAAATTGGGAGTTCTTGCCGGCCACTTCAGTCCTGCCCCTTCCCTGTCACCCTTTTACATGTTGTATGACTCTGTCCTTCTCTCTTTTTCTACACACACGCACACCCCTCTTGCCATACTCCAGAGTTGGTATGGGTAGCGGCATTGTAAGGGAGAGAGGGGCATGGAAGAAATAAACCTGAGGGAATGGATTCCCCTTGCAGCTTTCCATAAAGAAAGTGAGGCATTCCCTTCACCTCTCAGGACCTCAGTTAACTCATCAATAATATGAGGCTGATGGAACTCTTAAGGTTGTAAATAGAATGAAAGATCATTTTCATCAATTGCCTATTTCAGTATCTGGCATGGAATAGGTGTTCGGTAAATGATATTTTATCCTAATGTGAAAATTCTCTAGGCAATGTAACCATGATTGGTGTTTAATCCTAGTCCAGTGTGAACTGTTTAAATATTTATAAAATCTCAAATAATCCTGACAAGATGTCTTATACATGCGATGAATGCTGAAGCAGTCCTTTATTTTGCTCAGCAGGGGTTTGGCCTGAATAACAGCTGATGACCTGGAGTCTCAGCATGCATCTCTGGTTGGTTTCCATCCTTTCAGGATGAAACCAGTATGTCCTTGCTCTTCTACACTGGTCCGATGTGCCTCACTGTTTCGCTGTCTCGATTAAAAAGCTGTTTTTTCTCATTTTTCTTTGGATTTTACATGTGGGGTTTATCCTCGCCATCTGGTGGTCATGGTTGATACATATTGATATTCTCTCTCCTTTCATGGTTTCCTCAAGAAGCTCTTGCAACAAAGACACCGACCTTAGGGAGCCTTGAGGAAACCAGGCCTGAGCCCAATTTCAGAGAACTCCATCCATTGAGGAGGGTGGAGTCTCCACACCCAAGAGACTCTCAAAGACCTGAGTACATCAAGATCTGATTATTCCAGTGGCGGATTACTCATTCCCTTGGCTTTTCTTCCACTGGTTTTTCTTCAGTGGCTTGGATGAAAAATGGACCTCATCATTCTCTCCCAGCTCTGCCCACTATGATCTTAAGGCAAGGATCACAAACCTCAATGTTTTTAGGGGCCCTACAGGTAACATAAATGGCAGGGTACAGATGGGTAAACTGAAGAGCCCATTTTATGCATAAAGGCATCACATTCATAAATTAAATAAGTAAACCAACCAACTAACCACTGTCCAAGCCAACTGGCTCATTGGTCAGATTTGTCTCAGGGTCTTAGAGTTTGTAATTTTTGTCCTAAGGGTTTTTCATTTCCTGTTTAGCTCAGTCTGAAAATCCAGTCCTGGAAGAGCTGTATTATCCCTGCCTCTCAGACAACCCATACTGCCTTTGTAGAATCCTCAGCAAGGGGTTAAGTTTCCCAAGTTGAATGCCTCAGCAAGGGAGCCCACTACTCCAGTTCATCCACAGGCATTTCATGAGCAGAGGCCACAGCCAGGCACGGTGGTGATCAAGGGTGATGTGGTCCCTGCCTTGTGGATCTCACTGTGTTAGGAGGATGAGATGGCCTGATGGCTCTGTCCTCGTAAGGCTCCTCCTAACACGAAACCCAAAGGTGTCCCCTGTGGGCCGGTCCATGGTTCTAGACCTTCCCTTGGGAGTCTCACAGAGTAAGGCCAAGCTCATTCACATGATAATGCCATTTAGAGCTTTCAAAGACACCTTCGGTTCCCTCTTGAGTTACTTTCCCTTGAAGGTTGGTGGGGGAGCCAAATCATTTGATTTTGTCATTTCTCATCTCCCGCATCTGCTCCATTATCAAGAACTATTGATTCTATATTCTAGAGGTGTCTGTAATTCATCTCCTTCTCTCCATCTCCACTGCCACCATCCTAGGCCTCATCACCAGGGTCTTGCCTCATCACCTGGGCTCTTCTAGGGTCTCCTGCCTGGCTTTTTGTCTCATGATCCTCCTATCCACTCTCTATCAGCAGCCAACTGACTAGGTTACACTTAAAACTTCCAGAGGCTCCCATTCTGTGTGGAAGTAACTGTTGCCTATGGAGCTTGACCATTAGGCTCTGTCTAGGGTTTCCCTTCACAGCACTCACCATATGACCCTTCCTCCTTCTAGTGGTCCGAATAGTGCCTAGTACCTCCTGCCACCAGCACTCATGCTCCCCCGAACAGTCATGTCCAACATGGTACTATTTGGAAATAGGGTCTTTGCAGATGTAATTAAGATGAGGTCATACTGAATTAGGGTGAACCCTAAATCTGTGACTGGTGTTCTTAAAAGGAGAGTATACTTGTCCTTTTAAGAAGGGCTGTGTGAAGATGAAGAGAGAAATTAGAGCCAAGTGGCCATAGCCAAGCAACTCCTGGGCCTAACAGAAGCTGAAAAAGGCAAGGAGGGATTCTCCCCCAGACCCTCTGGAGAGGGCATGAGACTCCCAGCACCTTGATTTCAGACTTCTAGACTGCCTTCATAATGTAGTAAGAAAAACAGTTTTAAGTAAAAAGAGCATTTCTGAGCATTTGCTATGTGCTAGGCAATGGGCTAAGAAGATATATACACACATATGTATGTATATGTGCATATATGTGTATATATATAAATATACACATATGTGTTACACATATATGCATATACATGTATATATACATACATGTATTTTATTATTATTATTATTAATTGTGGTAAAATGCATATAACATGCAATTTACCATCTTTACCAATTTTTTTTTTTTTTAAGATGGAGTCTCACTCTGTCACCCAGGCTGGAGTGCAGGGGCATGATCTTGACTCACTGCAACCTCTGCCCCCCAGGTTCAAGCAATTCTCCTGCCTCAGCCTCCCAAGTAGCTGGGGTTACAGGTGCTTGCCCCCATGCTTGGCTAATTTTTGTATTTTTAGTAGAGACGGGGTTTCACCATCTTGGCCAGGCTCGTCTTCAACTCCTGACCTCGTGGCCCACCCGCCTCAGCCTCCCAAAGTGCTGGGATTATAGGCGTGAGTCACTGTGCCTGACCATCTTGATCATTTTTAAGTGTACAGTTTAGTGGCATTAAGTATAGTCACATTGTTGTGCAACTATCTTCACCATCTATCTCTGGAACTCTTGTGATCTTGCAAAACTGAAATTCTGCACCCATGAAACAATAACTCCCATTCTCCCCTCCCTCCAGCCGTTGGCAACCACCATTCTACTTTTCATCTCTATGAATTTGACCACTCTAGGTACCTTATATAAGTGGTATAATACAGTATTTATTTTTTGTGACTGGCCCACTTTACTTAGCATAATGTATTCAAAATTCATCCATTGCTGTAGCATGCATCAGAATTCTCTTCTTTTTAAAGCCTGAAATAATATTCCACTTTATGTATATATCACATTTTGTTTATCTATTCGTCCGTCAGTGGACCCTTGGGGCTGCTTCAACTTTTTGGCTATTGTAAATAATGCTTCTAGATATACAAATATCTCTTTAAGACCCTTCTTTCAATTATTTTGGGTATATACGCAGAAGTGAAATTTTTGTGTATATATATATATACACATACATACACATACACATAGATATACATATATATATACACACACACACATACATACATGCATATGCACATAAAACTTTAAAATTCCAATTTAGTCTTTCAATGGAGACCTTATTATATCCATCTTGTAGATGAGGTGCCTGAGGTTGGGAGGCCATGTGTAAATTTCATAGTGCTAGGCAGTTTCTCCATTCTCATGCACTTACATGATGACAGTGAAATTCTCCCAGAGCTTGGGATCAATGTGAATAACTGCATATCACCCACCACCACCCTTTCTCACTGGCTAGACCAGCCCCTGGCTCACCTCATTGTCTCGGTCCTTCTCTAGGAAATGGCGGGCCACGTGGCTGGGTAAGATATTCCGGAGCATGTTCTCATTGTGTTCCCTCAGCTCCTTCATCTCATTGATCTCCTCTTTGGCCTGCACTCGCCAAAGGAAGTCCAGGCGGGCTGTGTACTCCAGCTGCAGTACATGTGAGAGAAAGAGAAGAACCAGGTAAACTGAGGTGTAGGCTTCAGGTACACACCACTGGGAGGCAGGAAAGGCTTCTCTGGAACTCTTCACAAATGAAACAGAGCCTGATCTGAATATTTTGGGAGGCATCTTGTTGGAAGCCAAGTGATCAGAGAATGATTAGGTTTCACAGAGATGTGTGCCTGCCTTTCACAGCATTATTGCCCCTGTGATTTCATACTTGTTTGTGTGATTACCTGATAATGTTGGCGTCCTTTACTAGACTGTTGGTGTTGTTTGGTGTATTAGTCCATTCTTGTGCTGCTAATAAAAACATACCTGAGACTGGGTAATTTATAAAGGAAAGAAGTTTAATGGACTTACAGTTCCACATGGCTGAGGAGGCCTCACAATCATGGTGGAAGATGAAGGAAGGGCAAAGGAAACTCTTACATGGCAGGAGGCAAGAGAGAGCTTGTGCAGGGGAACTCCCATTTATAAAACCATCAGATCTCATGAAACGTATTCACTACCATGAGAACAGTATGGGGGAGACTGCCCGAGTGGTTCCATTATCTTCACCTGGCCCCATCCTTGACATGTGGGGATTATTACAATTCAGGGTGAGATTTGGGTTGGAACACAGCCAAACCATATCATATGGTCAGAGGTGCTTCTATCTGTTCGACCTTACATCCTTACTGTTGCAGACTGAATGTCTGTGTCCCTCTCAAATTCATATATTGGAGCCCTAACCCCCAATGTGATGGCATTTAGAGATGAAACCTTCAGGATGTAATTAGGGTCGATGAGGTCATGATGGTGTATCCGTCAGGATGAGATTATTGCCCTTATAGGAAGAGACATGCAAACACTCGCTCTTTCTCTCTCCACATGCACACACTAAGAAAAGGCCAGGTGGGGATACAGCAAGCAGGTAGCCAGCCATCTGCAAGCCAGAAAAGAGCCTTCATCAGAAAACAAACCTTTCCAGACCTTGACCTTGGACTTCTCAGCCTCCAGAACCACAAGATAAATTTCTGTTGTTTAATACACTCAGTCTATGATATATTGTTATGTACAACAGCTGGAGATATGAATACGCTTACCATGTTGTAACATCTCTGGCACAGGGCAGGCACTTAATATTTGTTGACTCAATAAATAAATCATAATAAAGCTAGCTAACACTTACATGGTGCTTATCATATACCAGGAATGGTTCTAAACAATATACATATATTAAATCCTTTAATCCATACAATAGCCCTAATAGGAAGGTATTATTATCATTTCTTATTTTACGGATAAAAAAATCAAAGCAAACATGAATTAGTAACTTGACTAACATCACACATGAGTTAGTGGAAGCCAGGATTTGAACTTGATTCAAAAATCAGAATATAGAATCTGAGTTGTTAACCACTAGGTAATATAGAATAAATGAATGAACTCATAAGTGAAAGGATTACAGATTTAGTTACTAGACAGATATAGCTTAGAGTTCTAGTTCCACATTTACACACTTTAACCCTGGACTAGTTACTTCATCTCAGTTTCCTCCTCTCTGAAATTGATGTGAACATCAGTGACCATGCAGGGGTGGAAAAGGCATTATAGGAAGTTATAGATAAACAGATGGCACATAGTAGGCACTCAATATACCTTGGTTCCCTCTTGTCCTAGCCTCTCCTCTCATAAGAAGGTGCACAGTGTCCTTTCCAAAGGATCTCACAGCCCGTTTTTACTGCAGTTCTGGGTATGTCCTTATTTCAGTCTTTAACTGTTGATGTGAACAGCATGCTGCCCTGGTACACACATGGTTGGCTGCCCTGATTTCAAGGGCTTAGACAGTTCAGATAGCTTATTTTCTCTTTTAAAAATTTTAAAGTCTCAGTGGATGGCAAAAGTATGAAAAGACCATATGCCCAAGGTTATCCATTCAGCAGAATTTTTAATAACAAAGGCTGAAAACAAACCAAATGTTCGTTTTGTTGGCTGAATAAACTTTAGTACAGAAATATCATTGAACATGATGCAGCTATTAAAAAGAAATGAAGACTATCTCTCCATACTTTGAGGAACTGGTCTCCAAGAGGAGAAAAGTGTATATAGTATGCTACCATTTATCTAAGGAAGATCGATCTTTCTATCCACATACATGCACACACACATATTTCTTAATTAATTTATTAAAATATTAAAATAGAAACCATTTTACATTTTATAAAATGGTTTCTATTTTAATCTATGAAATGACAAAGGAAGGGAATGGTGTGGGAAAATAGGGATAGAATTTAAACTTCTTTAATTATGTCTCGTTTTAAGTAAATAACTATAGAATCATTCCAATATTTTACTTAATTATCAAACTAAATCTATTCTCAAAAAACTCTGTAAAAACAACCAACCAAGCAGACAAACAAATGAGCCTACACAGAGAGGAACTATATCAGATGTTGTTTTGCACAATAATTTGATGACATGCTCCCAGAGGGAAATACCCTAAGGATAAAAAGAGCGCAACACGAATGTCAAAACTGTTTACAATAACCATATTATAGGTGGTAACAAGTGTATTATTGTACTTAGACTATTATAGTGAATCACAAGATAAAGTAAATGAGTAACTGTGTAGGTGTCATTAAAACTGGAATTTTGGGGAAGAGAAAAGGGAGCTGCAGATATAAGATTGATGAAGTTGAGTCAAAAGCTTGTGGTCCTCATTATGACATCGAAGTATCACACTGTGAACTCATGATGTATAGATTTTCTAGCTCTGCCCACTGAAATCAAGTTCTAGAAACAACGAAACTTAGTAGCAATAACTCCCAGTGTCCAGATTATGGTTTCTACATATCAGTTCCTAGAAAAAAATTCCCATTCTTTTCAGAGGTGCCCAAATTTTAGGTACCTTTAATTATGTCTTGTTTTAAGTAAATGACTTTATTGGAAGACTTTTTAACATGAGAAACCAGGATTCTATCAGAGACTACCAGGATTATGTCAAAACGATGCAAAAGCCAACTTGAATGAGCTCCCACTAGTCAAAGATGTGACACATTTAGCTTAATAAGACTAATAATTGCAATGAATCAAAACACAGAGAATATGGTAAAATGCATAGATTCAAAATTACGCTTAAAAACTAGAACCTCATTGGTCACCTCTGAATGATGCTAGGGAAAAAACTTATGGGGGAATCTTATAGAAAACAAACTTGTAGGGAAAAAATTCAGCATTTATTTTTGCTTGATGAATTGTACTTCCAGGTAACAAATAGTGAGGAGATGGTTCTCTTTAATAATGTATGCCAGTTAATAAATTATGGAGGACTGATAGGATTAGCATATCACTGTATAAAATAAGTGAATATAGGCGATTAGCATAAGCAGCTGCGCTAACATCACAAAAAGATAAGGAGACATTATGTACCCCCTAATTGTAGTCTATAAAACTAACCAATTAAATATTTTGCAGAAATCATTGAACCTGAATCCCACCAGGCTTCTAGACATACATACAGTACGAACAAAACAAAACAAAAACAAAGGACAGGGGAGTCTCTTAAATGCCTTAGAGAATGCAATCAATAAACTGTAAGAAAGAAATGACAGCTCTGAAAGGTTGAGTCTTCAAGATCACCCATTCTTGAAGTGGAATTGCTAAGACTCAAGCAAGAATATTTGGTTCCAAGGCTTGAGTCTTTTCTTCTGAGCCCCACAATCTCCGGTGCCTGCCTTTATCACACCCAGAAGTTACTAGAGATAGGACCTCATTTATCTCTTTCTCCTTGTGGAGGCGTGGCTTCCTCTGCTAAAAACGAAGATGCCCAGGCAAAGCTCAAACCTCCAGGGCTGCTAGTGAATCAGGCACCTGGTGGGAGGCACCCGATTGTTTGCTCTCTCTGTTCAACGTAGAGAATGTTCACTTGCCTCAGAGGAGGAAGTGTTTGGCATATCATTTCCACATATATGCAAGATGAAAATTTCCAATTATTCAGTTACATAACCACCTCCGTTCCTCTGGAGATGTTTAATTACACATGCCCCCACCAGACGCTTCTGCGTACCAGGCATCAATGGGCATTATTCAGCCCCTATTAAAACTAGAGGGCCTCTGAGTCACAAGGAGAAACCGGTGGAAACAGGGAGCAAGCCCAGGAGTGGGTAGGCTTGATCAGAGATTAACAGGACCCCAAATGATGCTACAGATAGAGACACGTGAAGTGAGACAACCCTGCAGAAAGCCGCCCCTATCACAGGGAGGCAGTGGCACGTGGAGGAAACAGAATCGAACTAGGAGTTTGAGCATTTGGATTCCTGTTCCAGTCTGGCGTCTTTTACAGGCTTTGTGACCTCAGGGGACTTCAATCTCTGCTCCTGTCTTAGGACCAGATGGCTAACATCACCTGCCTTGTTTGTGTCATCGGCTTATTTTTAAAGTAAAATATTAATAGCTATCAATTTTGAAAACTTATTATATGTGGGAGCCACTGGAATAAGTATGTTACAGTTATATTCTCATATAACACCCTAACAACCCGATGAAGTAGAACTTGTTATTATCATACCCATTTTACAGGTGAGGAAATTGAAAATCAGAAAGTTAAGTAAATTGTTGAAAGTCACATAGCTACTAAGTGGCAGAGTTGGGGTTTGAATACTATCTGCCCAATTCCAAAGCCTGTACTTGTAACTGCTATAGTTATGAGATGTGATTATATAATTTCAAAACCCTTTGAAAGTTAAAAATGAAAGGGAAAAATATCAGATGTCGCTTAAACCCAGTCACTCAGACTCTCACTAAATAGTTACATACTCGTACTTTACCTATAATCTTAATACAATTAGGTTATCTGCTTTTCCAGGATAAACGGAGCATAGGATAAATCAAATCTGAATGTTATTAGGGTACCATTTGAGGAAGGCACTGACAGGGCACAAAGTAATTCCCTAAGGTGACAGAAGAGACAGAACCAGTCTTCTTTTTATGGAATGACGACCCTCACCCAGAACTTGTTCTCTCAGCTATTTTCGGGGATTTCTTGTCAATTTAAAACCTGTGTAATTGAGTGAGCATATGTTTGTCTGTAGGATTATGGACTTGTCTGAATCTGTCTTCATAGTTCTCAAATGGATTGTCATTTGTATTTCAGACTAAGGCATTCTCCCCTAGAAATGAAAGCTGTCAAGTAGCAGAAGACAAGACCCCAGACCTCATAGATGGCTGGAAAGACCTAAAAACAGGAATTCTAGAAATGGCTAGCCTTTGACACTTGGCCTAGTGTTTCATCATAAATTCAGGCAAAATGGGAAAACAAGTGAAAGCATATTGCAGGATGCAGTGCCCTGGGTCACTGTGTTCGTATGCACACAGCGTCTTTGTTCTGCTCTGATCAGCCTGGTGAAGTAGAAAGGGTAGGCTTTGAAGACAGATCAGGATTTGGATTCTAGTCTTCCTGCTTACTAGCTGAATAGCCTTACTTTCATCATCCATAAAACGGGAGTAATAATAACTTCCATTCCAGGTTGTTGATAGGATTAAATGAGAATAGAGAGAAAGTGCTAGGCACATAGTAGGAACTCAATAAATATTAATTATTTATTCATTTCCTTCACTTGCCAAGTTTTAATATTATCTATTTTTTCTTGCCCATACTGTACAATTCCCATTATTACAAATAACTTTAAATACGTATCTCTGTGTTCTTGGGGTTTTGGGCTGTTTCATTCCTGTTTTCTCAGGGTTCGTTACCTCTGTTTCCATGGTGATTTCCCAGCAATGTGTTTCTATTTCTGCCCTGGCTGACAGTCTCCTTGCTGTGCTTTCCTTCTTTTCGGGTTATGGTTTTTGAAGTACACACAGACCACAGAAAGATGGACCAAGATCCAGACAAGAGTGGTGAGGGAGGCAGGGCCTGATTTCTACCAGGTGGTGAAAATCTCCCCAAGCGATGAACATTCATGGGTTGAAGTCTACCTGAAGAAGTTCTACTGGCCTTTGAGAGTCCTGCCTAGATGCTCCCATGAAGAATAATTTTCTTTCTTGAAGTCCGTAGCCAAGTCTGTTTCACACACAACATATTTGCATTATTTGGGGTCAGCTCTACTCCAGGAGACTGGACCAGAGCTGGGGTTTTGTACAGTTCTGCCCACAGTGCCCACTCCCGATTCTGGTAAAGAGTAAGGGCTCATGGAAGGTGGAACCCATATGGCAGGCATTGTATATAATTAGGACAGATCTATAATGAAGTCTTTTCTAGAAACAATGCAAGTTAGTGCACAAAATTCTACACACAATAATCTCAAATGCTTCCTCAAGACAGCCCTATTTAGGTATTACTGATTTATTTTAGAGTTGAGGAAACCGAGGCTCACGGAGATAAGTAACCTGCCCAAGATTACACACTGCTGAGAGTAAGAACTGTGATTAGAATCCAGGCTCAGCTGAACCTAAATGTTTACCTAATATAGTACACAACTTTTGTAGTAATAATTTCATCCAGGCAACAGAATTGGGAGAGATCCCAGTTTGTCTTAGGCAGAAATTGAAAGCTCTTTCACTAGATGATTTTTTGAAAGAGATATATCCAAAGGTCACCAAAACCACATTGTTTGCGAGATCTTCTCCAGCTTTGTTTTTCATTAGGTGGTCTTTATTAGGAATTGATTCATTAAGAATCACAACTTGCCACAGTCAGCTAAAAGTTATTTGCTGCAAAGAGCAGCAGAGACCAGAGACAAGAAATGTCGGGTAACAGAGCAGTCAGAGCAAAATGTTAGATCACCTGCTGTCCATGGTAGAACACAGCCAGGAGGAACATGGCCATCAGCAGCAGCGACGCCTCCTTGGTCCCCAGGAAATCTCTGTTGGAAGAAAAAAAGGTACTGATAACCATGGGGGCACTTCAAGGAGACCCATGAGAAAACTGAGGTTCAGAAATGAGTGGTAAAAAAAGAAAAACACACATCTTTTCAGCACCTATTATGTGATAGTGGCTGCTCTAAGGGTTTGCACGTTGGCTAATTCAGAAACCAGTTGATCCCCAAGGGTATGAGGTGACCCAGAACACATACGGTGAAAAAGATTCTAGAGTCTAGCATCCAGATGGTACACTCACATTAATAATAATGTCTTCTATGCACAAAACACATTTTATAGATTTTAAATAGCCTTTATACTTTCCTATTACAAAATCCATGTGAAGACAAACAACTTTCCTTCCCACGTTTTTAAACATTCTGTTTAACAGACCAGGGTGTAGTGCTTGCTATGTGGCAATCTCAATCCTGAGTGCTTTCATGCTTAAATCCTTATATTAATTCTATGAATTGAACACTATTTTAATTCCCATATCAGTTTTCTTAATCCTTATATCAGTTCTATAAGTTGGGGACTATTGTTACCCCCTTTTAATTATTATATCTTTTGATAAAGCCTTTGTTTCTTTTGTGCCCTCTCTTCCTTGAGTAAACCCCAAGTGTCAATGTGCAGTTTTTGTGGGGACACAGGCTGGAGTGCTTCTGTCCTGGGCTCTCCCGGGCTCTCTAGGAGACTACACGGAAAGGCAGCTGATGATGGTCAGTGGTAAGGGTATACTTAAACACTGACGTGACTTTCAGACTTCAAAGGAATTCAGAAGGTGGCCAGGGAAGCTGCTGTTTGATTCAGAATGCTTCCTTTCATTTTGGTTCAGTGTGAGGTCTTCCTCAGGACAAGCTGGAGGCCAGGAGGCAAAGGGTTAGTGGAAGCAACATTGGAACTGGAAATAAACTGTCCCTTTGAAAATGCCCAAGTACAACCATCTCCATGGATGTCGGGACTTGCCTTACATCACCTGGTGTCCTATTTCCCCCAGGTTTTTCCATCTCAGGTAATGCCCCTTCATCTATTCACCCAGATGCTTAAGCCAAAAGCCAAAACAAAACTAGGATTCAATCCTCATCACCTCAGCCCCATCTAACCCATAGTTAAATCCTGCACCCTCCACCACCAAAATACATCCCCAGTCCATCTGCTTCTTCCCATGTCCCCCTCCACCACCTGAACATGGCCACTATGATCTCCAACAGCCTCCCAACATCACTGTCTACAGTTTATTTTGTACATGGTTGCCAGAATACTTTTTAATACTAAAACCAGATCATGCTACTCCCTTGTTTAATCTCTTCCCAACCACAAGCACAGATGTACTTGGAACTCACTCAGAAGTAACTCTGGTGTGGCTTAAGGAAACAATGGAGCCATCACAGACGAGATGCAGTGTCTAGAGGGAGAAGTAGAGTACGCAGCAAGGTGTTATACCAGGGAAATCTCAGGTTTTCGGGGCGGAGCAAGATGGCCGAATAGGAGCAGCTCCAGTCTCCAACTCCCAGCGCCAGCGACACAGAAGACTGGTGATTTCGGCATTTTCAACTGAGCCTCTGCTGCTGACACCCAGGCAAACAGGGTCTGGAGTGGACCTCAAGCAATCTCCAACAGACCTACAGCTGAGGGTCCTGACTGTTAGAAGAAAAACTATCAAACAGGAAGGACACCTACACCAAAACCCCATCAGTACATCACCATCATCAAAGACCAGAGGCAGATAAAACCACAAAGATGGGGAAAAAGCAGGGCAGAAAAGCTGGAAATTCAAAAAATAAGAGCGCATCTCCCCCGGCAAAGGAGCGCAGCTCATCGCCAGCAACGGATCAAAGCTGGACGGAGAATGACTTTGACAAGATGAGAGAAGAAGGCTTCAGTCCATCAAATTTCTCAGAGCTAAAGGAGGAATTACGTACCCAGCACAAAGAAACTAACAATCTTGAAAAAAAAGTGGAAGAATTGATGGCTAGAGTAATTAATGCAGAGAAGGTCATAAACGAAATGAAAGAGATGAAAACCATGACACGAGAAATACGTGACAAATGCACAAGCTTCAGTAACCGACTCGATCAACTGGAAGAAAGAGTATCAGCGATTGAGGATTAAATGAATGAAATGAAGCGAGAAGAGAAACCAAAAGAAAAAAGAAGAAAAAGAAATGAACAAAGCCTGCAAGAAGTATGGGATTATGTAAAAAGACCAAATCTACGTCTGATTGGGGTGCCTGAAAGTGAGGGGGAAAATGGAACCAAGTTGGAAAACACTCTTCAGGATATCATCCAGGAGAACTTCCCCAACCTAGTAGGGCAGGCCAACATTCAAATCCAGGAAATACAGAGAACGCCACAAAGATACTCCTCGAGAAGAGCAACTCCAAGACACATAATTGCCAGATTCACCAAAGTTGAAATGAAGGAAAAAATCTTAAGGGCAGCCAGAGAGAAAGGTCGGGTTACCCACAAAGGGAAGCCCATCAGACTCACAGCAGATCTCTCGGCAGAAACTCTACAAGCCAGAAGAGAGTGGGGGCCAATATTCAACATTCTTAAAGAAAAGAATTTTAAACCCAGAATTTCATATCCAGCCAAACTAAGTTTCATAAGTGAAGGAGAAATAAAATCCTTTACAGATAAGCAAATGCTTAGAGATTTTGTCACCACTAGGCCTGCCTTACAAGAGACCCTGAAGGAAGCACTAAACATGGAAAGGAACAACCGGTACCAGCCATTGCAAAAACATGCCAAAATGTAAAGACCATCGAGGCTAGGAAGAAACTGCATCAACTAACGAGCAAAATAACCAGTTAATATCATAATGGCAGGATCAAGTTCACACATAACAATCTTAACCTTAAATGTAAACGGACTAAATGCTCCAATTAAAAGACACAGACTGGCAAACTGGATAAAGAGTCAACACCCATCAGTCTGCTGTATTCAGGAGACCCATCTCACACGCAGAGACATACATAGGCTCAAAATAAAGGGATGGAGGAAGATTTACCAAGCAAATGGAGGACAAAAAAAAGCGGGGGTTGCAATATTAGTCTCTGATAAAACAGACTTTGAACCATCAAAGATCAAAAGAGACAAAGAAGGCCATTACATAATGGTAAAGGGATCAATTCAACAGGAAGAGCTAACTATCCTAAATATATATGCACCCAATACAGGAGCACCCAGATTCATAAAGCAAGTCCTTAGAGACTTACAAAGAGACTTAGACTCCCATACAATAATAATGGGAGACTTCAACACTCCACTGTCAACATTAGACAGATCAACGAGACAGAAAGTTAACAAGGATATCCAGGAATTGAACTCATCTCTGCAGCAAGCAGACCTAATAGACATCTATAGAACTCTCCACCCCAAATCAACAGAATATACATTCTTCTCAGCACCACATCGTACTTACTCCAAAATTGACCACGTAATTGGAAGTAAAGCACTCCTCAGCAAATGTACAAGAACAGAAATTATAACAAACTGTCTCTCAGACCACAGTGCAATCAAACTAGAACTCAGGACTAAGAAACTCAATCAAAACCGCTCAACTACATGGAAACTGAACAACCTGCTCCTGAATGACTACTGGGTACATAACGAAATGAAGGCAGAAATAAAGATGTTCTTTGAAACCAATGAGAACAAAGATACAACATACCAGAATCTCTGGGACACATTTAAAGCAGTGTGTAGAGGGAAATTTATAGCACTAAATGCCCACAAGAGAAAGCAGGAAAGATCTAAAATTGACACTCTAACATCGCAATTAAAAGAACTAGAGAAGCAAGAGCAAACACATTCGAAAGCTAGCAGAAGGCAAGAAATAACTAAGATCAGAGCAGAACTGAAGGAGATAGAGACACAAAAAACCCTCCAAAAAATCAATGAATCCAGGAGTTGGTTTTTTGAAAAGATCAACAAAATTGACAGACCACTAGCAAGACTAATAAAGAAGAAAAGAGAGAAGAATCAAATCGACGCAATTAAAAATGATAAAGGGGATATCACCACCGACCCCACAGAAATACAAACTACCATCAGAGAATACTATAAACACCTCTACGCAAATAAACTGGAAAGTCTAGAAGAAATGGATAATTTCCTGGACACTTACACTCTTCCAAGACTAAACCAGGAAGAAGTTGAATCCCTGAATAGACCAATAGCAGGCTCTGAAATTGAGGCAACAATTAATAGCCTACCAACCAAAAAAAGTCCAGGACCAGATGGATTCACAGCTGAATTCTACCAGAGGTACAAGGAGGAGTTGGTACCATTCCTTCTGAAACTATTCCAATCAATAGAAAAAGAGGGAATCCTCCCTAACTCATTTTATGAGGCCAACATCATCCTGATACCAAAGCCTGGCAGAGATACAACAAAAAAAGAGAATTTTAGACCAATATCCCTGATGAACATCGATGCAAAAATCCTCAATAAAATACTGGCAAACCGGATTCAGCAACACATCAAAAAGCTTATCCACCATGATCAAGTGGGCTTCATCCCTGGGATGCAAGGCTGGTTCAACATTCGCAAATCAATAAACATAATCCAGCATATAAACAGAACCAAAGACAAGAACCACATGATTATCTCAATAGATGCAGAAAAGGCTTTTGACAAAATTCAACAGCCCTTCATGCTAAAAACGCTCAATAAATTCGGTATTGATGGAATGTACCTCAAAATAATAAGAGCTATTTATGACAAACCCACAGCCAATATCATACTGAATGGGCAAAAACTGGAAAAATTCCCTTTGAAAACTGGCACAAGACAGGGATGCCCTCTCTCACCACTCCTATTCAACATAGTGTTGGAAGTTCTGGCTAGGGCAATCAGGCAAGAGAAAGAAATCAAGGGTATTCAGTTAGGAAAAGAAGAAGTCAAATTGTCCCTGTTTGCAGATGACATGATTGTATATTTAGAAAACCCCATTGTCTCAGCCCAAAATCTCCTTAAGCTGATAAGCAACTTCAGCAAAGTCTCAGGATACAAAATTAATGTGCAAAAATCACAAGCATTCTTATACACCAGTAACAGCCAAACAGAGAGCCAAATCAGGAATGAACTTCCATTCACAATTGCTTCAAAGAGAATAAAATACCTAGGAATCCAACTGACAAGGGATGTAAAGGACCTCTTCAAGGAGAACTACAAACCACTGCTCAGTGAAATAAAAGAGGACACAAACAAATGGAAGAACATACCATGCTCATGGATAGGAAGAATCAATATCGTGAAAATGGCCATACTGCCCAAGGTAATTTATAGATTCAATGCCATCCCCATCAAGCTACCAATGAGTTTCTTCACAGAATTGGAAAAAACTGCTTTAAAGTTCATATGGAACCAAAAAAGAGCCCGCATCTCCAAGACAATCCTAAGTCAAAAGAACAAAGCTGGAAGCATCACGCTACCTGACTTCAAACTATACTACAAGGCTACAGTAACCAAAACAGCATGGTACTGGTACCAAAACAGAGATATAGACCAATGGAACAGAACAGAGTCCTCAGAAATAATACCACACATCTACAGCCATCTGATCTTTGACAAACCTGAGAGAAACAAGAAATGGGGAAAGGATTCCCTATTTAATAAATGGTGCTGGGAAAATTGGCTAGCCATAAGTAGAAAGCTGAAACTGGATCCTTTCCTTACTCCTTATACGAAAATTAATTCAAGATGGATTAGAGACTTAAATGTTAGACCTAACACCATAAAAATCCTAGAGGAAAACCTAGGTAGTACCATTCAGGACATAGGCATGGGCAAAGACTTCATGTCTAAAACACCAAAAGCAACGGCAGCAAAAGCCAAAATTGACAAATGGGATCTCATTAAACTAAAGAGCTTCTGCACAGCAAAAGAAACTACCATCAGAGTGAACAGGCAACCTACAGAATGGGAGAAAATTTTTGCAATCTACTCATCTGACAAAGGGCTAATATCCAGAACCTACAAAGAACTGAAACAAATTTACAAGAAAAAAACAAACAACCCCATCAAAAAGTGGGCAAAGGATATGAACAGACATTTCTCAAAAGAAGACATTCATACAGCCAACAGACACATGAAAAAATGCTCATCATCACTGGCCATCAGAGAAATGCAAATCAAAACCACAATGAGATACCATCTCACACCAGTTAGAATGGCAATCATTAAAAAGTCAGGAAACAACAGGTGCTGGAGAGGATGTGGAGAAATAGGAACACTTTTACACTGTTGGTGGGATTGTAAACTAGTTCAACCATTATGGAAAACAGTATGGCGATTCCTCAAGGATCTAGAACTAGATGTACCATATGACCCAGCCATCCCATTACTGGGTATATACCCAAAGGATTATAAATTATGCTGCTATAAAGACACATGCACACGTATGTTTATTGCAGCACTATTCACAATAGCAAAGACTTGGAATCAACCCAAATGTCCATCAGTGACCGATTGGATTAAGAAAATGTGGCACATATACACCATGGAATACTATGCAGCCATAAAAAAGGATGAGTTTGTGTCCTTTGTAGGGACATGGATGCAGCTGGAATCCATCATTCTTAGCAAACTATCACAAGAACAGAAAACCAAACACCGCATGTTCTCACTCATAGGTGGGAACTGAACAATGAGATCACTTGGACTCAGGAAGGGGAACATCACACACCGGGGCCTATCATGGGGAGGGGGGAGGGGGGAGGGATTGCATTGGGAGTTATACCTGATGTAAATGACGAGTTGATGGGTGCAGCACACCAACAAGGCACAAGTATACATATGTAACAAACCTGCACGTTATGCACATGTACCCTACAACTTACAGTATAATAATAATAAATAAATTAAAAAAAAAAAAAAAGCAAAATGAACAACAAAAAAAAAAAAAAGAAATCTCAAGTTTTCCATTTTCTGTTCTTGCTGGAGACCAGCAGAAACAGCCCAGGGCTCAGGGAAATGGGGGCTTAGCACCAGCTGCCAAGACCAGCTTTTCGTCTAGCTTTATGCTAAAAAAAACTTCCCAGCTTATACTGGGCCGGGCACAGTTCAACTCATCAGGATTGGACAGGGACTTAGGAATGAAAATGTACATTCTTATGGAGGTATTATGCATATGAGGATTAAGAGAACCAAATAACTCTGTGGGCTGGGACAAGAGTCAAATCTGTGAATACCTTGGAGAAAAGATGCTAACAATAGATGATACTAATTATTATGCTTCTCTAGCCCCAGAGAAGCACATAATTATTGACCATCTACTGTGTACCAGGCATAATATTCTGGGATGTAGAGATGAAGCAGGCACATTGTCTCTGTCCTCGAAATATTAAGAGAAGTAATCAAATACACAGATAATTTTATAATATGATACACTCCATGGAAAGGGTACATCCTTGTTGCAACAGGAATACATGGGAAAAAAAGCAACCCAGGCTGGGTGTTCAGGGAAGGCTGAAGAGCTGAATCCTAAAAGACAAGACTTCACAAGGTAGGATGGGTTCTCTAGGTACAGGACATCTATTTTGCTTAGCTTGCTGGTTTATAGGTCTCTAGTATGGGGATAAAAAATAAATGTCATATATCATGTTTGAAGCCACATGTAGGCTCAGGAGGAGAGAGTGCTAACAGAGCTGTCCACTGTGAGTGCTAAAGTGAAGAGGGCTGGACTGTGAGCCACACACTGTCACCCTGCATTTTAGGGCTGAGGAATCATCCATCTATCCATGAATCCATGAATCCATGAATCCATGAATCAATCAATCCATCCATCCATCCATCCATCCATCCATCCATCCATCTATCCATCCATCCATCCATCCTTCCATCCATCCTTTGTTCCATCCTTCCAGCCATCCACAGTCACCATCAGGCTTATTTTGAGGACATAGACACAATCCAGTTCCATCCTTTTATTCTTTAATGTCACTTAATTCTCTAGCCTCTGAAGTTTTGGGACTCCTGAAAAAAGATGAAAGACATGAGGTTTGGACTCATGAAGATCCAAGTTCCAATATCAGCTTTTCTACTGACCAGTTGTTTGACCTTGGAAAAGTCATTTGACATCTCTGAGCCTCAGTTGAATGTATCTAATAGTGTTCACCTCTACAATTGTGAGGATTAAATGAGTTAATCATGGTAACGTGCTTGGCACAGTATCTGGCCCACATTTCCCCCTTGCCACCCTGTGAAGCACCTGGCACATCATCTTGCTCACGGTGGTGGAGCTTTAAGAAGTCACTCGCTTACATTGCTTAGTTTGAATGAGCACGTCCTACGTTCAGCTCCTCCTGTGACTTCTTCCCAAACCCCTGCTCTGCCTGGCACTTTGGATATCCTTTGCTTTGCCATACAGAAGACTTTTTTTAAGCCCAGAAATTTATCATTTGAAACACATTTTCAAGAGAAAACACAAATACCTCTTGAATTATTTTGAAAGCAGTGATTGAACAAAAATAGAAAGATGACTAAACTCAGAAGAAAAAGTAAAAGAAAATTATGAACAATCTTTGAGTCATTCAGTGAATTTCAGATGGGGAAAAAATAGCCTGAGCAGAGACTGCAGAATATGATAGTAAGTCAGCCAGGCTGAGGAGCATCCCAAAAGAACTGTGGTTTGAAATTAGAAAGTTTTTTTTTTTTTTAGTTTCAATGATTCCTTAAAGAACTTCCAAAGAGAGCCAAATGACTGAAATCTGTACTGTATTATAATGCTTTGCTTGATATTGGTTGTCAGGGACTTAAAACCAAGAACATGTTGAACTAATTTATTTGTATTAATAAAATCACTGAGTTAATACTACCATCTCTTTATGCTAACAGAAAGGAACGTTCTTAAGTGAAAACCCATGTAGCATAATGTAATTTTCAGGGCTATAACAGTCTTTAGAGATCATCTTATCTGATGTATCACAAAAATTAATATTTGAGTGTTATGCATTACATAAATATTTATGCTAATTATAGTGAGTTTGGAAACTAACAAAAGTGCACATATAACAAAATAAAAATTGCCCTTAAGCCTACCACCCAGAGAAGACAATGGTTAACATTTTGGAGTTAACTAAATGTCATTTCCTTTTACCCCATACAAAAAAGTATGTTTACAAATTTAGGATTGCATAGCTCTCATACTGTTTTGTAAGCTACTTCAGACTTAGTAAAAATTATGAAAATGATTTCAAGTAATTAAGTACCTTACACTGTGCACTTAGCAGATTTATTCTATTCCATATTATGTGCACCACACATAATGTAATATCTCTTGAAGCCTTTTATTTTACAGGTAGAGACTGAGGCCCACGGAGGAGTAGTCATTTTCCCAAGGTCACACAGCTCATTTGTGTCAGAGCCAGGATGAAAACTCATATCTTAGGCACCAAATTCAGCATGTTCATTATAGCACATTTGACCCCGAATGTTTAGTTTATTATTAGTTCCGAATTGCTTCTGTGACACTCATAATAAACCATTCAGCTTGAATTTATCTTTTATTCTGTTGTCATAATAATGATTGTACTTGTTAAGTGCTAATTTTATGCCATACTCTAATAACCACTTTTTACACATTCTGCCTACTAAGATAGTATTATCCCCATTCTAGAAAAAAAAAAAATCCAAGACTGAGATGTTAAATAATTTAACTTAACTAGCTAGCGAACAGTGAAGACTAGCTATCAATACAGATCTCAGTGATATTTTTCAGTAGCTACAATGCCCCCCTCTATGTACCTACTTATAATTGCTTGCCCGTAAGGTCCTAAAGGATAAAAATAATGCCTTATTCATCTATGAACCTGCAGGGCCTAGTAAAAGCCCTGAATGTAATGTGTATTGCATGGATACATGGATGCATTCACGAAGGTCATGTGATGTTGGACAAATGCTATTTGGCTTTGACCCTACACGTAGGTTATTTCCTGGTTGTTCATTCCTCCTATCGACCCTGCTCTTTCATGTGGACTAATGCAATAGCTAGAACTGGTTCAATAATTTGTGGACTCACTGTAAAATGAAAATGCAGGGGTTTCTTGAAATTTCTTTTTAGAGAATTTCAAGATGGTGAGAGTAGGGCATTAAACAAAGCCAGGCCCTTCTGAGTGCACAGCCCTATGTGAATACACAGGCCACATGTGCATGAAGCTGGCCATTGCAGTTGTCTCCCAAATAGTCTTTCTGCATCCATTCTTGTCCCCATCTAGTCCTTTAGTTGCAGCAGACAGTGTTCTTTTGAACAACCCCAACTTCTCATTGTTTAAAATCCTTTTGTGCATCCCAAAACCTTCTTGATTCTTTTAAATTTTATTTTTAATTGACATGTAATAATTGTACATATTTATAGGACACAGAATGATATTTCAATACATGTGTACTCTAATGATCAAAGCACGTTAATTAGCATATTCACTACCTAAAATATTTATCATTTTTTGTTTTTGAACATTCAGAATCCTCTCTTCTAGCTATTTAAAAACATACAGTAAATTATTGTCAATTATAGTCACCCTGCAATGCTATAGGACACTAAATATATTCCTCTTATCTAGTTGAATTTTGTATCTATTAACCAACCCCTCTCTGTAGGAAGGACTGATGTGTTATACAACACTGATGTGTTATACAACAAACTGCAGGTGTCTGTTTTCATGATTGGGTAGCAAGATCTGCATCACTTATCTTAATTATACTTTTGTGGCACTGAATTTGGAAATGTAGCATTTGCCTTGAAAGGCTGGAGATGATGGATGGGAAGTGTGCCCAAGTTCAAGTGTACTGTGCCCTATGATTTGTATTCATATTTTGTATTGTGTAACTGAGACTGATGAGGTGCACTTGGCCCAAGTTAAGTAGTTTCCATCATAAACCTGGAAAAGTTCCTGTTTTAAGGCTGAGCCTAGAGAAGATCAGTTCTGCTTCTAAAAAGTCTGATGTGTCTTTATGCAGACATTGTTTTCTGCAACAGTATGGTCACTGATGAGGCACTTGAGGATGGAAATCTTGAATCGTCTTTGAAGCATGTGGCTAACCTCTTCACTGTGTCCTGCCCATACTGACCTAATTTTTACTTTTTAATTGTGCAGACCTTGATTGATTTACTCTGGTGTGGTCTGTGCCTGGTCTTTCTGTCTCTCTGCCTCATTATTGATTCGTCAGCATAGTGGCCACGCAGGCGGTCATCCTGTGACACTAAAGAGACTCAGCTGCATGGACTGAAGTTATCCTGGAGGACTACTTCCCCAGGATCTTTCAGCCACAGTACTGGGCATGGCAACAAAGTTGGAGACCTCCTAGGTTTATTTTCACTTTTCTAAATATTCTTGTATAAACGTGACAGTAGGACTGGAAATGGTTCAGTGAAAAGTACATTGAACATGGTTGACATAAAGAACTGCATTCCAGAGCCGGCTTTGTCATATACTAGTAGTTCATAGTTTCCCTATCATTAAAAGAATACTGAATCTTCCTACTTTTGAAAAGAGGAAGATGGCACTCACATCAAAAGATTATCAAGATGTTTAAATGAGATTATAAGTTAGAAGGAGACGTGAACTATTAAGTATTGTATACACATGAGAGAAAATTGATATATGGCTACTATCATCAGTCTTTACAATTCTGGTTATTTATGAGGACTGTGTGGACCAATGAACCTTTCCAACGTAATAAACAAATGGGGATCGAATGGAAACAATTTAGGTCGGAAAAAATCTTTTCCCCACCACATGGCTTCTAGATTCTGCCAGTGCCAATTTTCTTTAATTCCCTCCAAATGCTTTTAGATAAGTGTTTTTCCTATGTATTATCTATTTTAACTCATTCTCATTTGTGAGAGCCTCATCTGGTAGTACATTTTATGTCTGAAATGCCTTCAACATCTAACATTATTGGTACAATCTTGCAAGGATTATTTTGGTAACCATGGCTTATCTGCAACCTGGAGACCTCTGAGAAGCCCCTACACATGCTGTTTAGCCCCCAGATGCCAGTGAGTGGAAAAAGCAGTGTCACGAATGAAGCTGTGGGTGTGTGGGGTGGGATGGGGTGGGAGGCAGCTAGATACCAAAACAAAAGGCAGAGGTGGTATTTGTTGCTTTTGTAAGCACCTTCTTTGTAACAACAGGTACACAGTAGATCTTAAGATATGTTGTTGAATTAAAATATACATTCTTGATGTTCTGCTGGAAGCAGAGGAGTAATATGAATACTGTCGATATAGGAGTTAAGAAGAAATTTTTTAGGTAGATAGTGAGGGTATGGAAGTCTTCATTAAGGTTTTACTTTTGATGAAAAGCATCCCCAAATTATTTTCCTTTCTAACAAGGGCAGACTGTAAAATCCAGCTGCAGACACAGATGCTGGCAAGTTGTGCCAATCATATTCAAGATGGTGGCACCATCTTCTCTTTGTCATCCACATGTACAGTAAGGAGCAGACAAGATGGCGCTGGTCAACTGGAAAGCCATTTGCATCATAAGATTAGGTTGGGGCGGCCAGCTTTCCCCATGCTCTATGTAAACATCATACCTGATCGAACTAATCTGTGAGCCTATGTAAATCAGACACCACCTCCTCAAATCTGGCTATAAAATCTGGCACATCTGCTGCTGGTCAGTCTTTCCTCTTGGAAGTCCCCTCTCTCACTAAAGAGAGAGCTAGTTTCCTTTCTCTTCCTTTCTCTTTCTTTTGCCTATTAAACGTCCACTCCTAAACCCCTTGTGTGTGTCTGTGTCCTAAATTTTCCTGGTGCAAACAACAAACCCAGGTATCTACCCCAGACAATGTAGCTGCTTCATACTGGGGACTTCACCTGGGATACCAAGGTACAACATTCATTGAAATGGTGAGTAGAGGAGTGGACTCCAACTCTGTCCCTTCATTACAGAGCTATCGGCCTCCATTTTAGAACTAAATCAAATCAAATCAAATCCATAACAGGCATCTGTCAGCCAGTTAAAAATATGGTTAGTGTTGCTGCCGTTCTTAAAGACTCAGATATGATGCTTACTGGGGAGAACATGGAGAATCCCCCAGCACCCAAGGATTGCTGGGCATGTTGGCCATGTTTGAACCAACTTCCTTTCATGGAAGACTTAGCCATCATGTGGGGCTGGAAGAGGTTCTGGAGCAACTGAGGATTTCTGACTGGGGCTAACCCCTGGGGTTATCCAAAGGCTTCTGAACTGACGCCAGCCTCCAACTGCCTGATGGGGTGTTGGCAACAGGATCTCCAACTTTCCTATTGTAATTTCCTCCTTTCCTGTCTGAGACAACCATGTCTCCTATCCTCTCTGTGTATGCAGTGTGGGGAAAATTTTACAGTTCAGGGAAGTAATCTTGTTTGGCAAAATTAGGGAATGTCATAGTAACCGGGCATATAGCTCAAGGGAAGGTGTAGTTGTGATTTTTGAGGAACAGAGGGTCCCTCCCCACCCACAGTGAGTGTCTCTCTCTGTCCTTGGTCTGGAGGGCACATGGCACTTCCAGGTCTCTCTCTGCCCTTGGTCTGGAAAGCGTGTGGCATTTCAAGGTTATCAGCGCCACCTAGTGGAAGAGGGATCTTGTCCATGAGGCAGATTGTTGGTCTTTTTCTGAAACACCCTAGCTTCCCAGTTCTCCCTTTTCGTGCCCCCTACTAAAAACCAGGCTTTATGCTGCTTTGGTGAATGAGAAAATTCTGCCTTCAACAATTAGGAGTAAAATATCTTCTGAAACCAAATTTTAGTCTTGATGCTGTCCCATCAGCAGATAAATGGCCATTTGGTCCCTACGTTCTTTTAAGGCACCTATTATGCCTCCAATTAGAATGGTGTTTACTTAGTAAGGGGGTTTTAAGTTTGGAAGTTAACCAGAACCATTCTTGGAGGGTGAACACTTTAGCGCAGGTGATAATGGCAGGATACAGAGCTCAAACCAGCACACTTCCTCTATAAAGGGGGGAAGTACAACAGTTGCCCAGATGCGAATGTCACATAGTCTCTCCTGAGATCCATTTTGTTTTGGTGGGGGAAGCAGGCAGGTCACACAAGTCTAGGAAGTCAAAGGGAAATCACAGGCGGAGGACTAGAGTTGCATGGGTGAGCGTGACAAATCCCAATCACCTAGTTCCTCTGGTTCCATGGCTGAGGTCATGCCTGCAACCACAGGTGGCACATTCAACAAGGTGCCTGGACCCAGGAGCCATGGAGGGAAAACAGCAGGGAGGATACCCCCACTGTCTTCCCTTCCACCCTGGGTCATACCAAAAGGAAGGAGCCTAAAGAGACACCTTTTTCTCACCTCTCTTTCAAAATGGGTAACAGACAATCTTCAGCTTGCACCCCTCTGGAGTGCATTCTAAAGCATAAGAACTCCTTTGACCCGGAGACTCTGAAGAAAAAGTGGCTCATTTTCTTTTGCACAAGGGCATGGCCTTCTTACAAGACCTTTGCATTCACTGCAAAATCAACTCAGCCCTTTTAGTAGTCATATCAGGCAGACCCAAGAGGAATGATTCCCCAAGACTAGAAAAGCAACTTCTGGGGGAACTATATGAGGCAGCTATTGGTTGTCCCAGTCCTTACAGTCCACTGTATCTGGGGCCACCTCCAACCATGCCACCAGCTCTTCCGCCTCCACCATCTCCAACATTTCCCACTCCCCCACCTTTGCTCTTATCCCTACAGGAAATGCCCAATGGAGGTGATGCCACAGGGTTCAAGTTCCCTTATCATTGAAGTCTCCCTTAGCAAATAAAGGGAGACTTAGGCCAATTTCCTGATGACCCTGATACGTATATAGAAGCCTCCCAAAACTTTGATGTTTCACCTCTCATGGAGGGATGTTATGCTGCTCTTAAGCCAAACCCTAATGGCAGCTGAAAAACAGGCAGCTCTGCAGGCAGCACAGAATTTCAGAGATATGCAGTATGTCTCCTATGGTAGGCCAAAAGGAAAAAGAGAAATTAGGAAATCCAAAGAAACACCTTTCAAGATGTTTCCTCTGAAACACCATTCCCAATAGGAACAGAATCAGTACCTCTCGACAACCCTTTTTGGAACTCCCAGGTTTTCTATGGTGTTTTTCCTTCCTTCATGGTTTAAAAGCTCCTATCTCTTCTTTTATAATATTCCTCCAAACTAAGAAAAGTTAATATCCCCAAACTTTAAAATGCTTTGCTTAGAGTTGAGCTAGGGGGAAGGGCGTCCAGGGGCCTGACATGATGGCAAAAGGGTAAAAGTTTTTTTTTTTTTTTTTTTTAAACCAGTCAAGTTTTTGCTTCTCTCTCCCTGTGAAAGCTGGTAAAGAGGATAATAAGAATCATTGTTTATATTCTCCATAAAGTTTTAACTAATGAGAAAGGCATTTGCGATGCTGGTCTCAAGCTGTAGCCAAACTGGTGTGCTTTGTGTGTCTTTAGGGTTCTGTCAAAAGGAAGGGTACCTTAGGTTAGGATGCAGACCCAGGACCCCGTAAGCCTGCTGTTCAATCCAGCCCAACAAAATGATCAGTAACATACTTGGCTACAGGCTCTCATCTTGTTTCATGTCCTTGGGAACATGACCTGTAATCAAATGGCAATACTTTGTTTTAGTCTCTGCCATTTTACAATGGTGGCTGTCTTTCTGTACTAAGTCAGCTACTGAGTGGGGGCCACAAGCTCAGATAAGCCAGTTTATTGATCTGGGTGGGCGTGCTGATCCATCAAGGGCAGGGTTTACAAAATATCTTAAGCACTTATCTTGAGAGCAGTTTAGAGAGGGTCAAAATCTTGCAGCCTCTAGCTGTGTGACTCCTAAGCCATGGTTTCTAATCTTGTGGCTAGTTTCTTGGTCTGGTTCCCAGGCAAGAGGGAAGTATATCTTAGGAAGGGGCTGATATCATCTTTGTTTTGGACTGTGAACTGTAAACCAGGCTTCTCCCAAAGTTGGTTCGGCCTACCCCAGGGATGGGCAGGGACAGCTTGGGGGCTGGAAACAGAATGGAGTTGTTTGGGTTAGATTTCTTTCACTGTCTCAGTCACAATTTTTCAATAACATTTGTAAAGCTGCTTATCACACCTTTAAAAATACCTCATACACTTGAGGTTAAGTCATAACCTAATTAAGGCTTGTTGGTTTCACCTGGGAGGTTACTTTTTATAAACTTCAAAAGCTGAAAATGTTAACTGCTTGGTGTAGCTAAAGTTAAGTAACAAGGGATTTAAAAAGATTTTCTTAAAAAGCGCTCAGACTAATTAAAAGCGGATATCCAAGTGACAGGTATATTTAAAAGGCCTTTATGTTTTTCTCTTCTTCGATCTTGTCTTCCTGGAAGAAAACTTTTATTTTTTTCTTTTCGGTTGACTGGATTATTTTTCTTCATTTTGTTGTCTTGCTACTTTTAATGCACATAAGAGAAACCCTAAGATAACTTCTAGTAGCCTGGGACTCCTTGGGAAAAACAGAGAGGTGCCATAGACCCTGTTCTGGGGAAAAAAATCCCTCTGTTTTCCTCATGAAACCTCAGGAATTAAAAGCAGATAG
This sequence comes from Theropithecus gelada, assembly GCF_003255815.1. Classification (NCBI taxonomy): domain Eukaryota; kingdom Metazoa; phylum Chordata; class Mammalia; order Primates; family Cercopithecidae; genus Theropithecus; species Theropithecus gelada. The sequence goes on from NC_037676.1 coordinate 133,111,036, forward strand.
TTCCCTCTCAAAATCAAAAGCTTTGTTCTGTTTTCCATTGTATTATCTGACAGTTTTGAGTTTTAGGGGTATCAAATTACTTCATATTATGAGAGAGCTTTGGTGTGTAATAACTAGGTAGGAAATATATTTTAAGGGATGACTAATAGCAGTTATGGAGGAATACTTAATCCTTTGTACGTTTGAATCAGAGAAGCATGCTGTTTGTCACCTGAAAGATGTGGATACATTCCCACTCTCCTCTGAGAGATGTGACTCCAAAGGGGGATGGGCTGATTACAAAGTAAGCTGATTGTCTTCGGGTTGCCTTGCAATGAAATGCATGGTAGGAGCATTGCACTGTCTTCTCCCACAGAATCTCCCTCCTTTTGGGGATCCAAGATCCAGTACAAAATGGCACCCTTAATTTTGGGGATCTGTCTGTCTTCAGCTGTGACTGCATATTATGCCCTAGAAAAGGATGCTTTTGTGACCCTGTTCCTCCAAGGGCTCCACCCTGAATCCACTAATCAAATTAAGAAACTGGCAAATGAAAAATCTTATGAGTGCTGAATCTTCTGTCTGTGTCACTATATATGTGTTGTGCGTAATGTCTATAAAAATAGCTCTAATTGACTGGCTTGAAGAAAAATAAGTTCTTAAATATTTTTTAGTTAAAGTTATTGTAAACTATGGAGATAACTAAACTTCTTTGTCAGTCATGTTTTTAACTGTAACTACCCTGAAAATGTTGTCATTCACAGACAATTATTGTCTTGCTTTGTTCCTTCTCAAAAGGTGGTTTATAATCAAGCTATACGACTTTAACAGGTATTCACAAATGCAGGTTTTTAATAGTTTTGAATGTTGTAACATTGGAATGAAGAAAAAACCATATGGGATTCATGAAGAACTGAAATGTCCACGAATATCAAGCATAACAAGACTTAACTACATGGACTGCACTCAGAATGCTAAAACAACATTTTTGACTTTTGCTTGGAACATTGCTGACCCTTATTTTGTTTTTCAGAGTCAAGGGAACTTATTCTGAACTATTTATGGCCTTTAATAATTGTGTGAGTTATACTCCTGTGAACAAAATTTGGAGCATGTTTCTTTTTCTCTGCCTGGTTCCTCCAGAATTTGGAAAATATCTGTGAGTACTCTTAACTTATGGCAATATAGTCATTTGCGTAAGATCAGTAAGAATCCATTTTCTTCCTTTGCAACAGGACACGATTGGAAAAACTGGTTATTTTATCAAGGTTTTGACTGGAAGGGTATGCTTCCCTTTAAGAATTCAATCTCAACTTGCAGAGACAATAAAAGTCCCATGGGGAGAACTGCCTCATACCTTGTCTACACATGCCCCATACAGGTTTCCTAACCTGTGGTCAGTAAATAATGTCACCTTCTGGCCGGGCGCGGTGGCTCAAGCCTGTAATCCCAGCACTTTGGGAGGCCGAGACGGGTGGATCACGAGGTCAGGAGATCGAGACCATCCTGGCTAACACAATGAAACCCCGTCTCTACTAAAAATACAAAAAAATTGGCCGGGCGTGGTGGCGGCGCCTGTAGTCCCAGCTACTTGGGAGGCTGAGGCAGGAGAATGGTGGGAACCCGGGAAGCGGAGCTTGCAGTGAGCCGAGAACGCGCCACTGCACTCCAGCCTGGGTGACAGAGCGAGACTCCGCCTCAAAAACAAAAACAAAAACAAACAAAAAAAAAAATAATGTCACCTTCTAACAGGTCCAGGAGCTCCAAGTTTATCATGGGATCTTAAGAGAAAAGAATCACCCAACTCACAGGTATTTGAAGATCCAAACCTGTGACTGGGCTTGGCTTTAAAAGGTCTTATCTGAGATTCCTTGTGAAACAGAGTTCCATCAAAGCCAATCCAAAAGGACTATACAGAAATAATTATTCTTCCTGCACTTAATACAAATAATCAGGCCAAGAATAAGACTAAAGTTCATTCATAATTTGTTTTTACCAAAAATGAGGACTGGAGAGAGAAATTATGCTCCAAAGCTTATCAAACATTTGTCACTAAATCTTAGTCTCATTTATTGTTTTTAAGCTTTTTGCCTACATTTCAGACTGACCCCGCTCATTCCTATGAATCAAGTGGTGGTCTCCTGGTCTTGGAAGAAATAAAAAAGGATGGGTAATGTAAAAATCTAGATCAATATGCTAGTTCTGGGCAATTATACTGCAAATTCTGCCAGGTAGTGAAAGTGAGTAGGGTGCCCATAACTCAGAGGTTTCTTTTTTTGGAAAAATAAAACCAAGGAACTTCATAGACCCCCAAAAGGACATTCTATATCTTGGAAAGTAAAATTTTAGATGGAAATAATCTACTACATCACACTTGTGGGAATTGCTATACTCAATCTATTTGCAGTGAGACTATATACTGTAGCAACTTCTAACTGGAATATCAGAGATTTTCCATTGCTGTAGTACTTTGCTTAATTATTATCCTTATAGCAGGGATAATAGTTACCAACAGAAAGGAAACATGAAAATTTTACTATCACTGAGTCTGCTAGACCTCCTTGTTGGGTTTGGTAATATGTCACACCCTGGCTATGCAAAGAAGGTTATAAAGGAAAGAGATTTTATGTAAGAAAGGATCTTGTATGATAAATACCTGTTCTAAAGACAATAGTTGGTTGTTTAAAAGAAGGATGTTTAGGACAAGTCAGAAGATTTAAACATGTCATAGATGGTTCGTGGAAGTCGTTAAAGGGTTATAAGGAGGTAATACTTGTGCTAAAAAGAATAGTTTGTTGTTTAAAAAATACTTGTTTAGGACAAGTTGGAAAGTTTAAGTGTGTCTTAGATGGCCTGTGGTAGTCATGAAAGGATTAATAATTGCAGGAAAGATTTAGCCAAGGTTAACACTAAAGTGACTCTAGCCACCCAAATCCAATGCCACTTATCCTAAAAGGAATGTTACTTCTATATTAACATTTCAGCAACGTCTGGTGGAGGTAAACCAGTGTTACAACCCATCAGAATGGCTGACAGTAATCAAACTCCAAATGGTGCTGCAGACAGAACCATGCATGAACGTGCCTTTCTTTCAAGGACCCTTAGATTGACCCCAGCAGGAGGCCTAGCTGCTGTTCTTCACACAACGCCCTTTTCAGCAGGAAGCAGCCAGAAAGCGTTGTCGTCCAACACCCCTAACAGCAGTTAGGGTTACCAATCCAAAGGGAAGAATGATATAGGAGTTAAGAAGAAATTACTAAGGCAGATAGTGAGGGCATGGAAGTCCTCAGTAAGGTTTTCCTTTTAATGAAAAGCAGCCCCAAATTATTTTCCTTTCTAACAAAGGAAAGCCTGTAAAATCAAGCTGCAGACATAGGTACTGACATTGTGCCAATCATGTTCAAGATGGTGGCTCCATCTTCCCTTCTCTTTGTCAGCCACGTGTACAGTAAGGAGCAGACAAGATGGCGCCAGTCAACTGGCAAGCCCATTTTCATAATAAGGTTAGGGTGGAGGAGTCAGCTTTCCCCACATGATATGACATCATACCTGATTGAATCAATCTGTGAACCCTGTGTAAATCAGACACTATCTCCTCAAATCTGACTATAAAATCTGATGCATCTGCCCCGACCAGTCTTTCCTCTCAGAAGTCTCCTCTCTCTCAATAGAGAGGGAGCTGTTTTCCTTTCTCTTTCTTTTGCCTATTAAATCTCCACTCCTAAACTCCTCATGTGTGTCCATATCCTAAATTTTCCTGGCATGAGATGATGAACCTTGGGTATCTACCCTAGACAGTGTGGCCACTTCACTGTCATTGTCTCTTCCAAACTTTAGACTAAAAGGAGGGTGGGTTTGTGAGGTAGACTCCCTCCCAGCACATCACCTACAAGGTGCTGCTAGAACCAGCAAAACTGATGCTCTTATTAAGTCTATTTTATTGCCTCCCTGAATTAAAAACATGCCCACTGATGAGTAGAAACAGGTGCCAGAACTCAATTCTAACCTGAATTACGATGCATTAATGCATTCCAGTATTTTGCCTATGTTTTAAGAAGTCAACAAGGCATAGGTAGTGTGGAAATAGTATCTTCTGATGATCAGTTGGAATACATACCTAATAAAGACTATGAGAAGACAAAAACACTAAATGCTTTGGAACAAGCATTTTCTACTTGGGCAAATAGAAAAAAAAAACACATTTTCTACCTGGGCAAATAGAAAAAAAACACATTAAATGCGAAGTATGACACAAATCCAAAAGAAATTGTGCTTATAGGTTGAGGAGCATATATTATAAGGGCAATAATGAGAAAAAATTCTAAGGGTTGTGAATGATAGTTGGCTTACTGTGAATCAATGATGTAATATGATTCCAAATGCGTTAATGCTTCTTTCAGTCACTGAATCATTTAATATTTCATTCTACAAATATTTAATTGGACACCTTGCCAGATAACCCTAAGTGCTTACTATATGAACACGAGTAATGGTCCTTGTCTTCAAAATTTCCTATTTTAATGGAAGAGAAAGACATGAAAATTAATTACTTCAACACAGTGAGGTAAATGCAGTAATAAAAACTTATGTACATGGATTAGAAAATGAGGAATGGCCAAAGACGATTTTGCCAAAGAGAGTGTAAGTTTGAATACAGATCTGTTATTTACTGGCCATGTGAACCTGGGTAATTGCTAACTTCTCTTAGCCTTTGTTCTTCAAAATGTTACTCTGAAGATTAAATAAAGCACATAAAATGCTTGATACACATGTAAATTAGACATTAGTATCTAAAGTTTATAAAGAACTCATATTCTGGCTATTGCGAATAATGCTGCAATGAACATGAGAGAGCAATCTGAAACTATTCTTCAGTGGATAAATGGATAATGAAAATGTGGTATATGAACACAGTGGAATACTATTTAGCATTAAAACAGAAGGAAACCCTGCCACTTGCTACCACATGGATGAAACTGGATGACATTATGTTAATGAAATAAGCCAGGCTAGAATCTGGGTCTGGGACTTCCCAGCCTCCAGAACTGTGAGAAATAAAGATCTGGTATTTATACTAGCCTGTGGTATTTTGGTTATTGGCCGTCTGAGCTGACTAATACAGACAGATGATGTATATTTCACTTTACCTATGAGCAAATTGAGCACAGGGTCACTACTGGTAGGCCTAGTATTGTTGACAAAATTGCATGTTATCACTTATATGTGGAGTCTAAGAATTTTGAACTCATAGAAGCAGATAGAAAAATTATGGTTACCAGAGACTTGAGGGGTGTGTGTGAGACATGAAATTGAGGAAATTTTAGTCAAAGAATACAAAATTTTAGATAGGAGAAATAAATTCAAGAGCTCTGTTGTAAAACATGGCAACTATAGTTAATAGCAATGTATTGTATACTTGAAAATTGCTAAGACAGTAGATCTTCTGTGCTGTCACCACACATGCAAAAAGCATGTGAAGTAATACATATGTTAATTAGCTTGATGTAGCCATTCTACCACATATGCATAGATCAAAAAATCATGTTTATACCATAAATGTATACAATTATTTGTTAATTAAAAACAAAAATAACTCTTACAAATTCAACAAGAAAATGATGAATAACCCAATAGAAAACTGAGTAAAGGATATGAGCTGGCAATTCACATAAAATAAAACCCAAATAGCCAATAAACAAACAAAAGATGCACAAGCTTATGCATAATGAGAGAAGCACGAATGTAAACAGTGCAATAAAATGCACACTCAACCTAACAAGTATTTTAAAAATCTAACAGTATAGGTGGGAATGAGAGCAACAGGACCACTGCTTATAAGAGGAAAATCGTGTCAGTCACATTGAAAAGCAATTTGGCAACATTTTAAAAAGTGGAAAATACAGATACCCTACAATCCAACAAGCGTGCTTTTATATCTACACCCAAGAAGATATGATCAATTCTGGTAATTAAAGCATTTTTTATAATAGGGAAAACTGGTAACAACCTAAATGTCTCTATTAATAGGTCAAAGGATAAACATATTTTGATATGTTTGTATTATTTCATATGTACAGACCACAACTAAAATGAAGTCCGTATATATCAACCTAGATAGATCTAGAAAGGTAATATTACATCACAACAAAATAAATATTATAAATAATTTATAGATACAGGCCTAGCTATATGTATATATATGTGTGTGTATATATGTGTGTGTGTATATATGTGTGTGTGTATATATGTGTGTATATATATTATATATATAACCTGGATGGGAAGGATATATATTAAGTATATTAGAAGTTGGATTTGAGGAGACAGAGGAGAATAATACTAGAGAAAGGAATTTCAACATCTGAAATATATTATCCTTTTAAAAATGCGTAAGAAAATATGACTAATTGTTAGCATTGTTTACTTCCAGGGACTGGTTCATGGACATTCATATTATCAGTTCTGGGCATATTTTCTTAGCCTTCTTGAATTATCTTGACCTTATTCTTTTCCTTTGACTGTTGGCCACTTATTCTGGCCTCAGCTAGTCCTGTGTGCTTCTAATACCAGAGACCAATCAGCCTGGACTGGCTGCTTCCATCACTTCTTGTGTGGGGTCTGTTTACCCCAGTGGCTGTGAAAGGGGCCAAGTGATGTCACCAGAAGGTGCATGCAAAAAGGGAACTCTTGCCAATGGGAGAGAGAGGGAAGGAGCCAGCAGACATATTTTTCTCTGTCCTGAGACACTTTTTCCCACCTTAGAGCCTGCCCAGAGACATTTCAAATGGCTCTGTGAGTGGATTTTCCAAGGCACCAGCTGAATCTCTTCACAGCCCATGTTGCCAGCAAAATGTAGTGGTAACTTGCATTTGCCTCTCATCCTTTTCTTCCTCACTTCTCTTTTCCCTCACTTTCACTGTCTTAGGCTTTCATTAGCCTTGCCTTGGGCTGTTTTTCTCTCAGGAGTCTGGGTAAGATATTCTTTTTCGGACTTTTCTATATTTCAACAGTAATACATTTGTCTCTCGGCATCAGCCCTGTGGATACCAAAATCCATGCATGCCGAAGTTCCTTATGTAAAATGGTATAATATTTGCATATGACCTTTACATATCCTCCCCTATGCTTTAAATCATCCTTAGATTACTTATAAAACCTAATACAATGTAAATGCTATGTAAATAGGTGTTATACTGTACTATTTTTGTTTGTAATTTTTTTTTAATATTTTCAATCTGAAGTTATTTGAATCCACAATGCTGTGGATATGCAGGACCAACTGTACTATCCTGAGAGAGCATGAGGGCTTAATACACAGTGGCTACTATTATTAAGATTGCTACAGCCAAATTATAAATAGATCCTGCAAGTATTGGAGCCACTAAATTTGAAGAAATCACAAATTATCAGACTTGGAGGAGACCTGAGCTACTATTTAGTCCAAACTTTGATTAATTAATCTGTAATTCACATAAATGATACCACTGAAAAGTCAGGATTTTTGCTTGGACTTGTAAACTACAGAATGCCTGATTTGAGATGTAAGTCAATATCCAATCAGGCCTTAAGTTTCAGTAATGTGGCGGGTATCATTTTCCCAACGATTCCACTTCCCGCAGAAAGTTGAGCACACTTTGGACTCACAATGGGGGGGCACTTACTCTCCACTGTGGTTGAGGTTATCGTAACGCAGAAAGAAGCCTGCGTAGATGGTCTCAGTGAGCAGGGCATAGATGGCGATCATGATCAGCAGCACTGCCAGCTTCAGGACGGAGTTCAGACGGAGGAAAACTGCACAGGTCACCATGGCCAACACCCCCGTGAAGACAAAGTACTGGAAACAGAGAATGCAGGTGGTCAGATTCAATGGGGGCAGCAGTTCCCTCTCCTAGCCATGGACGCTGGTAGGTCTTACACACATTTGCAGAGAGTTTCCATTTGGAGGTCTCAAGGCCTCCTGTAATTCAACAGGTCCCAAATCAATCAAACTCTTCATTTGCCTACTGCCAAGCCCTACTTTATGGCATTACTATTCACAGCATTTCCCAAGCCAATAACTTTGGTTTCATCTTCGTTGCCTTCTTCTTCCCCACACAGGCCATCCTATGTTGGTAGATTCTACTTTTTTTTTTTTTTTTTTTTTTGAGATGGGGGCCTCATTCTGCCGCCCACGCTGGAGTGCAGTGGTATGAGCTCGGCTCACTGCAACCTCCTCCTCCCAGGTTCAAGCAATTCTCCTACATCAGCTTCCCCAGTAGCTGGGATTACAGGCACGTGCCACCACACCTGGCTAATTTTTCTATTTTTAGTAGAGATGGGGTTTCACCATGTTGGCCAGGCTGGTCTTGAACTCCTGACCTCAGATGATCCACCCACCTTGACCTCCCAAAGTGCTGGGTTTACAGGCGTGAGCCACTGCGCCCGGCTGATTCTTCTTTCAGACCTCCCCTTCAGCCAGCCTTCTTCCACACCGTTTCTGTCTTAGTTCTCACCGACAGCTCTAGAATAGTTTTCTGGCAGCTCTGCCTGCAGTTAGCCCCAGTCCCCACCCCACACCTATATCGTTCTCTACCCAGTATTTCTAAAGCACAGATCTGATCGTGCCACATCTTAACTTGAAGTTCTTTCATAGCTCTCCACGATCTCAAATTATATTCTCCTTTCTCAATAGCAAAGCTCACAAGGCCATCATATATCCGATTTCCTTTCACCCTCTAAACCCTTCTCCCATGTCCCAGGGCCCTGTTGCTCGACTCTCATCCATATGCCTAGGGCTTATTCCTCTGGCAAATGTCAGCTTAGGTGTTCTTTCCTCTGAGAAGCCTTCCTCAATATCTCCAGGTACTTTTGGATCTTGCTTCATTTCTCCACAGCACCCTGAATAGACCAGTATCACCCTGTATTGGAATTAAAAAATTGCAAATTGCAAATTTGGAATTAGCCAAGAGCTGGAATATTAGAGTAGCCCTTAGGTGTCAGTCTACCCCACCAGATTTCAGCCTTTTATGGGAAGCTTCCCAGCCTATTTCTTCCCTTAGAGAAGTATCCTAATATATCATTCTGGATGGTGGATTCAGACTCTGACTATTGGGAACAAAAAGAATAAAACTTGCATTATCAAAGCCCCATTTTGTGGCAATATTGTGATCTCTATATACATTTTCATTTGTAACATTCAAAGTAACTGGTCAAGATGGGAGTCATAATTCCTATTTTATAGGTTAAGAAACCGAGGTTCATAGAGCTTAAGTAAATTGTCCAAGATCTCTTGGCTATAAAGTGGCATCTAGGTCACCAGGATATAACCAACTCACATAAATGGGACTCTAGTTAAAATATTGGACTTGATAATTTCTAAAATTCCTTTTCGTCTTGTTATACATGGCTGTTTGTAACAACTTGTCTTTTCTATTACATAGAGAGACAATTTTTGTATGGGCAGGGGTGGTGGGTAAGAATTTCCAAAAATGCCTAAGTAATTACTGAAGATTATTTATAGATTTCTAAGCCTAACTGGTTAATTTATGCATCCTTTCAACGAATATTGACCTTGACAAGTGTGGAGAGTGTCCTGATTGCGTTCTCTCTGAGGGCAAAGGCTCCATACCTTTGTGGTACATGGGGTGGACTCATGAGTGAAAAAGGCATTTCCTTGCCCTTAGGAGCCTAGTGTCTAGAGTCTCCTTTACTTCTGTCTTTTCCTTTTCCAAGAAATCCAATTATTTTCTGGTCTCAAATGGGATGATAGGCTTTCTTCAGCTGTTCTTTAAGATCTTGGGGAAGATTTTTAGGTAATTCATTTTGATGCCTCTGTGTAGGAAGCTGTGTGTGAAGTGACTGGGCAATAAGAAGTTTATTCTCCAGAGCTCAGGGAAACTCTAAGCCCCTCCAGTCTGACAAAGGCCAAAGAAAGAGGACTAGATCTGCGGGGTCCCATTTCATTGTTACCTGTATCACAACAAGGGGTGGTGCATGGCTTTTTGCAAATTATAAATCATTTATTGGATAAAAAGGCATTGAAATGATTGTGTCCTTGGAACAAAAACTTATGTGGTCACAACAGTTAATTTATAAAATGTAATAAGCATTTATTGTGTGCCTATTACAATCAAGACATGGTGCCAGGCACTGGAAATTCAAAGGAGAGTAAGATGGCCCAGGCCAAAAGGAAGTTGTGGTCTAAAATGTAAAGCAGACATAAAAACACCAGCAATAATCGTGGTGGAAAGTGCTTTGCCAGCAATGTGACCAAATGCAATGTGGGTACAGAGGAAGGACAAAGCGTTCTGCATTTTGCAAGCATGTCTGAAGAAGGCTCTATAGGGGACATGAGTTTGAACTGGACCTTGAAGGACAGAGAGGATTTCACACAGTAGAAAATGGAAAGGGATGGGCATTCTAGGAAGACAGAATAGCATGAATGCAAAAGTGTAAAGGAACAAGGTGTCAGGAGGATTAATTCCTTGGGTCTTATTAGAGAATCATACAACTACTCATAAAGAGAACTAGTAACACAAGCAGAAGAAAAGATTTGAATGTGTTGCTCTCCTCCTTTCTCTAACAAGGCTGCTGAAGATATAATAGGCAAATATAATTGTACATTTGCACAATGTGTTGATGGACCCACCAACAAAACCCTTCTCGTTTTGTTGCCTCAATCAGTTGTGGCAGTATGCTCTCGCCTTCTTTACCCCCATCCCCCATTCCGTTGAAAGGAATCACCCACTGCCTTGCATGGTTTAGGTAACTTTTTACTTTAAAGTATAAAGGTGAATCTTTTGGAGGTGATATAAACCATGGGACATCAAACAGAATGAGGCCCCTGGACAACATCAGAGGAATCTACTCTATGCATTTTATACCTTGAGTGAATAGTCAGGGTGGGACCAGGAAATGGGAGAACAATAGGAAGCTACAGAAGTATTAGGACTTTGTAAAAGCTTTGGGAAAACATTTCTCTTTTGCTGGGTCTGGACCCATAAATTGTACGTCTCCTGTAACTTGGGAAGAAACTGGGCTCAATGCAATTACTTAGTCTCTGTCAAAAAACAAGCAATTTTTGTGTCATATTACTCTGGGAACTTAGAAGGCCCACAGCTCCTAAACTCTCCCCTAAATGGATCCTGGGTATAAGGGGCTCATAGGTGTAGCAGGACAGAGTTAAGGGGCAAAACCACGCTGTAAAAAATCCTCTTGCATGGAAACCTGTACTTTATTCTGCAGTCCATAAGGAACCACAGATGAGTTTCATACTTGTAATGGATTCATTAGGTCAATGCCTAAGAAATAAATTGTGGTAGGGAAGAATGTACGAAGTATCACGATTAATGGAAAAAAGCTGAGACTTAAAGACAAGGTCTTGGCAGATCTACCCAATAAACTTAGCAAGATATAAAAACTGGATAACATTGTCTAGTTTTATGGGGAGGTAAGAAATAGAGAGGAGTCAGAGATAGCACTAAGATTTCCACTTTGTATTAATCCATTAAGTAAGAAAAAACTTAAGATAAAGCATGGGGAAAAGGCAGTGAGTTCTTTTTTAGGCCTATCAAGCTTTAGGTATAGAAGGGGTGATTCAGGAAGGATGTTCAGTGAGTGATGACATAAATGAGGCTGAGATTCAGAAGGCAGATGGGGTCTGGAGACACACATTTAGCATCATTCAGCTGAACTTACAGGTGTGGAAGAAATTAAGCAGAATACAAGTAAAGACAGAAGACACAGAGACTAGCATTGAGAGCCTACCATGTTTGAAGGACTGTGGAAGAAGAGAAATAAGAATATTGATTAGGCATTGTTGGGGATGTGTGGAGGAGAACTAGAAGACAGTAGTGAAGAAACATGTGCCCGAAGAATAAAGAGCTCTATATACAAGAGTTTTCAGAGGAGCATTTAAATGACAACAAAAAGTCTTCAAAATAATTTTAAACTGGAAAGCAGGGTGTAAAATTGTATATACACTATGATTACAAGAATGCAAAATATGTGTACACAGACATGACATGGCTTTTGAGTGAATTATTTCCTTTTGTAATGTCCTTTAGTTTTATTTTAATGTGCAATATCAAATGAAGCAGTAGGTTGAATGCAGTGTTTCGGGGTAAATCCCTGTACTCCAGAGGACTCTGCCTGGGGTTCTCTGTTTTTTCCTAGACCTTTTAATGACAAAAAATAATAATGCCAAGTTTTGTATGAGAAATGTTAGGTAGTGAGCAAAGTTCCCAGCAATCTCTGATAAAGGAAGCAGACAAGCTATGCATTGTAAGTGCGTCACCTTTGCCTTGGGAAAGGATATAATGACACCTCAGCTTTTACTGTTAAAAAAATTGGTTAGGAAAAAGAAGTCAAAGGCATTTCAGTAGGTAAAATAAAATGTAGACAGGAGAAGACAAAAAACCCCTACAGATGTGGAGGTGTGAAAGACACCAGATTCATCTTAGATGAACTCCAGGTAAGATGGGTGGAGGGACCAGCTGGGTTGGGGATGTCTGTAAATCAGCAATTAAGTTGGTGGAAAGTAGATCTAATAATTAAGCCTAAATATTTATTGGGTACGTATTCTGTGAATGACGTTGAATGACTTTATGTGTTTCATCTCATTTAATTCCTTAAATGACTCAAGGACAGGTATTATTCTTGGGTCCACTTTACAGAAGAGAGGAAGTGTATGTAACACTTTTCTTCTTCTGAATACACAAGATTTTCCTCTCTCAGATATTCTGGCTTGGGAAATCAATTTCTTCAATGTCTGTACTGAAAAACTTGGAATTTCATGATTTGACAAGGTATTAAGGGTAGCAACAACTGAACCTGTTTCCATAAAACAGTTTACAAACTAAATCATGCATTATTCCACAATTGTTGACTGAGAACCCACTATGCACCAAAAATTGTGCCAGGCTGGAAGGACATTGTCAATGCACCATAAATTGCCTTGGCAATATATGCACAATTTACTCTTAGGAGGAAGAAGAATTATTTTGCACATGATAACTGACGAAGGAATTGAGCATCTACCCACACAGGTCAGACAAACTGGATTCCCTGAAGCTATCTGGTTGCTGCCCAAATCCCACAACTTCTTGAACTCATGGGACAAGAAGGAAAGAAATCAAACAGCCAATTTTTAAAAGTCACTATGATTCAAAGAAATCATCTGGACTTATTGCTTTACACAAAATCTGATTCTTAGCAATTATAGCTCTTGGTATAAGCAGCACAGTGAAGTGTATCCAGGCAAATGACAGAAGCTGCTCTGCTTCTTCTGAGACCAGCCTGGACTCTCCAGAAAGTCGAGCAAGGAGGGTATCATAAACCTGGGGACCACCACAAGGTGCTGGGAAGATAGCTTGTCTGACTCTCCAGGGTGTTCACTGGGTTGTGTTAAGTAGGAGAAAAGAAAATTTTGTATGTGGTTTGTGCTCTGGTACATTCTTAATGGTCCTTTGGTTCATTCAAGATGCTGGTTTTCCAAGGTTGTATTTTTGAAAAATCTTCTGCTATTCATACCACTGTCTTTTACTACGCAATATGTTTCCCCTACCCATTTTATGATTTTGTCTTTATTATGGTTTGAGTAATTTGATTATGATGTGCCTTCATGTGCCTGTGTGTGTTTATATTGAGGTTTTGGACCTGTGGATGTATGGTTTTCATCAAATGTGGAAAAATTCAGGCCACTATTTCTTTGAATAAGTTTTCAATCTCCTTGTCTTTCTCTTAGTCTTTCTTTTAGGTTAGGAGCTAGGACTCCAATTATACATACAGTATGCTGCTTGAAGTTGTCCCCAATACTGCTTTTATTTTAATTTTTGTATTTCATTTTAGATACTTTATATTGCTATGTTATCAGTTTCACTATTTTTTTCTTCTGCACTATCTAATTTTGTCTATCATGAATACAGTCATAATATTTATTTGCTTGGCTGGGTGCAGTGGCTCATGCCTATAGTCCCAGCACTTTGGGAGGCCCAGGCAGGTGGGTCACTTGTGGCCAGGAGTTTGAAACCAGACTGGCCAACATGGAAAAACCCCATCTGTACTAAAAATAATGATAATAAAAAGCTTAGTTCAGTATGTTGGCGCATGCCTGTAATCCCAGCTACTTGGGAGGCTGAGGCACAAGAATTGCTTAAACCTGGGAAGTGGAGGTTGTAGTGAGCCAGGGTTGTACCACTGCATTCCAGCCTGAGCAACAGAGTGAGACTCTGTGTCAAAAAAAAAAAAAAAAAAAAAAAAAAAAGCTAATTCAAATATACACAGTCAAATCTGAGTTGGTCTTTTTTGGTTGACATTTTTCCCCTTGTTATCAGTCATATTTTCCTTCTCCTTTTGATGCCTGGTAATCTTTGATTGGGTGCCAGACACTGTGTATTTACCTTGTTAAATCCTAGCTATTTTTGTATTCCTATGCATATTCTTGAAATTTATTCTAGGACACATATTAAATTATTTTAAAAGGTTTGATCTCTTTGGATCTAACTGTTAAGATTTTAAAGGAAGAATCAGAGAAGCATATGATGTGGGAACAATTATTTTACTCTACTGAAGCAAGACTTTTCTGAATACTCTAACCTAGTACCCCATGAATCTTTTTCAGTCTGACTGGTGGGAACAAAATTATTCTCAGCTCTGTGTGGTTCCAGGCACTGATCCTTCCACATGGTTCTTTTCCCGTGTCAGTTTCCTCACATGCATGTACTGATTGAACCCTTTTCAGATCTCTAGGTTTTGCTCTCTATGCAACTCCCCAGAGTAGTGTGTTCTGCAGACTCTAGCCACCTCGGTCTCCCGGGACTCTCAGCTTAGTATTCTGAAATCAGGGAGTCCACCTTGGTTTCCTCTTCCTGAGCCATAGTCTAAAAACTCTCTTAAAGCAATAATAAAGCTCAGGCAATCACTTGCTTCCTGTCTTTCAGGATTATTGTCCTTCACTGACTGATGCCTAGTGCCTTGAAAACTATTGTTTCATATATTTTGTTTGTTTTTAGTTATTTCAGATGGAAAGGTAAATCTTGTTCCTGTTAGTCTATTGGAAGAATGCTTCCTTTCTCTTTAAATATTTTAAAACACACATTGTGGGCCCTGTCCTGCTGGGCCCTTTGGTCAATATTGAATAGGTATACAATATTATCTTCACTCCTTAAGTCAATAAATTTGAGAGGATGGAAAGGATGTCCTAGATAAATAAACCAACGGTAGGAAGGATGGAGTGTGAGTGCTAAGATGACACCATCAAGGTATGTGAGATGGCAGGGAGGAGAGTGCTGAAGGAGTTGGGCCTGCCAAACCACGTTATGGAAAGAGGGAGGCTTGAAGGCTGGGTAGGACCTGAATAAATGGAGAAGAAAGGGAAGGAAATGCCAGCATGCCAAGATACAGACGATCACATCTCTATGGAAAAATGGGCTCTTCAGGACCCTTTATGTAGGGACATGGATGCAGCTGGAAACCATCATTCTTAGCAAACTATCACAAGAACAGAAAACCAAACACCGCATGTTCTCACTCATAGGTGGGAACTGAACAATGAGATCACTTGGACTCGGGAAGGGGAACATCACACACGGGGGCCTATCATGGGGAGGGGGCAGGGGGGAGGGATTGCATTGGGAGTTATACCTGATGTAAATGACGAGTTGATGGGTGCTGACGAGTTGATGGGTGCAGCACAGCAACATGGCACAAGTATACATATGTAACAAACCTGCACGTTATGCACATGTACCCTAGAACTTAAAGTATAATAATAATAAAAAAAAAAAAAATAAATAAATAAATAAAAAATGATCAAAGCACCCTTAAAAAAAATAAAAAATAAATAAATAAATAAATAAACCATAGAAAGCTCTGCTATTGCAGATACAGTGAACTGTTTATTCAGATGTGCCAGAGCATATAATAAAGGGGCATGATTCTAAAATTAGGGTCTTCCCACTGAGTCCCCTGAGAACCACATCCAGGTGTTTGAGATAATGACACTCTGGGTTTGTGCATGTGATTTGCATTCATTTCACAAACCTGTGCCTTTCTTTCTCCTCGACTACTCTCCAACCTTGACTGGAATATAGCTTTCTTCACTTTCATTCCCGGCGTCTTCACTCCTTTTTAGCATCTGACAAGCTTTGAATTTAGAACTAAATTATACTTTATATCATACATTGTAAAAGCCTCATTTTTTATATTACATCATCCTGTTTGATAACATGTTTTTGGACTGGATATTATTTCTCATAGGATGAGGCAGAAATGTCAGGTATACATTTGAAGAAACCAAGGCTCGCAAAGATGAAGTGGTTTGCTTGGGGACACATACTTGTGAGTATGTGAGTGCTGGGGAGTTGGATTAAGTCTTTCAGAAGGTCTGAATATCTAATCCATTTTAGTTTGGCAATGCCTAGTCAGTGAAGCGTGTGCACACACATACACATGCACACATACACACACACACACACACACGCGTATCAGAATGGCAAATGGTGGGTCAGATCAGGTGGTTGTTGCAGCTGGTGAATTTGGCCTATGGCCATAGTTTGCTGACCTCCTGAACAAGATGACCCTTTCATTGTGGAGAAAATGGTAACATCAATCCATATTCATTTTATCTCACTTTTAAACATTTCTATTTTTGAGTGTGTTTCATAACATACACTAGTATATTACACATGGTTGTTCAGGTATGTACAGGTGTTTGTTTGATGATAACATACATTGGCATTACATGCTCAAAGCCTTTTTGCTGAAAATAATAAATAAATCATAGCTGACATTTAATGAGCAGATACTTTGTGCCAGGTGTGGCTTCTAAACACTTTAAATGGATTAATTCACTTAATTATCATAATCACCCAATAAGGAAGACCCTACTTTTATCCCCATTTTACAGATAAGGAAACTGAGGCACTGAAATAAAGCTGTGTGATCAAAAATCTTACCCACCACTTTCTTAGGATTTGGCTAATCTCTGAGTGCTGTGGTCTTGTGTTTGGGGGTTCAGGTGTTGGGTCAAGGGTATACATATTAATTCAAAGTGATCTGTGGGCACAGATAAATAGCTGCTTCATGTCAGATGCCATGTGAGGAGCTAAATACTTGCTAATCCATCTAGGCAGGCACCATGAGAACATATTGTTTAACTCCACCGTAGTCATGTAAAGAAGGTATAAATTTTCCCATTTTACAGATGAGGAAACTGAGGTTCAGAGAGAGTAAGAACTGATTCAAGGTTCCACTGCTAGGAAGTGAGGGGGCTTAATTGGAAATGAAATGCAGCTTTTGCCTAGCTCTGACTCTCCAATTCCGGGCCACTTACTCTGTCCAAAAGTTGAGATGTTTCCTAAGCCCCTTAAGCCAAGAATTTCTCAGGGAGCCGTTGTCCCACAGAGTACACTAAGCTGGGGCTCCACTCATTCCTAGGTGGAAGGAAGTCCCAGGGCCATGGTCTGGCCAATGTAGCCCCTAAACGGAACTTAGTCCCATCCTGTCCTGCATATCCTTAGTAGAGTCTAGTTTCTCCTCTAGGGACTAGGCCAGATAAAGAATAAGGTGGATATGGTTCAAATTATAGTACCAAGGCTTGATAATAGACTGAAAAAGAGAAGGAAGGAAGGACAGAAAGAAGAAGGGAAGGAAAGAAGTGAGGAAGAAATAAGATCAGGCAAGTGTGGCCCTAAGCAGCACTGAGCAAGCTGCTTTCTGAGCTCTAGTTTTATTATCTATAACATGGAGACAGTAATAGCCTCTATCTCAGACATCTGAAGGATTTGATGATGTTATGCATATCAAGCATGTGCTCTATGCAAATGGATGGAGGGAGAGGAGGGTTGGTCTCCTTGTTGGAATGTTTCTGGGACCAATTCTTAGACCTAGAAGAGACTACAGGGAGCCTTTTCTCCATTCATATGTTGGAGGGGCTTCTGAGTGTGGCAGCCTCTCAGAGAACAAGAATCTACCCAGAGTCCTAGGTATGGGGTTGACTGGGGTCTGCTGGGACATCTTAGCTGTTCTACTTTATGACCCAGGATGTCTACCCTAATATGTAAAGGTCTGGGTTGTGAATAACAGACCCCATAGGCTGACCCCAAGGCCCAGAAACAGACCACTGGCTCTGTGGTCAACGTAGAGTAACACACACAAATTATGATCATAGGTGGCCTGTTGGGATGCCTCCAGACCACATGGTGCTTCTGGCACTCTCTGTACCATTTAAGTTTAGTTGTAATTTTCTGCCTTTGTAACTCCCTCCCTCCCTCCTTCCCCCCTCCCTCCCTGCCTCCCTTCCTTCCTCCTTCCTTCCTCTTCCTTCCCCCTTCCTTCCCCCTCCCTTCCCCTTCCTTCCTTCCTTCATTCCTTCCTTCCCTTTCCTTCCTTCTCCTTCTTTCCTCCCTCCCTTCCCTCTCCTTCCTTCCCCTTCCTTCCTTCTTTCCCCTTCCTTCCTTCTTTCCTTCCCTTTCCTTCCTTCCCCTTCTTTCCTCCCTCCCTTCCCTCTCCTTCCTTCCCCTTCCTTCCTTCTTTCCCCTGCCTTCCTTCTTTCCTTCCCCTTCCTTCCTTCCTTCCTTCCTCCCTTCTCCTTCCCTCCTTCCTTCCCCTCCCTTCTTTCCTTCCTTCCTTCCTCTTCCTTCCTTCCTTCTCCTTCCTTCCTTCCCCTTCCTTCCTTCTTCCTTCCTTCCTTCCTTCTCCTTCCTTCCTTCCTTCCTTCCTTCCTTCCTTCCTTCCTTCCTTCCCTCCTTCTCCTTCCTTCCTTCTCCTTCCTTCCCCTTCCTTCCTTCCCTCCTTCCTTCCTTCCTTCCTTCCTTCCTTCCTTCCCTCCCTCCCTCCCTCTCCTTCCTTCCTTCCTTCTCCTTCCTTCCTTCCTGCCTTCTTTCCTTCCTTTGCTCCTTCATTTCCTCCCTCCCCACCTCTTTCCTTAATGCAGCAAACACTGTTTGAGAAAGAACTCTGCCTGCTAATGGAGATAACAGTGCATTCTGCTACAGGATTTTACAAATAAGCTAGGAGAAATGCATAGAGAAGGAAGAGATAAGGGCAAATGGAAAACGGATAGAAGGAAAGGTGAAAAGGAAGAAAAGGAGGAGAAAGAGGGAGAAAGAAATGAGGAAGGTGTAAAGATGAAAAAGAGGCAGAGGAGGGAGCAGGAAAGAGGACTGGGAAACAGAAAATATAAGGGGAGAAGGAAAGGCAGAAAAGGGGAAGAAGAAAAAGGAAAGAAGAAGAGGCAGAAGAAGGAAAACAGGCCTCTTGAGTACTTTCTATGGCCCTTCAGCCAGTCTTGTTTATTTAGAGCTCGTAGAGATATATCTATGTCCAACTCTCACCAAGGGGAGCTCGTAAATAAATACCTCTGGGTAGGAGCAGATATCTGTAAACACAGCTGAGGAATTGAAAGTCAGGTTCTTCAAGGGTATCGACTTGTCAAAATCACACCACAGCTGCGGATTAAAAAAAAGAACAACAAAAACAAAAACAGGAACAACAAAGTCAGTGTGAGTGCTGGAAATGGAGCAGTGTGCTATCAGTGGCCGTGCTTCAGCACGGGTAGACTGAACCCTAGAGGGGACTTGAAGTCAGAATGGAAGTGCCAAAGTGCCAGCTTTGATTTCTTTTATTTAAAAAACAAGTGCTTGCTCAGAAACAGCTTCCGTAAGCCAGTCATGAAACTAAGTTTAGACTGCTCTGTTGGCCCCATCATTTGGGGTCACTGGAGTGTGCTTGTGGAGCTCAGAAGAGAAAGCCAGATGGCAGGAGAAGAGGTCTCGGGTAAACTCACAGCCTGTCTCCAGATCAACAGCTGGGAGGACTTGAAGAATCTGAAGGGGTACATTTTCCAGAAAGATTCTTAGCATTGGGGTGATGGGCATTTCCTAGGACAGAAGTTGCTGCAGGAGATTTTGTGGTATTAGGAAAAGAGTAACTACCATTGGCCAAATGCCTCCTCTGTGCCAGACACTTTGTACAAAAAAGCCTCACAACCACCTTGTGATGTAGCTGCTATTTTTAATCCCCATTTTACAATTGAAAAGTATGAAACTCTGAGAAGTAAAGTAACTTGTCCAGGGTCACAGAGCTGGTGACTGGTGGATCTGAGATTTGAACACAGGTCTATCTGACTCCAAAGCCTCTGATCTTCCTACCACACTACCCATGGAGGCACAGTTGGCCCCAGAGGTAACCCTGACCTAGAGTCATTGGGCTTACTTACAAATTCTGCACCCCTGAAATATCTAATTTGTTATCAAGACTTAATTTGAGGTCCTGGCTACTTCTCTGCAGCCTGTGATCAGTTGATCCCATGTACTTCCATTTCAGTTATCATAATCTATAACATATTCATTAGATGATGAACTAAATTAGATGATAATTTTCCTTTTCCTCTTTTCCCTTATCCATAGAGCCTTCACTAGAAGGACAACCACAGAACTTAAGTAATTACTGGGCCAAATTGGACAGTGATTTCAGGCAGTCTAGCCCTCTAAGTCACAGGCCAACAATTGTGGGAGTCCATAGCTTGGGTCCCTGAACACTTGGGGACCCTCGCTCAGGCCCAAAGGACAGAGTGACGGATTCAACCACATGACAACACCTCAACTAGCCTCTCTCAACATGCCAAGTTTAAGACCTGGAACCAAACAAATCACCTCCAAAATCTAACTGCCTGAGTCATGGACAACACAGACTACTTGTAAAAGCACAGAAAATACCTATAACTACCATGGTACAATTCTCAAGAGAAAATGAAACCATGACAATGTGGATCATCAAATTAAACAGTGATAAATATCATGGCAGTTGGAAATTCATCTGAGTCTATGTGTCACGTGAAATACAAACTCTTAGACAGTCATAGGCGAGATACTCAGCTTTCCTGAAATGCAGTTTCCTCATCCATTAAATGGGGACAATAATACCTACCTGTACCACATAGTAGGTGCTCAATAAATGGCAGCTATTTCATTTCCATTTCCCCCACCCCACTCCCACTCCCAGAGATACAATTTAGCATATTAGAAGGGCGAGGGTCATGGAGTCAGACAGAACTTATTAGCAAGTTATTTCATGTCTCTGAGCCTCAGTTTCCTCAGCCATAAAGTGGGGATAATGAAACTTACCTCACGGGGTTTATGTGAGGATTAAATATGAAAAATATGTAAAGGTCCTCCTTCAGCGCATGGCACATAGCAGGTAGGTACTGATACTTGATAAATGTTAACTCTTATTTACAATGTAATTGGCCACTGACAATGTGGAAATTGAAGGGCTTTTGGAACTCCTTTGGAGAAAATAACCTATCCCGCTGGGAAATAGACAATTTTCCAACAGTAAAATGCACAGTTTTGGCAGTAGCCACATCTTTGTTATCTTTCCCTAAGCTTGGGGCTAGACCAGGCACATAAAGGTAACTGGTACCAAGGAAGGGTAATGCAGGAAGCTGCAGGCTCCGTAAACTTCATGCTCAACTGCACACTAGACACCAGAAGGTTGGTGGATGTGGGATGCTTACGATATTTAAGATGGCACCCAGGAAATTAATCAAGATGGATGCAAAGATGATGACGTTCCGGGCCAAATAGGTCTCATTAATCCAACAGCAAGTTTTCCGGAGGATGAGGGGCAAACACTTATAATCCTCTGCTGTGGTGATGAGGACCAGAGCCGAGTGCAGCATAATCAGAATGGAGAACTGGATGGTCATTGGCATCACTCTGCAGGGAAACACAGAATGTTGGATCATTGGCATCAATTGTCTGAGCAACACTGAAATTCTATTCCTGGTCTCCCTTTCCCATCCCTTGCATCGGACAATTATTTGAAAGGTCTGTTTGTCCAAGAAAAAGGTTATGAGCAGGAGAGATTTTTAAAAATTACACGCATCCCAGAGCACTCTCTCTATTGAGAAACTTTGCATAAAACAGAATATTTGGCCTGATTTATTGCTCCTGCCCACTTTTCCCCTCTTCTTTTATTATTAATTTTTGTCACTAGACAACTGCTGTCATGGCAACACACCACTCTAGTTTGGTATCAACACTTTGGCTGTGGGATGAACCCACATACCCTTTCCCTTTCAAGGTGGGTTTTATGAAACTTTCTCCCTCCATCTATCCTGATAACAAGAATTGGATTTGGCATTGGTTTTAAGTTGCTCAGTTTGGTTCCTGGTTACTGTGGTTTTCATGGACTATACCATAAGTTATTTGAGACATGGGTAAGGAGAACTCATCCTTGTCCAAGGTATCAGCATTGCTCTCGAGTTTACATCTTGAGTTTCAAGCTCTCATCAAAACTCTGTCCCATGGTAGCCTGTGTCGGTTGGACACCTGTGCTTGGTGTCAGGATGCTTAGTAAGTCTGTGATCTAAAACTCCATCTCTGGAGGCATCTTTAACTCCTGTCTCTCCTATCAACCTATTTATCACCATGCATGCTGCTTCTCCTTGGGAATTAACTGTTCTCAACTCTGTGTCTAGCCATTCATGTCCTACACTGGCAGCTCTAATTTTTTCATCTCTATTTCAGTCAGCAAACTCATGCAGGTGTTAAAGGGTACCTTGATAGAAGTGGTGGGAGAGTTTATATCTGCTCCTTTTTCTATAAATTGAGGTGTATTCATCTGCATTTAATATCTTCCATTGGCCAGTGCTAAATAAATGTGTGTTTAGCAAATAAAGTTGAACTCACCTTCTTTTCCTAACACTATCTCTTACTATCCTCCTCCTTAAACTTCTTATGTAATATTAATAACAGCAGTATAAATAATGTATTGAGTTCTGATTATGTGTTAGCTACTATGCTGAGCATTTTATATATAATATCTCATTTCCATTCCTTAGAATAAACCAAAGAGGTCTTTTTATCTCTTTTTTTTCCAGATGAAGATTCAAGGCTCAGAGGGAAGAAATCTCCCAGCCATCATACAGTTGGTCAGTGTTAGAGCCAGAATTTAAAGTCCACTCTGCTATACCATTCTGGCATTCTAATCACTTTGGTAAGTAATAGATCTCCCGTGTTTGCATTAATCTCTTTTGCTTTTATGGTTTCATCATAATATTTATTCATTCAACAAGTCTTCTTCCTGGGTATACAGTGGTAGGCATCAGGGGTACTGGGGCCAAAGACACATCTTCCTCATCTAGGTGATCACAATTGAGAGAGGAATATAAATATGCAAATGATAAACTATTTATATACTATGCTAGGATCTATAAAGAGTTATAAACAAACATCAATTGAAAAATAGGAAAGGGAATCAAGGGAGGCTTCAAAAAAGAGGTAACACTGGGTTAGGCTGTGAAGGTTAAAGAGAAGGCTTGCAGATAGGGAAGAGCGGGGAGCACGAGCAAAACATCAGAAGAATGGGAGTGACCAGTATCTTCAAAGTTTCCCAATAACCCAGGCAGTGTGGCTATGCTCAGGAGCTTTGTCCTGTAGGCAATGTGCAGAAGGAAGTAATCAAATCTGTGTGTTTGAAAGACAACTGTGGTGGGAGGTGGAGGATGAAGTGAAGAGGAAACGTGTTTAGCAGATTTAAATAGTTGAGGCATGAGTTAATGAGGGAGGAACACAGGACCAGTATGATAATTGGAGAATGCAGGGAAAGATGTGGAGGTATATTAATATGTGGTTTGTATGTATGTGTAGGGGGTATTTGAGAGAGGGAAGTCATTAAGGATGTCACTGATGTCTTTCCGTTGTAACTGGGTAAGTGCAGGAAAAGAAGCTAGTCTGTACAGGAGATAAGTTGATAAAGTTGATTTTGGACACCATGCATGTTTGGTACTTGTGGATCATTCAGTTACAGATATACAGATGTCTAGGCAGTGAGGGACAATTGAGGAACTCTAAGGCTGGAGGGAATAGGTGGTGATTGAAGATCGAGTAATGGAAGCATCTGCCCAAGGATAGTGTGTACAGCAAGAATCAAGAGGACCCAAGATGAGCTGTGGGAGATGTTAATGGACTGGAAGAAAAGAAGGCAGCAAAGGGAATTTATGAAATGTGGTTAGATAAGCAGGAGAGCAGGAGTGCATGGCATTGTGGCAGCAGCAGGGGGGATAAGAAATTCACAAGGAAAGAGTAATCAAGAATGTCAATTTCTTCTGCATGGTGAAGCTACCTTAAGACTGTAAAGTGACTCCTCCCACAGCTTCAGCTATTGTTGGTAGAGGTTTTGTTTTGTTTTTCACTGGCAAAGTTTTGATTTTATGGATCACCTTGACAAGAAATCTCTGTAGGAATTCTATATAAGAACAGAAGGTTGGTGCATCAGTGAGTTCCCAGAGGGCTCTAGGCAGATGGGAAACTTCCCTCCAAACAGGCTGGAAAAACACTCCCTGACAACACGCCATTATTTCTGGGCACCAGGGGAGATAAATGAAAGAGAATGCAGGTGGATCATTTCGTCAGGAAGTCCCATGAGAGAGGGGGCCAATTGCAAGCCTCATGTGGCTCAGTCACAGGAGGCAACCAACCAGGACAAAAATGTCTCTTTTCAAAGTGTGAGGCAGAAGCAAACCAGGGAAAGGCAGGTTTGAAAGATGCTCAGCTGGAGCCTCAAATTCTTACATGGCCACCACTGCCTGTGGACCTCCGCATGGCATACAGGGCCTTGAGTGTCTGCTCTTGGCTCTTTCCTGACTTTTTTTTTCCTCCCTCACCCTTCTGCACCCCATGGTCTGGGCAATGTTGAACTATGTGCAGTCTGCCCCCAGTGCTATGCACCTTCTTCTGCCTTATGGGCACTTAACATGGCATGTCCTGTTCTTCATGTAAGGCTCAGCTTTCCTTTGGATTCTTCCATGACACCTGGCATAGGGCTGAATACACAGAAGGTGCTCAATAAGTATTCATTGACTTATGCTTTTTCTGGGAAGGGAAGACTCTGCTTCTCCCCTCAGCAGCCTTCATAGGGAAGAAGACTTCCACCTACATGCCCAGACTATTCCTCTGCCTGCTCACTGTGTTTCTCCAACGAAGGAGGAAGGGCGAATCCAGAAACTGTCGGAGGTGCTCAGTGGACCTCATTTTCCTTGGAGGGCAGGGTCATTGTTAAAGGTCAGTGTTTATGCATAGTTCAGATGCTTATATTCTCCTCCTCTTCGATCCACTGAGACAACAAGGAAGCCAGAGCCTTGATCTACCCTATGGGAGGAGGGCTGACCATCTTTTCTCTTTGGCCGGGGTATCTCTGCCTTTAAAGAAGAAAGCCCAGGTTGGCTTAACCCTGGCTCTGGGCACAGATGGCACCTTCTCAGGTCTGCCTCATTCACCTTTGGCACTGGTGGGTGTGCGCTGGTTTGTTCTTTGGCAGCATCATAGTGGCAGATCTCACACCAGAGTTTAATGGTGGGATCTGAAGGCCAGCAGAGAAGAGATTCAGGATGGAGGCCATGTGGTCTCTTGACTTTAGCCACATTTTGTATACCAGCTTTTATCATAGTTTTGCATAGGCTACCTGGGCAATTGTTTGGAAATTTATAAAATTGATGTTTTTTTTTTTCCCATTTAGTGATTGAACTTTTGTGTAATCTTTGGCATGATGGGGAGTTCATCAGGGTATCTGCAGGGCTGTGTGGGAGGATTTGCACACAGAACTCACCTGAGTGCCTGACACAGTTTTAAATGACTTTCTTCTTGGTTTGCTGTAAAAGGGAAAGGGAGGTGAAAAACAGGCAGTGTGCTCCAGTGGCAAGAGCAAAGCCTTAAATGTTTGAACCTATAGTTCTGAAGCATAACTAGTAGTGCGGTCATGGGCAAGGTAATTGATTCCTCTGAGAATTACTTTTTAACCTGTAAAACCGGGATTTTTTTAAGCCTACGTTTTAAAGGAGGCTCTGAGATTAAACAACGTCATAAAGTAGTATAATACACATTTAAAGAAATGTTAGTTCTCTTTCTCTATTCATCATGAAATTCAGGATATCAAAGGCACATTAAAGTTCTATGGCAAGGGTATTAATTACAAGAATAGCTTTTAAAGCAAAGGTATTAGCACTGTATATTAAATTTCTCTGGAAATCTCTGCAGCAGTTCCTCAGCATTCATTTATTTCTTTACATGTAAACATTATAACATCAGATTGTACATTTTATCTAATTATAGAGCCACTCAGGCGTCCAGGAGTTCTGAATTTGCTTTTGCATTGTTGGTGTGCATAAGAGGCAAGGAAAGCTTTCATTTCTGAAATCGAGTCTCAAAAGGAATGACAGGCTTTGCAAAGTTCTATCCAAATCATTTCTAGACATTAAGTCCTAATTATTCTCTGCAGTCTGTCTTTAAAATGGTTTGTATTGATATTGTGATTTGACATTTGCTGGGAAGGCAGGAATCAGTGGGATGAGTGAACAGCCTATAGCAGCTTGCGGTGCAATAGGAAACAAAAACTCAGGTTATACTGAAAGATGGCACTTGGACAACACTTTAGAATCTACAGACTCGATGAGTGCAATAGTGTATTTGATCCTTGCAGCAACCCTGAAGAAAGATATTCTTAGCCCTTTCAACAGATGAAAATACTGTGACTCCAAAAAGGAATTTACCAGAAATAGGCTTGGTTAACTTAATTTTTACTGCAGTCTTGGCAAGTGAGCATTATCATTCCCATTTTACAGATGAGGAAACAGAGGTTTCAGAGAGGTTAAATATATACATATAGGTAGTATAATGCACAGAAAATAATAAGACCCAGTGCCTGCCTCTTTCCTTCCTCCTTCCCTCCCTCCCTCCCTTCCTTCCCTTTTTAGGTCACTATCTCTCTCTCTTTTCCCCTTCCCTCCCTCTGCCTGCGTCCCTGTCTCTCTTTCTGCATCTTTGTCTCTCTCTCATCACCACATGCAGACCAGATACATTGTTCTATAGTCACAAGAAGTATTTTCTAGTCTTTCCTTTGTTTACCCTTCTTGGAGAGGAACATGTGTGGGCATGTGGAAATTAAAGGAAAGAGCTGGGTAAGCACTGTCTCTCTCTCTCTCTCTCTCTCTCTCTCTTTTTTGCCAGAGTCCATTAATTTTTGCTTTGAGGGCTAAGAATTAGCTGTGGTCATATGAGTAGAGACTGCCTCATCTGCCAAAAAAATCCATGACAGAAGAAATGCGAGTGAAAAGCACCCACCATCTGTTCAGTTGCAAAGCATCAAACAGAAACAAAATGAGTTGGAGAGGGAACCAGCATGTATTAAAGAAAGCTTTTGCTGTGTCTGGGGTAAATGGGCCACCCAATTCCCACAGCATATGGATTGTCTGGTCAGAGTTCAGCTTCCTTCATTGTCAGGATTTTTCTCTTTACTAGGTGAGGTTGGGTGTGGGCTGTATTTCAGTTATGGGCTTCACCTTGAATTCTAGAGTCGGAGACTCCTTCTGACTAGCTGCTGCGTAAGGGTCCAGGTCTCTTCTCCCTGAACCCCAGGAACTAGGGCATCAAGGCTTGCTCCCCTCCCCTGCCCCCATCACACCACCTGGAAAGAAATCCTGTCCAGGCCAGCTGGGAAGCCTGAGGCTCGTTTCTCGTGGAGGACAGTGGCCCCTTCTCCTGTCCAGTGCCAAGTACAGATCCTCGGGCTCATCCTGGTCTTCTCCATCTCTCTCATCCCCCACATCCAGTCAGTCACTGTGAACCATCAACTCTCTGCCCTAAATATCT
Source organism: Theropithecus gelada (assembly GCF_003255815.1). Taxonomy (NCBI): domain Eukaryota; kingdom Metazoa; phylum Chordata; class Mammalia; order Primates; family Cercopithecidae; genus Theropithecus; species Theropithecus gelada. The sequence goes on from NC_037676.1 coordinate 133,138,644, forward strand.
TAAAAATTCTTCCTCTTCTGTCCACCCTTCTGCCCACTCTCTTGTCCTTATTATTTCTTGCCAGATTTTTTTTTTCAATTGCCTCCTAATTGGTCATCCCAAATCCAGATCTCACTCCCACCTCTCCACCATCCCCATTCATTATGATCCTTCTAAACATGAATCTGATCACATCATCTCTTTCATTAAAAATGCTTCAATAAAGACTCCTCTGCCAACCAGTTACACTCCTTAAAGAGCTTCACAACTTCTACCCTCCAGAATGCTCTATTCCCAGCCCTTCCTCCCCTTAATTTTTCTCAGACTTTTCCATGACCTGGTGAGCTCCTTTAGGAGCCAGGTGAGCTGTCACTGTCATCTCCTCTGGGAAGCCTGCTCCAGAGGCAAAAGGATTACTTTTGCCTCACCACAACTCCCACACATCGAATCTCAGCTTACATCTTTCCTATCACAATAGTCATCACCCCATATGATAGCTGTTCGGCTAATTGTCTTTTAGCCCTACTAGATGATCAGCTTTATGATGGCAGAGACCCTGACTGTATATCCCCACTCTCCAGCACAAACTGTCACACTGATGTTTGTCGCGTTTTTGCTGGGAATGTCAACACCTTGAGCTCCAGGAGTCCAGAGGAAGCAACAGACACGGCCATGCCCTTCTTGCCTACCACCTTCCCATCAACAAGAGTGACTAGAGGAGCCCAGCAGATTTGGCTGAATCTTGCAAGGCCCCACCAACACTCACAGCTCGCCACCCTGAGGTGCCTTCTCTCAGGACCCTAGTCCTCACAGGCTCTTAGGCAGTCAAGAAACTCATTCTTTCCTCGTATTCTCTGGTACCCTTCTTCTGATTTATTAATTGGATAGCTATAAATATCTACATACATAGCATATACATATCTACCTATATGTCTACCTTCGTAGTATATAAGGAGCTATGTATGTAGTATATACACCTGGACAGATACATATATATTCCTTATGTCTTAGTCTAATTTCACCAGAGTATACAGTCCAGGAGGGCAGGGATTTTGTTCTTGTAATCTTTTTTGGTTTGGAGATTTATTCCTAGTGTTTGGAACAAGTCTGGAACATAATAACCATCAGTGGCTATTGGTGGGAGGACTCCTAGTCCACATTTGGCAACAGTAGGTAGGCCTCCCCCAACATTAATAACTTTAAAAACGGTAAAATGAAGCATAAAGAAAACCACACAAAAGTACAGCTTAATTCATTCTTATAAAGTGTCTGCCTTTGTAATGGCCATCAATTCCTGACATAGATCTTTGCAGGGCACACCAAAAGCCCATCCATGAGCCCTGTCCGAGTCATAATACTATCTCTCAACCTCAATTAATCACTTTCCATTTCCATTTCTTTATAGTTTTATCCTTTCTTTATAGACACTACAGTTTAGTCTCACCCATTTTTATTAAATCTGATTTGTCTTTTAAATCTTAAAATCTGTAACTTCTCTCTTTATCCTTTTATCTTCCTTACAATGTATTTATTGAAAAACACATGCCTCTGACCCATAGCATTTC